>NC_142151.1:42199605-42505789 GCF_024610735.1 Ursus americanus | reverse complement strand
TCTGCCTTCTGTGCGGTCTCTTTGGTGTTGGAAAGTACCGGCCCAGGGTGATGAAGGAGCCTCTCTTTCTAGATTGTGTCCTTGGTTTAGCTCTGGGTGGCCCTACTCCAGCACTGGCATTTAGGTAGGCTGTCCCCCCGGAACACCTCTCTACACATTTTAATGACATTCTTGTTTCTACCTGTCCAGAGTATGTCCTTCCCTGCTAACCTGAACCTCTCTGCTCTCTACCTATCAACCCTGGTAGATGTATCTCCTCTTTCTGTCTTGAGGAAGCCAGGGTCATGTGAAAGAGTGGAGGAAAAGGAAAGATTCTGTGTGGCTGGACTTCATTACTTCACCTTACTCTAACTTCACCTTGATCGTGGTTTCAGCATCTTGAAAGGAGGTCTAGTTACAAATCTGATAGCGATCAGAGCCTGTGGGTAGGTCTAGTTAGAAGGGGTGTGGAGGAACAGAAGGCACCCGCTGCACTATGGGTTGGAAATACAAAGAAAACCCAGAAGACCAAAAACTCATGGATGAGAATTATTTTGAAAAGACACAGCAATTGGGGGCGCCTGGGTGGCGCAGTCATTAAGTGTCTGCCTTTGGCTCAGGGCGTGATCCCAGCGTTCTGGGATCGAGCCCCACATCGGGCTCCTCCGCTGGGAGCCTGCTTCTTCCTCTCCCACTCCCCCTGCTTGTGTTCCCTCTCTTGCTGGCTGTCTCTGTCGAATAAATAAAATCTTTAAAAAAAAAAAAAAGACACAGCAATTGATTTTACCTCACTCTTTCACCATCTGTCCTCATCCAGCCTATCATCAACGCTACGCCCTTGGCGTGGGATTCCTTTCCTTTTCTAAACATGGACTCCAAAGCCTTAGATAAATAATGTCTCTGCTCTGGGCTTCAGATTCTGCACCTGTAAAATGAGAGCGTCGATGTTCAGTGATTTGGAAATTCAACGTGGTAAGGATAGCAAAGCGAGAGAAGGGGCGAGGGTGCCTTAAACCTCGGAGGCAAATACTTCCCAAAGGGAGAACCAGCCACCCAGGTACACCCTGGTCTGAACCCCAAGAAGAACAGAGAGAGGAGCCACCTCCCATCTGCCTTAGGGAACTCGCAGGTTAAGGCTGAAAACAGGAAGATGCTGTGAACCCAGACATAAACACAAGGGCAGGCAGACACTGAACTCGGAGCAGTACCTCTGGGCCCTAGAGGTCGTGGATGCTGCTTGGATAGAGCGGGGAAAATGGCCTGGAATGCAGGGAGGGGCCAGTCCTTGAGTCTTGGGAGGTTTCTGAAGGCAAGCAAAAGAGAGGAAAAGCTCGGGTCAAAAGAAAGGAGTCCCTGGAACACTTTATAGTTTACTGTAAGCTGTTGGCTGTAACCTTCTGACTAGTATGAGGTAACTCGGGTATCAAATAGATGGCTCAGATATCGAGCACCTACGATTGACAAGGCACAGGAAATTAAGGAAGACACGATCTCTCTCTTTATGGAGCCAACACTCATGACACGATCTCACTTCATCTTTGCAACACTTGGAGGATGTTATTAACATCCCAATTTTAGAATGAAGAAATGAGACTCAAAAGAGATTGGCAAGTGGCAGAACTGTCACTGAAGGCCAGGTGGCCCGCCTTGGATCCCAACCTCAGGCTGCGCTCTTGACAAAGCTCCTGATGAACCATTCTCACATCTGGGTCTGCCCACTTCCTGCGGATCTCTCAGGAGCAAAACCAGGAGTAGAAACACCTTCTGCTCAGGCCTCCTCCTCTGAAGTGCTAGGAGTGAAGGCCCAGGGACTGTTACACACAGTGGAGATGAAGTGTTCTTCTTGTTTTATTTTCCAGTTTCCACCCAGACTCAACATAAGACTGAATTGTGTTTTTACAGCAAGATACTTCTTCGCATTTCAGATGAATGCTTTCACCATCTGTTTGTGATTTCTCTGTGGCAAACCTCTCCGTTCTCCCCGGAGAAGGGGCATTGTTTACCACTTCTTTGTTGGTCTTTTCCTCTACTGACTTTTACTCAACTTGTCTCCCAGAGGGTTCTGTCAACAATACTTACAGAAAAATTCCTTTGTCCAGGATCCTGGCCTGGACCCAGGAAGGAGTTTAAAGATGAGTAAGAGGCACTCTCGAACCTGCCAGAAGCTTACAGTCTAGTTTAAAAAAAAAAAAAAGGGTGCAATGAGTCACCTGAGAGATCTGCACTCTGTGGGAATTCAGAGGCGAGAACGACGGAGGAGAATCGAAGGAGGTTTTGTGGTAGAGGGCGGAATTTAAGCTGGGAATTACGGCTGATTAGTAGTTCCTCAGGCGAGCGGTGGGGGAGCATTCCAGCTGAGGAATGCCAGCATGAGCGCGGCCTGGAGTGTGGAAACCGTTTTAGGCAGAACAGTGAGAAATGCAGCTGAGCTGGAGTACAGGGAGTGGTGGCAGAAAAGGCTGGAAAGTATTTTACGGCCATGTTAAGGAAGAGCCTACTTTAGCATATATCCTGAAAATGAGGATTTCTCACATAAACTACAGTACTGTTATCACACCTAAGAAAAAATTTGTAACAAAATTCCATAATATCTTACCCGGGGCCTATTCAAATTATTCCAACTGAGAGAGTTAACTAAAATATAATAAGCGATTATGGGGGAGGGTCCTGGTAAAGAACTATAGCCACCGAACATATCTGCAATGATTTTTTTTTTAAGCTTTATCCTCATACCCCAATCTACGTAGACGTTAAAATAGGTCAAGAACCCGGGAATATTCTTTACCTTTTTCACCAAGCGTTAACATTTTGCCACATTCACTTTGTCTCGTGTTCCTGTTCTTTCTGTCTAAATGTCTCTGCCCCCCCCCCCGGGGGGCTAAATTCTTAGTGTAGCACGTTAGGGACTCTCCTTGGGTGGGCTTTCATTGGGAAGTGGCCCAAAGGTGGAATTTATTCGGTCTTTCAGATCTTTGTTGAGCACCTGTGCGTTCTCTTCCGTCAGGGAACTCTAGTTCTAGCGGAAGAACGTCAGTAGCATAGTTCACGTGCCCTGATAGACCCAGCCCTGTTGCTAATGGCAACAAGCGACTTTGGGCCTGGGGCACTGGGTTATGCTTTCAGGGTGATCACACTCCTTTTTTCAGTTTCAGAGTTAAAGGTGGGAGTGTTCAGCACACGCACTCCCACCCCCTTGAAGACTTTTTGCCTCGAAACTTGTGGGGGCTGGGGAGATGGGGTATGCCACATTAACTCTAGACTGAGCTGACCATCCTTTCAGCCCCTTCCACCTAAGAAGAACCATGCCCCGGGCAAAGGAAGGGAGGAGTAGCAGGAAGGAAGTGAGAGCAGTACTTACCACTTAGACAAGGTGGTTTTGCAACTTTCTGGTAGAGGATGGTGTTTTGTTGGCGGGGGAGGGAGGGGAGGGTCAGGGAAGCCGGCAGACTCTGCGTACCCAGGGTCAGGTGTTCGGTGAGATGAAGTCAGAGACACAGACGTATGGCTAAACTGAGAAGGAAACAGACAGGTACTCCTAGGGAAGGGGGTGGAACTGCACAGAACAATGGTGGATTTGTGTTAAGCGCTCCCTGCAGGGCCGCCCTGGGAAAGCATTTACAGGTATAATGTCGTTGAATTCTCCCAACAGCTCCAGGAGGTGCTGTTATCTTAGTGGGGGAAGGGGAGTTTTGTAAAGGAGACTCAAGAGACGCATAGGCTTATTTGCCCAAAGGCTTATACCGTAAGTGTAAAGGCCAAGGCAGGGCCTGTATCTGTTTGACTCTGGAGCCTTAGATCATAACCGCTCCAGAGAGAGCTCCAGAAGTCTGAGATGCTAACCCCGGGATTAAGAATGGGGACACATGGGTCCGAGGCTGTGCATAGAGCCTTCCTCACTCCCGAGACCCTGACACTTTTGCGTATGATTCACAGCCCTTCACGGTGAGACTGCCATCTCCGCTTCTAGCCCCCTTACCCACCACGCCCCATAACACACCCTAAACCAGCCACACTGAGCCATCTCATGGAGCTGTGTGAGGATCGGTACTTACTTTTCTGACTTTGTCTTCTTTCCACTCTCCCCCCTTATACTCTATTCCAGTCTAGCAAAATCTTTGTTTTTTAAGATTTTATTTATTTATTTGAGAGAGACAGAGCATGAGCGGGGGGAGGGGCAGAGGGAGAAGAGCAGACTCTGCTTAGCAGGGAGTCCAAGGCAGGGCTTAATTCCAGGAGGGTGGGATCCTGACCTGAGCCAAATGCAGACACTTAACCAGCTGAAGTACCCAGATGCCCTGTAGTTTAGCAAAATCTTCATTTAAGGCCCCCCCTGTTGATCCTCTCCTATATCAGGCCCACTCTCCTTCCTGTTAGAAGTATTAAGTATCTCTTCGCTGGATACTGAGAAATCTAGATGAGTAAGGCAAGTACCCGCTTCTCAAGGTGCCCACAGTTTAGAAGGAGACATAATTAGATAAATACAAATAATAAAACAGTAATAGAAGTGTCTGCAAGGTGCAGAAGGTGTAAGCGCTTAGGAGGGAGTGATTAACTCAAGTAACAGGATGAAGGAGAATGTGGTTAAGTGTCATAAAGGATGTGGAATATGAATTGGTTTTTTTTTAATTTTTTTAAGTTTATTTACTTAAGTAATCTCTACAGCCAACCTGGGACTCAAACTCGCAACCCTGAGATCAAGAGTCTCCTGCTCTTCTTCTTCTTTTTTTTTTTTTTAAGATTTTATTTATTTATTTATTAGAGATAGAAACAGCCAGCGAGAGAGGGAACACAAGCAGGGGGAGTGGGAGAGGAAGAAGCAGGCTCATAGCGGAGGAGCCTGATGTGGGGCTCGATCCCGTAACGCCGGGATCACGCCCTGAGCCGAAGGCAGAGGCTTAACCGCTGTGCCACCCAGGCGCCCCGAGTCTCCTGCTCTTCTGACTGAGCCAGCCAGGTGCCCCTAAATTGGGGCATTGTTTTTTAGATAGTTGCCTGAGAGACAAGGAGGGGAAGAACATTCCAGAAAGAGGGCACAGCATCTACAACGAGCCACAGGACGGCTTAGTCAGGAAACTAAACAAGTGTTAGGGAAGGAGACCTGCAGGAAGGAGGAATAATGGGGGTGAGCTTGCTGCGGCGTCGGATCGTGGAGACCCGTCTGCATACTAGAATTTGAACTACAGCAGATAGACACGTATGGGCATTTACTACAAATCCGTTGAGCAGACGAGTGGAGAATCATTAGAAGGTTTTAAGCAGCAGCATGATAGGCCTGTTGAAGCAGGCCAGGTGAGAAACAGGGAGTGCTGAGAACAAAGCCATGATGGAGAGACTCGAAGACATGGAGTGGTTTCCAGAGATGGGCACAGTGAGGAATTCCATGAAGGAGGTGAGAGAGAAGTAGTTGAGGGCAGCCCTGAGATCCTTACTTGGACCTGGGGGAGTGTTAGTGGTGCCTCCTTTCAAAATGGGGGCTACAGGCAGTAGAGCCAGGGCTTGCTTGCTTGTTTATAGGTGAGTGTCCCCTGTAAGAACAGGCACTGTATCTTTTTCATTTCCCTCCCCTTTGCTTTAGCACTGAGACCAGTGTGGTGGCTGGCTCTCAGGTCCCCAGGGGAGAGGAGACAGACACAGAGAGCATTCATTTCGAGCTGAATGTTAAATGCCTTCTATCTGCTCCTCACAGTTTTCCACAAGGGACCTCCCAAGAAAAGAGTCTCCTGCCTGCCTCTCTCACCTCATCTATCTAGAGGAATCTGTGGCTGTGGCTGGAGGAGTGTCTCTCAAGTGAAAAGTCTTCAAGGCTCATGTTTTACCTTTAAAAGCAACGTACCTTTTACATTCTTCTTATTAATCCTTGTTTTAATATAATACCCCCCCAAAAAAACCCCACTGTAAATAACAATGTCATTCCCAGCCTATATGCCGTTTATTCCAGGCTTTCTATATACCCCTTCGCACACTGCTACGTACCCACAGGACTATCCCAATTTGAGAAGAACCCCAAAATGTGATCTTTTTTGCAGCAATGTGCTATATTTTAAATTCCACTGGGCTGATAGAAACACAGACCCCTTCAACTGCGTCTGAGACTCAGAAGCCAGGGTCCCATGAGGCCAACGGGTGAGAGAGACTTGACTATAACCTTGTGGCCCTTTCCAACTCACATTCCCAGGTACTGCAGAAGTTGGGGAAAACTGTGGAAACCAAAGATGAACGGTTTGAACAAAATGCCAACAACTTCTACCATCAACAGGTAATCCGGAGGGTAGGGAAGGGAGGCTTGGAGGAAGCAGGAAGGGAGGGCTGACTGGCAGGAGAACAGCAGGCTCTGAGAACCAAAAGGCATCCCTCCTAAGCCATCTTCCCCCCTGGGGAGAGGGCCACAGGGTGACCTGCTGCTTACAGAGAAACTTCCCTTTCCCGTTCCTGCTGCCCTGGGTTTTGGGGGACAGACAAGTGCTCTTCTTTTCTCTTAGTGGTTCCCCCAGCTACAGTGGCATCACCAGGTCCTTAGACAAAGTTGTAGCGAGCCCCCGCTCCCTCTGTTTTTGGCTTATCACTTCCCCAGGGTGCCTCTTTCCCACCCTCCGGCTCTTCTCGTCAGAGTAACACCCTATTTTCCTTGTTTCCTCTTTGTCCACTCCCTCTGCCTCCCCTGAGCCCTCGTTTCTAAATCATCCCTCCGTCTTTCACCTGTCGTTCTCCCCAGCAAACCTCCTATTCTCCCTGCGCTTCTGTCTTCACTGGATACTACAGGTAATTTTATGTAGAAATTTCCATTAAGAAGTGGATGCCAGGTTTCACCTCCCAGGGGATATTTCATTTCCTGTCTCCATGTGCGAGGCACTGTGCTGGGTACTTTCATGCACATGATCTCATTTAACTGTCACCTCAGCCCCGGAGTTTGGAGGTTGCAATCCCCTCCTTGTCATAGAAGGGGGTTATTAACCTCCATGAATATCCCATTGTCATGCAGTTTCACCACTTAACTCCGCGGAGTCAGGTCACAGCTCAACGTTAAGGGCACAGTCGCCCACTGGACTGCTTCGCTGCAGACACCAGCCACAAGCCTGGAGCTCCCAGGCCCCCTGCACTATACCAACGCTATAGACTTGGGGGTTCCTACTAGCCACTCAGCATCCACAGTCCATGAGAACAACTCACAGAACTCAGGAAACTGCTCTATTTACAATTACTGTTTTATTACCAACGATACAAATGAGGACGAGCCAAGTGAAGAGACACATAAAGTGAGGTCTGGGAGAGCTCCAGACCAGAAGCTTCTGTGTTCCCAAGACATGTCACCTTCCCAGCACGTTGATAGAGGATTACCAACCAGGGAAGCTCACCCACACGTCAGGTGTCTAGAGTTTTTTTTAATTGTGATTTATTAACCTAGTAAATCACTGACCACATGATTGAATTTAATCTCTAGCTCCCTTTCTCTCTGGCTCCACTGGAGGTCAGGCTGACATCACCTGTCTCAAAGGCCCACCCCTCTCATCACATGGTTCCTCTTTCCAGCCTGACCAGCCACCATCCTGAGTCATTTGTTTCGCATAGACTGACTAGGATCTGAGAGGCCCACCATGAATAACAAACACATTCCTATCACTCAGGAAATCCGAAGGAGTTAGAAGTTACTTCCCAGGAACTGGGGACAAAGGCCAGCCAACTTCTTTACTGGACAGTATCAGTAAATTGAATTATATGGAAAATAATTCTCTAAAATTCTATTAAAAGGTCATTCACTATAATCTAATTCAGCAGTTGATTGTATATTAGAATCATTTGGGAATATATATATATACATATATATATATATTTTTTAAGATTTTATTTATTTGAGAGAGAGAGCATGAGGTGGGGGAGAAGCAGAGGGAGGGGGAGAAGGAGGGGGAGAAGCAGACTCCCTGCTGAGCAGGGAGCCTGATTTGGGGGAGGGACGTTCGATGTGGAGCTCAGTCCTAGCAGCCTGGGATCATGACCTGAGCCAAAGGCAGACACTTAACAACTGAGCCACCCAGGCGCCGTATGGGAAATATTTTTACATGTGAGGTCCCTGGTAGTAGCGCTTGGGAATCTGTACTTTTAAACTTGTTTTAATGGAAGTTTTCAAATATATGCAAAGCTAGGAAAACTTGTATAATTAATCCACACGTACATACCCATCTCTCAGCTTTAATAATTAATCAGCTCATTTCTGTTTCCACCTACTTTCCCCCATCCTTGATTACTATGAAGCAAATTCTATGTATCACATAATTTTATCCATAAAAATTTCATTATCAATCTCTAAAGATAAGGACTCTTTTAAAATATAACCACAAAGCCATTATCACACCTAAAAATATTTTCTGTGAGATATTTACTCATTACAACTAACCAGAAAGGACAAGGAAAACATGAATTTAAAAAATCCTGATTTGGAGGCACCTGGGTGGCTCAGTAGCACCTGTGTTCGGCTCGGGTCACTATCCCAGGGTCCTGGAATGGAGCCAGATGAGGCTCCCTTCTCAGCGGGGCGCCTGTTTCTCTCTTTCCTTCTGCCCCCCCCCATGTGTTCTCTCTCTCAAATAAACTAATAAAATCTTTTTTAAAAAACCTGATTTCACACCGTCCCATGCTACCACCACTGTTGTTTTATATCCTTACAATCACTCTGCTATGAATGTGTATGATCTTTAAGTAAATCCACAATAAATAAATAGGTTTACAAAAGTGAGATTATTGGGGTGCCTGGGTAGCTCAGTCGTTAAGCGTCTGCCTTCAGCTCAGGTCATGATCCCAGGTCCTGGGATCGAGCCCCGCATTGGGGTCCCTGCTCAGCAGGAAGCCTGCTTCTTCCTCCCCCACTCCCCCTGCTTGTGTTCCCTCTCTTGCTGCCTCTCTCTCTGTCAAATAAATAAATAAAATCTTTAAAAAACAAACAAACAACAACAACAAAAAAAAAACAAAAGTGAGATTATTCCATTGATACTGGTTTTATAACTTGCCCTTTTCAGTTAACAATATAATACAAATATCTTTTCTGATATTCCACTAAAATGTAAGATTAAGTGGTATCTTTAAAAAGTAGGAATAATTTCTTAATGCAAAATATCCAGTCAATGTTCACACTCCCCTAACGATGTCTTTTTTTTTTTAGTTTGTTTAAATCAGCAACTTGTTGGCATGTTTAAGTCTCTTAGGTTTAAAGTTAAATCCCTTCATCTGCGGGTTTCTGATCCCTCTCTCTTTGCGGTTTGTTTGTCGGTGACACTGGGTTATTCTCTGGAAGTTTCCTGCAGCCTAAACTTGACTGAGTCCCCACAGTACAGTTTAGCATGCTCCTCTGTCTCTGGTATTTTCTGTAAATTAACAGTTAGATTTAGAGGCTTGATGAGATTCAGATTTTTGTTTTTGTTTGTTTGGGTGGCAAGAATACTTGTTATTTTTATAGGTGTGAGAGTTTTCCATCTGGAGGCACAGAATGTCTGCGCGTCTCCTTTTTTCGTGTGACATTAACAGCCTTGGTTGATCATTAACCAGGAAATCTATGTTTTATATAAAGTTTCCAGGTAATTATGATGTAGTAGCTAGTCTGAGAACAGCATTTGGCAGCCACTGATTTGGTCTAACTCTGGGCAGGGGGAGTAGGATCTGAGAAGGAGGTGATTTAATCAAGGGAAGAGCCTCAGAGTTGCAGAGCTAGGGTTCCATCTTAAACCCTGTGCTTTTCCGCCAGCACCTCACTAGGAGGCCTCCGCGGGCCTCCGCTCAGCGGCAGGGACTGTTTGCTTCTAACTGCAGCCTGAAACGAATAGGAACCAGTAAGTCGACACCCACATCGAGAGGTTTCCGACTCTAGGCCCATTCTGTACCTCGCTCTTTCCTCTTCCTCTCTGCCTTAAAGGATGGATCTACCGATGAATGGCAGGTGTGTGGGTAGAAAGGGTAGGAGATGAAGGAAAGACCGTCGAGAAGAAGAAGAGGATCACATGTTGACAGTCCCCTCAGAATTTCGCGGGTGAGCCCACCAACTGAACATCGCTTGAAGGGGAGAGGAGCTAGATTTGAGAAATGAAATGGAGGTAGCCTAGGAATAGGGGAGACTTTTCTCCCGAGAGTAGGATTTTCCTCTAGTAACTGGTGTTTGAGCATGCGTGGAAAGGTCATTTCACAAGCATGTCACGGGAGCCTGCTGCGCGCCGGGCATCTGTGCTACATTCTGGAACTTTGCCGTGACTAAGACAACACGCCTGCCCTCAGGCTGTCACGGTTTCAGGAGAAAGACAGCGACAATACAGTCCGGTCTGAGACTGGACCTGGGGTAGCTAAGACGAACAGGAGGGCAAAAGACAAGGTCAAGGAGTTTGAAAGTGAAGTATACCAGAAGGTGGACCAGTTGGCCATGTGCCCAGTGCCTTAGCACAATCAACTTGTAGGTAACTTTTCATTAATAAATAAATATCACTCCCGAACTTCCCAGCCTGAGTTCAAGGCCTTGCCACTTGCCTGGGTTCCTAATCAAATTTCCATGGGTAAGTTCTCCTTGAGGGCTCTGCTTTGCTTCCTCTTTAAACCATATGAAATAAGAAGAATTGTTACCCTCAAGCAGCATTTTAGTCTCTTGTTTCTGGTAGTGACAGCTGCTTCCAGTTCATTGCCTTTAATATCAAACCTAATGGGGCACTTGGGTGGCTCAGTAGGTTAAGCCTCTGACTCTTGATTTCGGCTCGGGTCATGGTCTCAGGGTCTTGAGATCAAGCCCCACATTGGGCTCCACGCTCAGCAGGGAGTCTGTTGGAGAGTCTCTCTCCCTCTGTGCGCGCGCACGAGCTCTCTCGCTCTCTGTCTCAAATAAAATCAAATCTAACAATTCAGCCTCTTCTCTCCCTTCTGGACCTCCATCAGATCAAGCACTTTCAGCACTTGCTCAGGATTGGTCATGCTCCTTACTGTTTTGCTGAGTGTTTGGGTTTCTCTGGGTCCATTTCTCTCCAGCAAGCGGGGAACCCCAGGACAAGGACTTCCTTAGCACATAGCTTTGTCTGCCTAGGTGCTGAGGACAAGCTTCCGGAGTGAGTGGTCCATTAACTGAGGGCTGGGGCTGTTTGTGTAAGGGATAGGAAGGGCCAACTCAGACTCTCTATGGTGCTGCCAAGAATTTGGCAAGGATTCAGAGAGCCAGAGTGATAAAATCATAAAGACTAGAAACGCTGTTACCCGACGTTTATAGAGGAGGAAAATAAAGCCAGAAAAGTGGAATAACTTGCAGATTTTTAACTCCCAGACAAGTGGGAACCTAAGAGTGTGAAAGTTGTATCTGTCGAGAAAAAAGAACGGTGCTGGGATTCTTCAGCCTGGAGACATTTCAGGCCTGGGGGACAGGGACAGACAGGCCAGCGAAATAAAATGACACCCAGTGGTGTCCTACCACCCCACTTCCCGCTACCACCACACATGCGTGTGCACGCACACACGCACACACACACACACACACACACACACACACACACTTCACCTTCTCAAAGGAAAGAACAAGAGCATAAAGAAAGAACTTTGACCTAAAGGTTTGATCCTAAAACACGGAAGTGGGGTTGGGCTTTTGTGAGGCGCAGTGGAAGGCAGCAGACATTCACATTTTATGGACTGGGGTATCAATAGAACCCCTGGTTTTGAACAGCCGCATACAGCCTGCATAGTCATGCGTGGTAGCCTTGATTATAGATCCGATTTTTCAGGCCATATAATATCTAATGGAATAAAAAACCAATTTTGATTTGTAGAAATTATTTGTAGAAATTATGCAAGATGGTTTAACAGCTTTTGTTACTTAGATGTGTATTTTGGAGACCAAATTTCAGGGTGAAGTAAAAAGTTGAGCCCATGTTCTTTTCTTTCAAAAAAGAACTTGAAACCCTTGTTGATTTTTATAATCCTCAAAACTTTTTCGGAGCTCTCTCGAACCTCGGCTATCACATTTTTAAAGCTCTCAAACTTAGACACACCTACCATATCCATGTTTAAAAGATTTTGTGTACATTGAACATCTTTAGATGATTTCAACTTTTTTCCCATAAATGAAAAAGCAAAGAGGAAATGAGACATCCTTCCTGGTGAATGCTGAGTGTTTCTGAATTTTGGTGACTGACTGTCTCCATCGTGCTGTTGAAAGCACTTTCTCAAGGTCACTGGTGACCTCCAGTTCCCAAGTCCAGTGACTGTGACGGTTCTTCCTGCCCTCTAACCTCTCCATAGCATCTGGTCCCTCCTTGGTCATTTCTCTGACGCTCTCCTGATCCTCTCTTGCTGTGACACCCCACACAATGTCGGTTCTTCTCCCACCTCTCTGACAGTGTCCTAAACTCCCTTGAGACCGTCCCTGGGTTTGTCTCCCTTGAGCCCTGGCATTCAGCCCCAAGGACTTTTAACCTGAGCTATGGTCAAGAGTTTGGACTGGCTTAGAAGTGAGGCAAAAAGATGGATGAAATAAATAGTCCAGTTTTCTTTGACTGAGTTGACCTAGATTTTCTCTTGCTAAATTTACATCATAATGATCTTTCCTGCAAAGATTTCCACAGATTTAAAAAAATTTTTTTGAAGATTTATTTATTTGAGGGAGAGAGTGGAGGGGAAGGCGCAGAGGCTGAGGGGGAGAGAGAACCCCAAGCAGACTCCCCACTGAGCACGGAACCCAACGTGGGGCCAATCCCACGACCTATGGGATTACCATCTGAGCCAAAACCAAGAGTCAGACACTTAAGTGACTGAGCCACCCAGGCGCCCCCCCCTAACAAAGATTAAACAATCTTTGTTAGATAGATTTTCTGATTTTCAGTTTTTCCCCATAAATTTTTTTATACCGTTGTTATGCTCAATAGCCTTTCTAATGCTGAACACAAGCAAGTAACACAGATGAACAAGTTCACAAGTGCTTTATGGTGGACCGCATCATGCATCTTAGCTTAAATCCTCCTCCCCCAGAACTGGCGTGAGGATCACTATTCTGACCCATAGGCCCTGCCCAGTAGAACACCCTTAAGTGGGCTGCCCCTTTCAGTCCAGGCCCACACTCCTGAAGTCAGGCTCCAAACGTCAGTAGTCTGGCCTCAAACTCCCTTCTCACACAACTTCTAGAAGCTGGAGTCCACGCAGAGGAAAGACACCGGAATCGGAAGGGGCTCTAAGTAACGCCGTGAGGAACAATAGAGGGAGTCGATGAAAGAGAAGACTCAGTGAGGAGTCTGTGAAAGATGTCTTGCAACATATGTGCAGGAGTTATCAGGTCTGCTCTGAGTACGGAGGACCAGCCCAAGGCCAGTGGGCCAGGGCTCTAGTAGAGCTCTTGAAAGCTGAAGCACAACCTTAGCAAGAGCTCATGAGCTTCTGGTTGCTGGAGGTATTCAGCAATGAATGAACATTTGTCAGGGTTAAAACCAACGTGGTTCATCTGTTGGCTTGAGATGCGATCTTCCAAACTTAAATAATACCTTCCTTTCCTTTTCTTCTTTCTTCTTTTTTTTTCCCCCCAGGGAGGAGATCTAATCTGTGTTTGGGAGGCCTAGCCTAAAAAAATAAGAATTCAGACACAGGAGCAAAGATAGGACTGGGTAGATGGATAGAGATAGAGATGAGGCCATCAGAGTTGGGACAGAGGGAGAATCAGTGACACGCCATTTGGAAGAGAAATGTAAAGCACGTGACGGATGGAAGGGAAGGGCAAAGGGAGGCAAGGCAGAGAAGGACGTCGGGGGAGGAGAGGAATGGCTGTGTGGGGGTTCACAGGAGGAAGAAGGCGGAGTGTCTGCAGAAGATGGTGGCAGTTTACTCACCCAGAGAGGAAGGCGTAAGCCAGAGGCTCACAGAGAGAGTGTCACACAGGACACTTAAATTTCAGCAGAGGAACTGGGGTACAGGCTTTAGTTCACCAGAAGGGGGAACAGAGGAAAGAAGGCCTGCCAGTGCCGTGGGAACAATCTCCAAACAAAAACTACCCCCCAAAAGACAACCTACATCTTCTTGGTAAAGAGAACAGAGGCTCATTTATAACGTTTGCAGATTCCGGGATTGACTTCTGCTTTTATTAACCTCCTTTTCTACTTTGACCTTTAAAGCATCTTTCCAAATGTATCTCTTTAGTCACCAAAAGCACTTCTCCCTTTCAGGCAGAAGGCCAGAAGCTCTACAAGGACCTGAAGAACTTCCTCAGTGCAGTCAAAGGTGGGTAGCGTGTAGCACAGGAGAAGCGAGCTCCTGAGAGCTCTGAGGATGGAAAAGAAAACAACCTCTCAGGCGTTTTCACTTGCCTGCCCCTGATGCCCGGAACTTGTGGGCATCAGAAGAGCGACTTTTCCTGTCCCAGCCCCGCCCAGCTTTCCTCACGGGTCACCCGAACCTTCTGGGTGTGCTTGTCCTTCTGAAGTGGACCTGCTGCTCTGCCCGTTCACCGGTATGATTATAGCAGCCTGCTTTGGGGGAAGCTGTGTGGTAGGACCGACTTCTCTCCTTTCAGTGATGCACGAAAGCTCGAAGAGAGTGTCAGAAACCCTGCAGGAGATCTACAGCAGCGAGTGGGACGGTCACGAGGAGCTGAAGGCCATCGTAGGGGTAAGAGTGTCCCAGCTTCCAGCTCCTCAGCGCTCACTCTGCCCTCAGCTCAGCCTTCTCTTAGCTTCTCCGTCCACGCAAATAGGAAAGCAAAGGAGCCAGTCCGCCTCCTTCATGTGTGTAGCCTCAGTCATGGGTGGTAGCACAAAGCCACAGCCATGAAGGTCAGACCAAGCGTTCCCTGATCTGCGGATTCCTCTGCGGTCGGCCATCTTCCCCTCTTTAAAGCCTTATGGACGTTGTGCCTACATACACCCAACTGGTTATCTTTGAGAACTAACTTCATGTAGTTTTTCCCACCAAATTTCCCTGTCCTTCAAGCTCTAGAGTGCAAGACTGACCATCTATTCCTGCCTTGACCCCTGAATGTATGTCCAGTGTCTTATAGGGCAGTTTCTAGGGCCAGGGCTGTTTCTTCATCTGACTCTTCACCAGAACCCAACATGACATTCTCAACACAGCGCTCCAAAAAGGAAGTTTGCTGCAGGAAGAATTTGGGTTTTTCCCCGGTATGCAGTTGTTTCCGAGAAGCAGGGCCCTCACCTCTGCCCTCTGCCTCTGTCCCACAGAATAATGATCTCCTTTGGGAAGACTATGAAGAGAAATTAGCTGACCAGGCATTGAGGACCATGGAAAACTACGTAGCCCAGTTCAGCGAGATTAAGGTAATCAGTTTACGGCGCCAAGGGTGGCCCCCAGACGTTAGAGAACCTATGGGGTAAACATCCTAAGTAGAGTTCAAGCCCATGGCTAGGAATGAAATTTCGGAAAAAGGATTAAAAGTCGGGGAGGTTAGGGGAGAGGATTAGAGGTGTCAAGGGCATGTTTAGAATTAGGTTTTGTTGAACTAGATCCGAGCTGGTTTTGAATTAGATCCAGGTCAGGGCATCCCTTTTAGTGGTGGGAAAAAAAAAAAAACAACAACAACAGCTGATAGGGACATCTGGGTGGCTCAGTTGGTTAAGCGTCTGCCTTCAGCTCAGGTCATGATCCCAGGGTCCTGGGATCGAGTTCCACATCAGGCTCCTTGCTTCCTGGAGAGCCTGCTTCTCTCTCTGCCTCTGCCACTCCCCCTGCTTGTGCTTTCTCTCTCTCTCTCTGACAAATTAATAGATAAAAATTTTTTAAAAAACAGCTGATATGTTTATTGTAGAGAAGAGGAAACTTGGAGGAGTCCTAATAATTATCTTCCAATACTGGGAGGTCTGTTAGGTGAAAGAGGGATGCAGCCTGTTCTAAACGGCCTCAGAAAGCAGAGTTAGAATTCATGTATTCATTCAACTCAGATTTATGAAACGTCTACTCCGTCAGGCACTGCGCTGCTTGTAGATTAATAGGGAGAAATTAGAGGGATCCTGACTTGTTTCTCGTAGAGCTTTCCAACACTGACATATACTGTGAAGTTGGGAGTTGAGTTCAACTTCAAGCAGAAGTTGAACTACTTATTTTGAATATTACAGAGAAGCTCCATGTATTAAATAGGAAGTTGGACCAGATAATCACGAAGATCCTTGCAAAGTCTATGATTGGATTTGCAGTTGGGATGAGCCTGAGTAGACGCTCCCTCAGTGCACACAGTAATTTACTATTTTTATTATGCTTTAGGGTTTTCAAAGCACTTTGTAGTCAGCGTTTGATCTTTAAAATAACACCGTAGAGCAGATGAGGCTGCTGAGGTTCCAGAAGAGATGTGCCTCGCCCTCCGTCACGAGGCCAATAAGTGGCAGCCTTGGGAGTAAGACCCCAAACTTCTGACTTTGAATTCAGCTGGATCCTCAAGGCCATTTCTCCTGGAGGCTGAACCTGTTTTTAGGGGGTTCATAGGAAATATTAATACTTAGTGCAGGCTTCTCCGTGCTCTGTAGGATTTCCCTTTCTCTCTCTCTCCCCTACGCTCTAACGAGAATTCCCATTCTATCCAGATAGTGAGGGAAATCCCATGGGCACAAAGCTGTTAGAAAGTGAAATTTGGTAATAGGACCCAATAATCGTGCTACTCTGTTATCTTCATCCTGGCCCCTGAAAAGTGAATATCAAGGCCCTCTCTCCTGACTCTGGGTTAGGAAAGAATTGCCAAGCGGGGTCGGAAACTTGTGGACTATGACAGTGCCCGACACCACCTGGAGGCCGTGCAGAATGCCAAGAAGAAAGATGAGGCCAAGACTGCCAAGGTAAGAAAAAAAAAAGCCTGGTGAAACCTTCCTGCCCTCTGTCCCCCCATAACGGTGGCAGGTGGCTGGGCCAAGCCGGGTGTAGGAAACGATAAATTCAGCATCCAGCGTCCTGAAGGAAATCCTGTTTCCCCTGACACCGGTGCTCGAAGGATAGTCAGAGACGCAAGGCTGGGGAGGGCGTGGGTCTGGGAAGGGAGAGGCATGCATGGTTCCAGGGAAGCCTAGTCCCTGAAAGAATGCGGGGAATAAAGGAGGCAGTCTGGAGCCTTCGATTCGGGATTGAGGGAAGCGATCCTGTCTCTCTTACCCCCCAGGCAGAGGAAGAGTTCAACAGAGCCCAGAGTGTGTTTGAAGACCTGAACCAGGAACTACTGGAGGAGCTGCCCGTTCTTTATCACAGGTAATGATTGACAGGCAGGAGAGGCCTGGATTCCAGGGCCACTGGAGGCCCCGGTGACCTGGCAACCCAGGCGTGTCACCTCGTGAAAAGAGCTCTGTTCCAAGAGTGGGATGTCGCCTCAGCCCTGCTACTGACCTGCTGGGTGATAATAGGCAAACTGCCTTATTGCCCCAGACCCTGGTTTCTTCATCTGCAATACCGAGATAGCCGTGCTTGCCCTGCCGGCTTTTCCGGTTTAAAGGTAAGATGCTTCTTGGATAGGAGAGATCTTGGCAAGTAAACTACTGTCATCATGGGAACTAGCAATGTCTGGTTTCATGCTTAAGTGTGTATTGTTTTAAACTAGCTTGGTTCGTGAACATCCAGACCTCGAAGATAAACCATGGGATGATTATTTCTATTAATGATGTCTTTGCTTCACAGAAGGTAAACGTGTTTTAGGTGTATCTGCATCGAAATTCTATTTGTATCCGGTTTTCATTGACAAGATATGCTGCAATGCAGTTGTAGTCAGTATTTT
The DNA here is from genome assembly GCF_024610735.1 of Ursus americanus. NCBI lineage: Eukaryota > Metazoa > Chordata > Mammalia > Carnivora > Ursidae > Ursus > Ursus americanus. The sequence continues at coordinate 42,488,121 of NC_142151.1, read as the reverse complement.
ATATTGCCACTTAAATTTAGTCTATGTATGATGGAGCCTTTTTAATAACTACTTGTATCCTGAAACACTAATTATGTGATTCCTAATCTAAATAGCATTGAAATTGAATACAGTTTCTTTAAATATAAACTTCCCCAATTCATTTATAGTAGAATTCCATTAATGTGCGTACAGCTCCATAGCAGTCCAAGTATTGCACAGTAAGAAAGAATCATTATGTTACAATAATTACAGTTGTATGACCATATATTTCTAGCACACTTTAAAAACCTTCAGAATACTTGCATTCCTATCACTGTAATACCCAAGGAGCCTGAATCAAGAGAGCTTCCTGCAACTCGAGGTCTCTTATACTTTGGCGTCAGACGGGGCTGATAAGGGTCTCCGTTGACCTTCCCACCCTTCCGAGAGTCAAGTGTGCTACTGGCCTGGCTCTGCTGAATCCAGATCCCAGAACATCCCGAGTCTAGGGTGTGGGGTGCTTTTCTCTGGGGAGTCTTGGTGTTGGCTGGCATTGGCTTAAGCTCCGACCTTGTATTGCAAAGGTTTCCTTTACCGACCCTTACCTGTATGTGGGGTTTTTTGTTTTTGTTTTGTTGTTGTTGTTTTTTGCCTCCTGATAGTCGTATTGGCTGTTACGTGACCATCTTCCAAAACATTTCCAACCTGAGGGATGTCTTCTACAGGGAGATGAGCAAGGTGAGAAACCTCTGGCCCACGTAGACTCCTAGGTGGGTTTTTCTAGGAAATATGAAAGTAGCCCTAATTTACATCATCGCCTTGAATATTGATATTGGCACCACAGGTTTTTACTTTTCTCTCGTGATAAAAAATAGCACTTCGTTGACTGTGTTGAACTGCGGTAAAGCACATGTGTACCTATCAGAGGGTCCACCCGATCGCCATTAACCACTGAAAAATGGCGTCCAGACTTGAGCTTCAGATAAACAAAGGAGGTTAGGCCTGTGGAAGGAATAGCTGGAATGGGGAACCAAGCTGTGAAATCTTTATCTTTCGTTGCTAGGGAGCAAAAAGGGCCGTGTTTAAACACAGGTCAGTCTCTCAGGTATTTGGGCGTGAATAGGGAAGGCCAGTCCTGTTCGGTGACAGGAAGCCCCAGAACACCACCTCCTGGGGCCTTTTCTAGTCCTGGGATTCCAAGACTCTGCTGTTCCAACATTAATTAAATTCGTGCACACATCTACACATTTCTCTCCATAGTCGCTTTAGCTAAATTATGGTTTGCCTCGTTAGTATTACAATGGATTTTCCTTCCCTGGATTACCTGAGAGAAGCTGGAACCTCAACTCAAACGTGAAACATCAAGGACCCAGCCTTGAGAGAGCCTCCAGTCTGAGGGAAGAGGCAGAAATTAAGACACAGACAGTTGAGGAAGAAGGGGCGGCAGGACAGGACCCTGAACACTAGTGCAAAAGAGACGAGGGGGAATTTTATAGTTCAGGGTGGGGAGGTTTTATTTGGGGAACCGTCTGAAAGGGAGGAGACGAGGGCTATGCCCGTCTCCGGTTCCCATTGGCTAGCAACCCGTCTCTCTTGCTGGCTGTAGCTGAACCACAGTCTCTACGAGGTGATGAGCAAACTGGAGAAGCAACATTCCAACAAAGTCTTTGTGGTGAAGGGAGTATCAAGGTGAGCAACTCCGGAGACTCTCTGCTCCTTCGCTTGTCCTGCGAACGTATGCCTCACCCTCATTTCCATCCCCGATCTGGCCTTCCCTGCGCGTTCACGTGCATGAAATTGTTTGTTATCTGCATTATGCCGTATATAAATGCTTTTTCCTTGTATGAAATATTTCCGCTATCACTAAAGGTATAAAGAATAATACACTAAATGAGAAGAATACAGTAAAGTAGCCATATAGCTACCAAATTTAAGAGCTCAGCTATTCTGTGTACTAGTGAAGTGCCCAGTGTCCCCCTCCCCACTCATCCTGCCCCTCAGCAAGGGTAAGCACTGTCTTGAATTTAGTATTTACTTTTTCCATGCTTTTCTTTCTTACTTTTCTTATACACATATATACACACAGAAAATATTGTTCTGCGTGTTTTTAAACTTCATAAAATGGAATTCTACTGCACATGTACTTTGGCAGCTCCTTTTGTTCTCTTTGTACTGTTGGCGAGCTTCATTCATCCTGTTGCTACACGCGGTCAGTCTTCCCTTTCCCCAACTGTTATGGATGCTGTTGCGTAGCTAGTCTGCAATTTATTTATCTGTCCTCCTGCTAATAGACATTGGGTTGTTTTCCAGGTTCTTGCTATTACCAATAATGTTGCAGTGGACACATTGTCCACTGCTCCTGTGACCGTTAGCAAGAGCGTCTTAGGGTGCGTAGTGGGCGTGGAGTTGCTGAATCAGGGTCTCTGCCTCTCGGCCTCCTCAGCCCTGGCCTAGTCAAATGGCTCTCCTAAGTGACCGGTCCAATTCGCAGCCCGCCAGCCGTACATAAAGCCCCCGCTGCACCGTATTCTTGCTACACGTGACTGACTGCCAGACTTACTAATTTTTCCAAACTGACAGGTGTGAAGTGGGATTCTTTGCAATTGTAATTCATATCTCCACAGTTGCTTGAATATCTTTGCATGTTATTGGCCATTTAAGGTTCCTTTCTGTGACTTTCCTCTTTATCCTTGTTTTCACATTTTTCATTTTGATTGTTTACCTTTTTTTATTTTTTTTGGTAAGATTTTATTTTCTTACTTATTTGTCAGAGAGAGAGAGAGCGAGCACGATCAGGGGGAGCAGCAGAGGGAGAGAGAGAAGCAGACTCCCCGCTGAGCAGGGAGCCTGATGTGGGGCTCAGTCCCAGGACCCTGGGATCATGACCTGAATGGAAGGCAGATGCTTAACCGACTGAGCCACCCAGGTGTCCCTAGATGTTTACCTTTTTAAAAAAATTGATTTGTAGAAGGTATTTTTGTGTGTGTTTTTCGGGATATTACTCTTTTAATGATGTGCACGGCAAATATCCTGTTACGGTTTACTTTTCCTGTGTGTGTGTTTGCATACATTCTTTATGCTGATAAACATAACCAATTCAGTGGTCCTTTAGAATGTGGTCACTTTCTCGTTCTGAAGCCTTTGTTCGGGAAGATTTAAGCTCCTTCTATGTACAAGGTTTTATGCTGAGAGTTAGGGATCCGAAGACAGAGGAGACGTGTCGTTTGGGTGATTTACCGAAAGTTGGAAGGACAGAAAGTATGTACCTAAGGAGACAAGGAACGATATAAGCCTGCCCATACTAAGTACCTAATGAGACCAGTAGGAATTCCAGAGAGGTAAGTACTTGCCATTGTATGGATGGGCAGGGGAGACTTTAAAAGGAGGTGGTGAAACTGATCTTGGGACTTGCAGGAAGAATCGGGCTCACGTTTGTTATTTGTACTATTCATCTAGCAATTTGTTACAGACCATTAAAAATAATTACTTAAGGGTCAATGTAGATTTCCTAGATGAATTCCATTTTGCTCCAAAAATTCTGTTTCTCCTTTTCCCAGCATGGAAAGCCAGAGTTCTTTCTCATTGTCCATTCATCTGAAACCCACTCTCACTTAAACCAGGATGTCCCAGGACCTTGTAGGGAAATCTGTTTTTTTCTTGCTATGTCCTGGACCTTCTAAACCTGCTGACCCCGAGAATGCTAGTGCTGGAAAGAACCTTTGTCACTCAACTTATCTCACATCAGAAATGCCCACAAGGGAGGAACTAAGTTTCTCTCTCTTCCTCTCCCTATCTCCCATCCTTGTGCCCACATAATTATACCTGTTGAGTAAATATTTGTGCGTTGCTTAATCAGTCTGTGGACAGTACGTAGGAGGAGGTGAGTAGGAGACAAGCTGATGTTGGCTGTAGAAGCACCCAGTGGGGTACCCAGCATACTCGCTAAATGTTCTAGTCAGTTTCGTTATTCGTGGCACTTGAGTTCTATAAAGTCACAGGGAGCACTGGATTAGTGAATACCGAACCATTGCTGCTAAGGGGAACACAGAGTTCGGTTCCTGTGAGCCCCTGCTCCCAACATTTTCGTCAGCCAGTCAATACGTAACCTTGTCTCATGTGTATTTCTGTTTAAAGGCACCTTATTCAACACATATTGCTGGGGTGCCTGCGTGGCTCAGTTGGTTATGTCTGACTCTTGATCTCGGCTCAGGTCATGATCTCAGGGTTGTAGGATCTGGCCCTGAGTCGGGCTTCACATTCAGCATAGAGTCTGCTTGAGACTCTCCCTCTCCCTCTGCTTCTCCCCTCCCCCCCATTTGTGCTTGCTCTCTAAATAAATAAATAAATAATGCATATTGTTGATTCCTTCATATTGAACTCCTAGCCAGCAGCACCAGTGCTCACGCTGGAGTGAAGCTTCTCTAACGTGTTTTTTCGCTGTAAGGCACATCACAGTCTTCTGGCTCTAAGCACTTTAGTGCCATAGTTGGAGGCCATTTTAAACAGTAAAATCAACAAAAAGCACAACAATCTGAACAACATGGCAAAAAGGACACATTTGCAGTGTAAGAGTTGAAACAAGGCAGAGGACTGCCTTCTTAGACCTCACCTGGGAAGGTGCTCGCCAGGAGCTCGTTTTTCAAAGCTCACATATGTCCGTGGCTGGCTGCGAAAGCATCATGAGTATTAATTTTGCAGTTGCAAATCCATTGAGTGAATTTGCAAATACAGAATCCTCAAGGATCGACTGTATATCACCCACGGAATCTTTTCCACGGAGAAAATATTTTGTCAGTGTGTTGCTGTGTTTCTTTCTAGTCTTGTTTTCTTTATACATTTGTACATCCTTGAGATCGTGATATGGATAACATAGCCTCTTTTTCGCTTTGTGAAGCATTATGGCAACGTATACAGACGTTCCCATATTTTACATTGCTGTGTTCTGTTTTATTCTTATGCGCGTGCATCATTATTTCTTTGGGGGTGTCTGGGCTGCTTCCAGGTTTTCTTCTGAATCTGAATGCTTTTACTTTCGCAGCAGCAGCCGCCGACGCTCCTTAGTCATCTCTTCCCCAGTTCGCACGTCCGCCGTCTCGAGCCCCCTGACCTCACCTACCAGTCCCTCTGCGCTTTCTTTGAAGAATGAGAGGGACTCCACCTCAGCAAGTGAAGAAGAGCTGGCATCTGATGTGGCCCAGGGAGAAGAGGATTCTGAGACTAAAGAGCCCTTCAAAGACAAGGAAATAGAGGAGGAAGAGTCTGAAGCAAGCTCCTCTGAGGAGGAAGAGCCTCTCTCAACTTGCAATGGCCCCGCCCAGGCCCAGCCCTCTCCCGCCAAGGAGGGCGGCAAGCCCCAGGAGGAAGTTGTCCCGTGCTCACCACCTCCATCACCAGGCAGTGCCCTTATCCCTTCAGAGCAGCCCTCATCCCTCCCAGAAGTAGTCCTCCGGACCCGCACCTCAAGTGAAGGATCTGAACAAGCAAAGAAGAAAGCTTCTATCCAGAGGACCTCAGCACCTCCGAATAGGCCTCCTCCACCCAGAGCCACTCCCAGCCCCAGGCTGTCCTCAGGGAACATACCCTCCAGCCCTCTAGCCACTGAGCAGGGTTCACCTCCCAGCCCCAGGGCCTTCTTGGGGGCTGGGACTCCAAGTCCTAGGGCCTCCTTAGAGGTGTCTCCTGACCCACAGCCACCAGAGAAGCCAGTAAGAACTCCTGAGGCCAGAGAAAAGGAAAACATCAACAATCTGAACCCAGAAGAACTTTGTACTTCCCCTACCCTGATGATGTCTGAGGTGAGATTGGATCTGGTTGTCTTTTTTTTTTTTTTTTTTTTAAGATTTTATTTATTTGAGAGAGAGGAAGTGCGCGAGAGGGGGGAGGGTCAGAGGGAGAAGCAGACTCCCCACTGAGCGGGGAGCTTGATGCAGGGCTTGGTCCTGGGACCCTGGGATCATGACCCGAACAGAAGGCAGACACTTAACTGACTGAGCCACCCAGGTGCCCCCAGGTTGAGTCTTTATTCCCTTTTATAACCTCCATATAGATCATCTTTATTATAGTCAGCTGGCCCCAATTGATAAGATCTTACGTCATTAGATTACAATTTTAAGGATCTTCTTGGACACGTTTTTTGGTTCTGGGGATTGTTTCACATATTCATGACCTGTACTCTTAGGGTAGTTGACTTCTGCAAAGGATTGTCTCTAATATTATTATTATTATTATTATTATGAGCAGATTCTTGCTAATTTCTTTCTTTTGCTCCAAGTTCTGGGAGTTCCCAATATAAAGAATCTACAACTGGCATCCTGAGCTTTACCTTCTTTAGGGGGCATGGGGAGGAGGGTCTCATTTCAGTTTGTCCTACTTATGACTATGGTCAGCAAAATGGCATTTACGAATTTCCGAGGTCTATCTTCTTTGATGAGAGAGGCGTAGAAGAAGGAACTCACCGGGGAAAGTAGAGCAAAAGGGACGGTCTTTTGAAAGGTGAGGATATGGATGAGAGAAGGATTGTGTTAAAATAGTGGCGGAGATCCCGTGGAGAGCAACCAGTTCCATGAAGGATCTGGAAATCAAGTCATATTCTATTCAAATTATATGGAAAGGCTTATCATATAGGAGAGAGGTTGGACTTGTTTTATGAGATTCCTGAGGGCAGAACTATGTGTAAAGTTTTTTTTTCAAGTACATTTTGGATCAGTATAAGAGGAACTTTCAGCAGTTAGCTCTGTTAAAAAATGATACGGAAAACCAATTTGAAATATAGGGGAAAGGGGGCACAGGGACTTCGAAAAACAAAAATAGAATAGGCCACCTTGAGAAATAGCCCTCCTTCCTTGCTGTTAAAAGCTGAGGATATATGATCACCTGTCAGGTGCATTGTAGAGAAGATTATGTGAGACATCTAACTAGAGATGGCACCAACATTCATTCATTCATTCATTCATTCATTCATTCATTCCCTAATTATTTACTGAGCCCCTGCTATGTGCCAGGCACTTTTCTAGGAGGTGGGATATTACAGTAAACAAAACCAAAAATTCTCTGCCTTCCTGCATCTTACATTCTGGTGGGTGGGGGATGGGAGGAAAAGGGAGATACGCAAGAAACAATAAATAAGTAAAATGACAATTTAGTGATGATAGAGGTAGAAAAATTAATAGGGGAAGGTACAGGGAGTGAAGGCTAAATTGCAGTTTTAAACAGAGTGGTCAGAGGAGACATTTGGGCAAAGAAGGAGGCCAGGCCATGAGCCATGCAGATATCCGGGAGTCTGAGACTTCTGGCGCCCCCCAGTTCACACCACCCTGGGACTGCCCGTGCCTCACTGAAGGCTGACCGGGCTATGTTGAGAGCCTCCCGTTCTCTGGACACGGGTCCCATGCCGCTACCGTGGGTACCGGCTAGCACAGACTAAGTGTCCCGGGGTGGCATCCAGGGTGTGGAGGTGTGGGACTCTCTCCTACGTTGTCCACTTTGATCCACAGGTATTTTCAGAGTCTGACACGGCAAAGAAGATCGAGGACAAGGAAGAGAACAATCAGCTCACCGCTGCGGACTCCCCTGAGGTAGTGACATCTAAGTCGTCGGTGCTATTATGCTCAGGCTTGATTCACCCGAGGTGCGGGACGTCCCAACGGAGCAAGAGATGAAACTTTCTCCCTTCGTTGGCTCCTAGGCTGAGGAAGCTCTACTGATGGGGGGAGATGTGCAGGGCGTGTAGACAGTGAATAAGCCGCAGGAGAAATGTGCGGTTTTGAGTAGGTAAAGTGTAGCCACTTTTCACTTCCCTGCACTAAAAAAAGAAATTCAACAGCGTGGAAAATTCAAAATTAATTTAAATTGGACTTCGTCATGTATTATATGATTTTAGTATGTGGGGTCAGCAAGAGTGAATAAAACAGGTTTGCCTCTTGGACGTTCTCTTATTGTAGGGAGATGACGGGGGCCAAGATACTGTCTATTTTTGAGGAACAGGCTGGTAACGCTGTCCTTGGGAAAGAGATACAGGGCACAACCTCCTCCCCGTGAAGATACCTCCTTCTGTTGGAGATTTATAGTGTTCTCTACTCTCAGCCTCTCCTCTGGGATTGCTTGGTCATCAGCTAAGGAGGCATATTTTTCCTGTGGAATTAAGCAGCTAGCGCTTAGATCCTAGCCTGTCAGAGTCCTCAACCTCCTGAGCCTGTGTCCTCCGAGATCTGTTCACTTCCCTTACAGAGGCGCCATAAGTCATGGTTTCCCTCAAGCAGGATTACGGATAGATCACATATAAAAACGGGTAAATAAACCGCGAGCAAATCTGTTCTTGCTCAGCGTTTGAATCACCTGAGAGAGAACAAAGGTTCTCTGAAAGAACAGTGACTTTCTGGGAGGTGGTATTACCTTTGGGACCGTTCAGAGCCTGGAATTGGAGGAGGGAATAAGGAAAATTCCTTAAAGGCGAAAGCACGCTGAGTGCCAAGGTCTTCTTCCCCTGGCTTAGCTTTCCACACCTCGGGTTCCCATCTCAGAACCGAGAACTTTTCCCAAAGAAACCGTCGTACCGCTTGCCTTTCCTAACCACCACGGCTTAGGATCACGTCAGTGTGAGAGCTGCGGTGCGTTCTCAGGGAGGGTCAGTCTAAAAGTGGTAGGTAGTGGTTTTAAGGCCTATATTTATACCCTCATGGACTCCCACGTAGATTTATATACAGATGCGTGTCACACAGATCACACGGTGTCTGATCATGGAAACAATGGGAGTCCTAAGACCTGGTTCCCGCTCCCCGGAGGTCATTTGACCCTTTGAATCTCGAACTCTTGATCCATGACAGAGAGTGACAGTAAAGCCTTCCCTAATGCTCTCAGGCCATAGGAAAACGACATTGTAGGTCTGCCCTTTGTATTGTCTAGGACCCTCGTAAAGTGTAGGGCGCAGAAGACCCTTCTAAGGGTTGAGCCACCTCTCACTGGCAGCACTCTTCTTTTTGTAGAGCCAAGATCTTCAGCTTCATGTCTCTGCAGTTCCAGAAGAGAGCAATGTCATGGCAGCTGTGCCTCAAGAAGAGGTAAGGAGGCCAGATTACACAGAGAACGGGGTGAGTGGTAGGACTGGGCATTGGGGGTGGACGGAGGTTTGGCTACAGGCTGGAAACCTCACCATGGGCTACCAGGGGAACCCGGCTGCGAACAACATCCTCAGGGCAAAGTCAAGCAGGTGGGAGCCAGAGGAACCAAGAGTAACCTGGGACTTTGTGGTTTCTGTGCCCATTTCCCAACATTTGGCCTTGAACCTCTTGACCTCTCACCATAGCCTTGTCTCCTAAATATTTTTTTTAAGTTCTTATTTATTTATTTGACAGAGAGAGAGCACAAGCAGGGGGAGAGACAGGGAGAGGGAGAAACAGACTCCCCAGGGAGCAGGGAGCCTGACGCGGGGGCTTGATCCCAGGACCCCAGATCACGACCTGAGCTGAAGGCAGACGCTTAACTGACTGAGTCACCCAGGCGCCCCCTAAATATTTTTATCTGAACTTACTGCAAAAAGGAGTTAAGTGGGGTGCCTGGGTGACTCAGTTAAGCGTCAGACTCTTGATTTCAGCTCAGGTCATGATCTCAGGTTCATGAGATCCAGTCCCACATCAGGCTTCTCGCTGGGCATGGAACCTGTTTAAGATTCTCTCTCTCCCTGCCCCTCCCCTCCCCCACTTGCGTGCACACATGTGCTCTCTCCCCCCACCCCAAAAAAGGAGTTAAGATATATAAAAGGCACACAAAAAGGTAAATACACACACACAAAATATACTCAGAAGTACATTAGTAACAGTGACGTAAAATGGAGCCATGAATTAGGCAAATACAAAAATGCATTCTATAAAATAATAAAATTACTGAGGATGGACCACAAAGTTGGTTTCACACTTGCTAACATCCAAGAAGAAGAGGCAAACCTGGTCAGTTCACCCAGTTCATGGTGCCCATTCCTTAAGAGAGCAACAGTTCCAACTACTAAGATGAAAACGAAAGTTCTCCTGTGAATCCTCTTAAAGAGAAGGCAAATGGTTCAGTAAGTATCTGCAACAAGTCTTCACGGTAATTCCAACAACCAGTTTCACACACCTCTCTCAACAGAGGCCAGTGCCTTACAAGAAATAGTCTTCGATAGAAGCAAAATGAATCCTTCCCTCCCCCCGCCCCCAGCGTGGTTGGTGGAGGGCCGGTCAGCATCTAACCCAATCCTGTTTACTCTCCAGGTATCTGCAGTTCAAACTGACTGCCTCTGAAGAGGAGCTGCCAAGACCTCCACACACACCTCCCCAGAGAAGCCCCTCAGCTAGAGGGTACATAGGTCAGAGGCGCTTAAGATCTAGCGTTCATTTTTAGGTTGTCCAACCCTGTGAATGCTGGCGGTCTCTAAAGATCTAGCATTAATGGAGGCTGAGGAGCAGACTTAGGGGAGGGAGGGCGGCAGGCTTGGGAGAAGAAACTGTTAGATCCCGGGAATATTTAATTCAGGCTTTAGCATTGTTAGAATAAGAAGACTTCCCATGTTAAGCAAAGTGGGCCTAAAATGACTGTAGAAAGTGTGAGCACCTGTAGACAGAGACAGGTCCACATGGAAACGCATAACCACACAGACTCAGAGAACAGTGAACCGATCTTTGCCTTACCACTCATTTTGCAAGACTTAGAGCCAAAAGAACAGATTTTCCGATTGTTAAATAAAGTATTATTCTGACTGTGTACAGATTGGTTTGTTGGACCCAGGGGGCTGCGCCAGCCCCGCACTCCGTTCTCCTCTCAGGTAAGCTTATTGCTTCTACCCCGCGTTCAGATAGCTTTACTCACATCCTTGACCCCCAGCCCCAGTCGGAACCACGCCAGGGGCCACAGGCTCCTTCCCTCAATCCAGATGCCCCACGGCATGCCCCTCCCACGCCCGCTTCCAGCTAACGAGCAAATACCCTGGGAAAGGGGTTACATTTTAGAGCTATTGCTAGTGTGTACAGTCCGCCACGTGGTGTAAATGAGCATCTGAGCGGGGTGGAAGGAGAACTGGAACTCCCAAGTGAAGGCAAAGGATACAAAATATAACAACAGAACGGAAACGGTGCGGAATTTAGAATCCGAAATCCTGGATTCCAGTCCTATCATTTACCTGTGAAAACATTAAACACTCACTTTGAAGTCCTGCCGCCCCAATAAGCACATATGTGCAAATGCCCCTCCCTCTTCGCTGGCCTCGGGGTTGTGGACGATGTCACCGTTCAGGCAGTCGTTCCGGCAAGCATTCATTAGTCGGTGCTCCAGACCAAGCACCCTACCAGGTACTAGAGAAACAACGAGGAGGAAAGAGTGAGAACTTCATGGAGACAGGCTGTTGAGCAGGGAGCAGAAGGGGTGAGAGGAGGAGACATGACTGAGGTCGTGAGGAATTACTCTGGGTTGGGCTTGAGAGACTAGGATTTCGTGGAGCCATTCTCTGAAATGGTGACTATAGGAGGACGGCATCATTGCCTGTGGGTTCTCTGGTTACAAACAACAAACCGCCCCAATTAAGCAGTAAAGAATATGTTGGAAGGACGTGAGGCAGCTCACAGAACTGAAAGAACAGGAGAACCAGCCCAGCGATGTCTGTGGCAGGAAGGTGTTAGACTGCCCCTCTAAGCAAGACTCAGCTGCCACCCCCTTCTGCTTCTGTGTCCTTTCCAGATCCAGGTTCCCTGGAGAAAGAATGACACTGGCCCAGTTTATGGAGAGGCGTGGTAGTGTCTACAGTGACCGGTAGACCAGCGGCGGTGGTGGGACGGGGTGCACAAGGGAACTTTTAGAGAGATGGAAATATGCATAATGTTGTGGCGATTGTTTACTGACTACATACATGTGTCAAAACTGATCACATGATACACCTGTGTAGTTTATTGGGCGTCCTGTACAAACGTCAGATACAAGGAGCTTGAGAACTTGCAGGACTTTCCAGAGGATGTGTCCGTCAGGGAGCTGGAAATAAATGTTTGTATTTAAGAGTCATTCTTCTAAGATCTAATCCTGCTACTTTCAAAAGATTTCTGCTGAAATGGACAAGAGGTTGCATGCCCCCCTATGAAGGCCCTACTGCCTATATTTTAATACCTTCCCCATAAGGCGTCCCATTCCCTTGGCACTCAGAATCACGGCTGGGAGAGAGACTCCGGGGGGATCGGCAGCGTGGGGGAGATGCTGGGAATACAGGCCCCTAGCCGTCCAAGGCCTTCCGTGACCTGCTTGGAATCGCCTCTCCCACATTCATCCAGCAAAATCCAATTCGAGCCTTTTCTCTGCAGGGCTTTCCCTCCTAGGAAAAGAGTGTGCCGGGAGGACTTCTAGGGACCTGCTTCTGGGGGACAAGCAGCCAAGGTAACTGCTACGACAGGCACCACAGAAGTAGAGACATTTACTGCATTTTGAGATTGACGCTTCGTGAGCAGGTGGCCCTGTAGGAGGTTCCAAGAAGGAAGGGGAAGGGGCCAGTATGCCGGACTAACTAGAAATTTTGCTTATTTAAGGCAGATAGTCTTGGCTAGGAACCAAGTTGTTTACCGATTTACAAAATGGTATAGTTGGGGCTCCTCCGTGGCTCAAGCGTCTGCCTTTGGCTCAGTTCATGATCCCGGGGGCTCAATGCTCAGAGGGGAGTCTGCTTCTCTCTCTTCTCCTCCTCCTGCTTGTGTTCTGTCTTTCCCTCTCAAATAAATAAATACTATATATATATATATATATATATATATATATATATATATATATATATATATATATATGTAATGGTAGAGATGTCCAGGGGAAAGCCTAGGATTTAGAAGACTGCCGTCCTGCAGCAGCACAGGAAGGGGCTAGAAGCCGATCAACTGACCAGAGATGAGTATCTCTCATTCCCTGCCCTGAGGCCCCTGAGCTCTGTTGACAAAAGAACGGCTGCTCCAGTTTCTGAAGTTTAGCATTCACTCCTTGGAGAACACCGCCAGTTCACCACCAGTGAGGCTCCATTCATCATCTATCTGTATGCATCTCTATATAAATTAATTGCAAGAACATCACCCAGTCCCTGCCTTCCGGCGATCTGAAGGACAATGTTGACAGGCGAGGTGAGATATCTGGAGAACACTGGAAACATGACACAGCCGGGATATACAGGATACACCAAAGAACAGCATCCGCACGCTGTTTACAGTGTTGCTGTTTTGTGCTAAATTAGGTGCTGAGCATAGGCATAGTGGATCTTATTTTTCTGCATATTTACACTTTTTAAATGAATGGTATGTGCCTCCAGGGATAAAATCATGTACCAGCAAACCTTTTAAGGTGACATTTTAAAGAGAAAAAAGTTACTTGTACTGAGTGATGAACCATCAAATTGTGAAAGTAACATGTTTCAGTAGAGTCTGTTGGGCTTGACGACTCCGAGTCCGCGGTGGGTCGGGAGAATCTTTAGTACATAATGGAATAGGCTATGGGGGAGATTAAGCAGATAACAAAAAATCTCAGCCTGTCCTGGAATTCTTGATCAGCTTGTCAGGAAATGCAAGCAATTGTCCACCTTTGGAATATAACCCTTAAGATTTGAATTTCCTTTTCTCTTGGGTATTCTTTTATCTGAGAACTGGCCAGGCTGACCTTTTTCTTAACTTACATACATCTTGCCTACATGTTACTTTCTTTGCCTTTCTTAGTTGGACTGGTAGTTTTCCCACACATGAGCTTTCTTCTTCCTCATTGATAACTACCGTGCCTTTAAAAATCTATTTAAATAAAATGAATTTCATCAATTTACTGTTTTTCCCTCTGGTTTTTACCAACCAAATAATATCTTTAGGAATGAATGCAATCACCCTTATTTTATGTTTTTGCTTTTTTTCTCACACTACGCCTCTATTCTCTGAGATTTTTTTCTCAGTCTTTGTTCGCAAATAACATGCACCAGACCTATCAGTCTATAGAAATATTGATTTCCAAAACTACAGAACTCCTCACAGGAATAAGTATGCAAGGAAATCTCTTTCACTGGCAGAACAACCACTTGAGTCCTAACCGTAAATAGGAAGCCAAGATACGTGCCGGGTAAGGTTCTAATGCTTTAGATGTATTAATTCATTCTCTCCCCCCAGTAACTTCAAGAGACAGATACTGCCCTAGGGAGAGAAAAGAAACCCAAGTCGCTTGTCTGAGATCACACAGCAGAGGGGATTCCAGAGCCTGTGTTTATAGTATTACATCCTTAGTCACTGAGTTCATTAATTTGGGAACATTTCCTGCCACAGAGAGAAGTGAGTCAAGATGGCTGAAGTACGGCACTGATGAGCAGTTAAATTGAGGCGCTCACCATGTGCTAAACGTGTGCCTATGATATGGCTTCATTTCAGGGATGAGGCCACAGATTTTAAAGATGTTAAGTAATTCGCCCAGAGTCACACAGCGAACAAGCGGCGGGGCTGGGGCTGTTTGAACCCGAAGTCCATGACACTCTTAACCTGTATACCACCCGGCCTCCGAAGAACGTCAGCCGAGGAAGATCCGGATGGGGCACCGGTCCCCCCCCCCACAATCCTCCCAGCTTCGCGGCCGCGGTGCGCCTACTGTGCTATGTTAGCTTACTCTCCAAGCTTCTGGACATCGACCCATTTACGTAAACGATATGCAAACGCAAGTAAATGTAACTTTCCACATTTGCTGGAAATTCAAATTAACGTCGATGGGGGCAAGCGGACAGATCCCAGTTATCCCAGTTCCGATCGCACGCCGTCTGGAGCCTCGGGGCGAGGGAGGAAGCGGCTCCGGACGAAGAGTAAAGTGACAATCGGACAAGGAAAAGCAGCCTTTCCTCCCGGGGGAGCAGCGGCCGCCGGGCGGGCAGAGGGAACCTGCAGAGGGCGGTTTCTCTCCTCTTTTCCTGTCCCACCCAGTCGGCCGGTCCCTCCACCCCCCCTCCCGGCCGGCCTCCGCAGCTCGCTCGGCGCGTCCGTCCCGCTTCCTCCCGCTCCGCGGCCCCTGTCGGCGAATCTCCGCCGTTCCCGCCCCCGGCGAGTTCAAAAGGACGCGCGGAGCGGCGCCCGGCCCTCCCCCGGCCGCCCGGCCGACTGGTAAGGTGAGCACGCGGAGGAGGGCACCGGAGCAGGGCACGGGGGAGGGCGGCAGGGCCAGGCGAGCCCGGGGGCCGCACGCACACCGCGGTCGCCTCGGCCACGGCAGCGACGCGAGCCCAGAGCGGCCGGAGCCTCCCGTCGCGGCCGCTCGGAGCGGGCTGCCCCGGACAGACGGACGGACGGCCGCGCGCCGCAGGCTGCCCCGGGAGCCGTGTGCCGGTAACGCGGGAGGGCCGAGGCGGGGGCGGGGCCGAGACCCAGTCGCTGGGTCCTCGCCGCGCCAGCCCCGACGTCCGCGCCGGGCGCCGAGTCCCGGGCCGGGCCAAGTGCGGTCGGCACTACCGGCCGGCCGGTGGGGTGCGGTCGGCGGTACGCGGGCGGCACAGCGGACAGAGAAGGGACGACTGGGCGGGAGCGGGCCGGGGCCGGACAGCCGCTGCTCGGGGACGCGCCTGAGGGGACTGAGGCCCCTCACCTCCACGTTCCTGTGTCCGGCTCCCCGCCCCCAGGCCCCGGCCCTGCCCCCACGCGGGCACCGGAGCCGGCGGGTCCGGCCCTCCCGGCCCTCTCCTGACCCCTAGTGGACGTCTGCGCGCAGACTCCCGGCTCGGGAGGAGCGGGGTACCTGTGCCTGCCTCTGGGCGAAACCGGGTCCAGTGCTAATTTGCATACCTTCGCCTAACTTTCTCAGGCCGGGAGAAATCCCTTAGGTAAATGTGGTGGCCAGGTGAGAGCATCTCGGGGTAGTACGTTCAAAGGCAACCGACAGCAAGTACCAGACGTCTCGGCTCTGCTCTTGGCACCTGCAGCCTGAGGAGATAACTCATGGAAACCAAAAGAGAAGGGTTTAGGACTTCCCATAAGGGAAGGAATCCGGGAAAACCTGGCCCCAAAGGCTTTCCTGGGACTTCAGCGTCTCCAGCCCCAGGGAGGGGCCCGCGCACCTCATTGCCTGTCTTTGTCCCGCTTCCTACAGATCTGCTGCTGCCCGGAGGTGCCCATCCCCTTGCTGCAATGCCTAGCCTGCTAACCACGCCTTCTCCTGGAGGTAGGTGAAGGCCTTTCCCAGTAGCAATGGTAGAGAACTGTTAACATTCCCCCACCTCCAGCCCAGGCCTGGAATTCCCTGAGGCCTCAGCCCAGATGTGTTGACCCTCCCACTTCCATGTGCCCGCCTCACACCGGAAGAGGTCCTGGGAAGCTGCAGAGGGCAACCAAAATGCTTACTTCGGTGCATTTGGAATCTGAAGTCTCACGGGCCTGGGCCAGTTCCCAGTACCACCACTTAAAGCTCTGTGACCTTGAGTGGGTGACCACTCTGTAAGCTCCAGTTTTCTCATTTGTAAAATGGAGGAAATAGTACTTATCTTATGAGATTATTCGTGAAGATTAAATGAGATAACCCATATAAAATACCTAGCAC
Organism: Ursus americanus; assembly: GCF_024610735.1. Classification (NCBI taxonomy): domain Eukaryota; kingdom Metazoa; phylum Chordata; class Mammalia; order Carnivora; family Ursidae; genus Ursus; species Ursus americanus. The sequence goes on along the minus strand of NC_142151.1, from coordinate 42,471,633 downwards.
CAGTGTCTCATATCTAGTAAGCACTCAGTAGCACAGGTTGTTATTATTAACGGGTGCTTGTTAGAGACCCTCTTTTCCTGGAAAGGAATTGTGCCTGCTGTTTAATTGCACTCCTCTGATGATACACTCCAGCATCAAAACCCGTTGTTTCCTGGAGCTGTGCTCAGGCAGGGATCCACCTCTCATCACACTGAGAAAGAATTCCCACCTTTTGTTAGTGACCAAGGTGAGCCAGACAAACCAATAGTCGTTGATGGTTTTGTTGTGTACTGTAGGTAAGGGAGGAGCAAAGCCTTGGTTGGTCTGTGCACCTCTGTTTTCATGTACGAAGTCTCATTCGTCATTCATTAGGGCAAATATTATCTACTGTCCTGATGTGGAAACAGGTGAGTGACAACCCCAGGGAAGTTGAAGACGCTGTCCTCTGTGACCGTGATGCACGCAATTCAGAATGGCTATTGTCCAGGGAGAGACGAGAAGAGGGAGAAGTGGATAGAAGTCTAGATTGGTCAGCAAAGGCTTCATGCGTAGGGAATGGGATGGGATGGAGCCCTTACCAATGAAGAATAGCTGAGGTCTGTACAGACCCAGAAGGGTGCAGTGGCTGTTCCAGATCAAGTTAGTGTCGTGCGTGAGACCACGGACTGCATCTGTCCTGGCAGGTGTTCTGAAGGAGAAGGCAGAGGACCTCTAGAATAAACCTGCCCATAGGGAAAAGAGGTGATGCTTTGGCAGCTAACTGAGAAGTTAGGACTTGGGCAAATTCTTTTGTTTCTTGTTTCTTTTTTTAAATTTGTGGTGAAATATACATAATATAAATGTTCCCATTTTAACCATGTTTTGGTAGTTCAGTGGCAGGAAGTATTGATTAACTTTCACACAGTTGTGCCATCTTCATTACCATCCATCTCCAGAACTCTGTCATCTTCCCAAACTGAAAGTCGATTAAACAGAAACTCCCCATCTCCCATCCCTCCAGCTCCTAATGACCAGCATTTCACTTTCTGTCTGTATAAATCTGACTAGGTACCTCATATAAGGGGACCATACAGTAGTTGTCATTTTGCGTCCGGCTTTTTCGCTTGTCATCTCAAGTTCATCCATCTTGTAGCATGTGTCAGAACGTCCTTCCTTTTTAAGGCTGGATAATATCATACACCTATCATTATATATACATGTAATACACCATTTCGTGTGTCCACTCCTCCATCAAGAGATTGCTTCCACCCTTTGGCTGTTGTGAACAAGGCCGCTAAGAATATGGGTCTACAAGTTTCTTCTCGAGTATCTGCTTTCAGTTCTTTCGGGTATATACCCAGAAGTGGAATGGCTGGATCACGTGGTAATTCCGTTTAAATTTTTGAGGACCTGCCACACTGTTTTCCACAGCAGCTGCACCATGTTACAGCCCTACCAGCAGTGCACAAGGGTTCTGATTTCTCTGCATCCTTAACATTTGTTCTTTCCTTTTTCTTTCTTTCTTTCTTGATAGTAGCCATCCTTTTTTTTTTTAAGATTTTATTTATTTATTTATTTGACAGAGAGAGAGAGAGAGACAGCCAGCAAGAGAGGGAACACAAGCAGGGGGAGTGGGAGAGGGAGAAGCAGGCTCCCAGCGGAGGAGCCTGTTGTGGGGCTTGATCCCAGGACTCTGAGATCACGCCCTGAGCCGAAGGCAGTGGCTTAACGACTGAGCCACCCAGGCGCCCCTATAGTAGCCATCCTAATGGGCCATCTGCATATCTTCTTTTCTCTTTTTTCTTTTTTGCATATCTCCTTTAGAGAAATCTCGTGTTCAAGTCCTTACCCATTTTTTTTTTTTAAAGATTTTATTTATTTATGTGACAGAGAGACAGCCAGTGAGAGAGGGAACACAGCAGGGGAGAGGGAGAGGAAGAGGCAGGCTCCCAGCAGAGGAGCCCGATGTGGGACTCGATCCTGGAACGCCGGGATCACGCCCTGAGCCGAAGGCAGACGCCTAACGACTGCGCCACCCAGGCGCCCCTTACCCATTTTTTTTAATTGGCTTGTTTTGTTGTTGTTTTTCATCTTGCTTATTTCTTATCCCAACCTTGTGAACAGGTGTTATTCTCATTTTACAGAAGCAAAAACCAAGGTTTGGGACAATTAAGAAATTTTCAGAGGTTAAATTCTCCCAAGGTCGTGTGACTAATAAAGGCCGAGGCAGGATTTTGTGCCCAGTCTAGATTTACTCCAAAGCCTGTGTTCTTTCTGTCATGGTACACTGCTCTCAGAGTCTCACTGCACCCCACTGGTCCAAGGACACGAAAGAGAAGGAAAGAGAAAGGAAGTAGAATTCCAGGGCGGGTTCCCATGGAAAGGAGAACTGGGGGAGCCGCCCTTTGTTGGGTAGGTCTAAAGCAAATAAGTAGGTTGGCAGACTCAGGTGGTAAAGGATCTGATGCCTCGGTGATAAGAGATTTAGCCTGGAAACAAGGGCCACAAAGAAACCAACAGGTATCTGGGTCAACAACAACCAGAAAAAGGTACGGAAGCAAAATAGATCTTGAAGTTCGTTTGCTGTGGGTCAGGATTTGGGTGGAGCCTCAAATCTTGTGGTCCTCTACCCCAAGCCCCCCCACCAGAGAGAAAAATGGTATTACAGTCCTTCCTAGCCTGAGGAGCGGGAAGGAAGAGAGTAACATCCTTTGAACAGGGAGACAGGAGAGAAATGGTACAGAAACAGGAGATAATGGGGGGAGAGCGGTAAGCCATTCACCCCCTTTTATGCCAGGCTTCCTGAACTTAAGTTTACTTTGTTGTTCATTTTTTCATTAAAAAGCTCTTACATGCCCCTTAAGGAATAGCCTTCTAGACCTTTTCTGTGTATGTGCAGACATATATATGTGTGTGTATGTGTGTTCATAGTTTCATTTGCTTTTTTTCAAACATGTAATCTTACTACACATTACTGCCCTAGCAATTTGCTTTTTTCATCTCAAGATATATCCTGTGGAATTACAGATCTACCACATTCCTTTTGACAACTGTATAGTGTTTCCAGAATGAATGGCCTGTAATTTATTTAATCATTCCTCTGCTGATGGACATTCAGATATGTGTCACTCTTGCAAACAGTCCTACAGGGAACACCCTTTCCGTTCTGCAGTAAAACTCAGGGAACCAAACCCAGTGGACACATGAACAAAATGGTTAGCTGAGGCAGAGCAGAGATGTTTCCAGAACCTGGAGAGTTGAGAGTATGTGGTGGGAAAAACCTTGGAATGAGGAGATAGATTCGAAGCCCAGGTCAGCCAACAGCTGAGTCAACCTGGGCTGGTCGATGCAGTTTGCTGAGCTTGAATGTAATGATGATACCAGCCCTGCTTACGTCACTGCCGTGGAGTGGAGAGAAAATAATGTATAAAGTTTTGTAATCTGTAAATAACAAATATAGATGACAGTTCTTTTTTTTTTTCTTTTTAAGTAGGCTTCACGCCCAACGCGAGGCTTGAACTTACGACTTTTAGACCCTTAGATTAACAGTCGCGTGCTCTATCGAGTGAGCCAGCCGGGCGCCCCCACCGATTACGGTTCTGGCACTTGAGGCCTGAAGACCCTAGCTCATTAGCACGTCGTAGGACACCTGGGGACCTTTAGTCTGAAACAGTGCTTTTATGTGGAGTAGAGTTCAAAATTTTGATTTTTTTTTTAATGCAAACATTTTATTTTGGAGTCATTTTAGGTTTATAGAAAAGTTACAAAAATAGTACAGAAAGTTCCCATCTGCCCATCAGCCAGTTTTCCCTAATGTCAGTATCTTATATGACCATGGCATGTTGTGAAAACCAAGAAATTAACATTGGTATAATACTGATAACTAAACTACGCCTTCGCTGAGATTTCACCTGTGCAAAACTTTGGTTTTGAGGAGAATTCTGATAGAACACTTCCGATTTATAAAAATTCCAAAATTAAGGCTGAGAAGGGTCCTGAGGGTCAGCTGGTTGAACCACCCATTCTGTGCTAGAATTCTCTCTCCAGTGCCCCGTGAAGCTTTGACCAGTTTTGCTTTTCCTTCTCTGGGAGAGAGCTCTCTCTCCCATTAGTTTCCGCCGGGGGTCCTCTTGCACAGGTTATCCATCAGCATATTTGAAGATAGCATTCGAGTTCTAGGCTCTCCCGAAGTTTCCTCTCTGGGCTTTCTTTTGCCAGCTTTCCTCACCTGATAGAATTTCCAGGCCATTCACTATGTTGGCTGCTTACCACAAAATTGTCATACCCAGACATCGCTCAGCAGCCTAAGAGCGGCACAAAGTAGGGCCGCACTGTTGCCTCCATTGTTAAAGACCATATTCATATTAATGGGGCCTAGAATAACAGCAAGCTTTAAAATTTTTTAGATTATAAAAGAACAGTTGACCCTTGAACAACATGGCGACTAGGGGCGCTGACCCCCACAGTCAAAAATCCACGTGTAAGTTTTGACTCCCCCAAAACTTAACTGCTAATAGCCTACTGTTGACCAGAGCCTTACCAATAACAGTCAGTTAACTCATATTTTACATGATATACGTACTATCTACTGTATTCTTGCAATAAAGGAAGCTAGAGAAAAAGACAATGTTGTTAAGAAAATCATAGGAGAAAATATAGTTACAGTACTGTACTGTATTTGTGGTAAGTGGACCCATGCAGTCCAAACCCATGTGTTCAAGGGCCAACTGTATCATCTTAAGAGATTTGGAAGATAAAGGGAAGCATATAGAAGAAAATAAAAGCCATCCCAAATTCTACAACCTAGCTGTCACTCATGTTGCCATTTGAGGGTATATCCTTCCAGTGATCTCACTGTAAGTCTTTTATATAAGCTGCTGCCAAGCCATGGCATCCCCATTCTTTCTTTGTCAGTAGTTGAGCAAGACTGAGGAATCTGTCAGATTCTCGTCTGGTTCAGTTTGGCCCATTTCTCCAGTCGTTTGAAATCTCTCTGGTTATCAACTTATTAGCTGCCCCTCTTGTTTGGAGACTTGCACGAATTTGCCAGACTTTTCCTGGGCCTGCAGGAGCCCGCGTTTACCCAAAGGGCACGAAGCACTTGCACACCCAGCTTATGTGGAAGGCACCAAGCAAGCAGGTCACCAAAACAAAGATCTTGCAAAGAATCGAATGTGCAGTGTATTAGAAAAGTCAAGCAAAAAAAAGCCAGGGAACAATGATATTGAACTTTCTTATACCTGTCTTGTGATGTCATATTTTTATTTTGAATTGCAGGAAGACCTTAGGTTTGGTCCTGGCATGGCTTGACATAAGAGTATCAGTCAAGGTCCAATCCCAGTGGAAGGAGCTGTGGTTAGACTTGCACCGCTTCATTCCTTGATGGCCGGTTACTGCTCGACCTAGTCCTTAGAGCCAGGCTGTATTACCTCGCTGGAGATTATAAACAGTCTGTTTAAAAATACTTATTTATTTATCTGGGGAAGAGAGTGTGGGCATGAGCTGGGGAGGGCAGAGAGGGAGACAGAGAAGCAGACTCCCCCCTGAGCAGTCCCCGGACCCTGGGACCATGACCTGAGCTGAAACCACGAGTCAGAAGCTTCACTGACTGAGCCACCCAGGCGCCCCTATTATAAACAGCCTTATCCGTGTTCTGTGATAAGGCACCATTTATTCCTGCAGCATCGTCAGCTCTCCTTAAACTCCGATCCCCATCCTCACTTTCAGTTGATGACCCTGCATTCTATTTTCTTGAGCAAATTAAAGTTCTCAGAAAGAACTGCCAAGGCCCCCACTGCCCCCATCTCTCTGGCGCCTGCCTCTGTTTCCATGTGCATGTAGTAGCGCACACTCTGCTCTGTCTGCAGCCAGCCCCTCTCTCCAGGCACCGGATCCCATCCCTTCGAGGACGTGCTTGCATCACTGTCTTCCCTCAGCATCCCCAGCTGCTTCCTCTCATCCAAGTTATTCCTATCCTTCCTATCCGTACATAAACATGCTATCATTTCTCCCATCCTTGAAAAAACAAACAAAAAAACTTGAACTCCCTTCCCCCTCCAACTACAGCCCCATTTCTCTGCTCACATTTACAGAAAAAAAGAGTTTATCTGTATTCTGCCTCCAGTTCCTCTTCTTCCTTTTTTTCTTTTCCCCTTGAATCCAGTGTCACCCAGGGTATTACACACAGCACGTCACCAGAGCCTCTCTTGTGTGGGTCTTTCCTGAGCCCCGCATAGCAAAACCCAGTAGTCCTTGTACTTGATCTGTTTGCCTTCTACTTCTCAGTTTCTTTTGCTCTTTCCTTTCTGGGCTCAGCCCTTTGGGCCTCTTTATCGGTACTTCTTCCATTGGTGATCTCACCCATCCCAAAGGGCTTAAATATGCTGACTCTTTAAATCTCCAGTCCAGACCTCTTCCCAAAATTCCAGTCTTAATAGCTGCACTTGGGTATCTAATAAGCAGTCGTGTCCAAAATTGAACTCTGATCTTCCCTTCCAAATCTGTTCCTCCCGTAGGCTTCCCAGCTCGGGTGACACCATGCCTTCCTTCTCTCCAGTTACTCAAGCCCAAAACCTTCATGTCATCCTTGACTCCACCCCATATCCTGTCAGTCTTAGCGTCGAACGCCTCCAGAATCCTACCACTTTTTCACTGGGCTACATTGGGCTTCCTCACAACACGGCGGTCTCAGTGTTTCAAAAGTGTGTTCTTTGGAATTTCAGGCCTTACCCCAGACCCCCTGAATCATTTTAACAAGATCCCTAGGAGATTTTTATGCACAACAGAGGTCGAAAAGCACTGCTTTGGAATATAAATCCAGTCTCTGCCCCAAAACCTCTAAAAGGTTCTCATTTCAGTCACTGAAAAAGCCAAAGCCCTTCCATGGCCTGCAGCACCCATAGTATACAGCCCCCTGGATTTCATCTCGTCTTGCCTCTCCCTTGCTCTGTTCAGTGACCTCTGTGCTGTGCTTTAAGCACGCCAAGCAGGCTCAGCCTCAGTGCTTTTCACTCTTGCTGTTCCCTCTGCCCAGATCTCTGCCGGCCTCCCTTTCTCACCTTCTTTTTTTTTTTTTTTTTTAAAGATTTTATTTATTTATTCGACAGAGATAGGGACAGCCAGCGAGAGAGGGAACACAAACAGGGGGAGTGGGAGAGGAAGAAGCAGGCTCATAGCGGAAGAGCCTGATGTGGGGCTTGATCCCAGAATGCTGGGATCACGCCCTGAGCCGAAGGCAGACGCTTAACCGCTGTGCCACCCAGGCGCCCCCCTTTCTCACCTTCTAGGGGTCTTTACTCAAGCCACCTCCTCAGGGAGACTCCCTGACCACCCCTGTCCACATGCCAACCCCCCGCCCCACTTCCTGCTCTTCTATTCGGCATAGCACTAATCAGCATCTAATACAGCATATCTTTCACTTATTTACTTATTTATTCCCCATCTCACCTTCTCAGAATGTAAACTGGATGAAGCAAAGGGTTTTTTTAATTACAGTAAAATTATACATAACATAAAATTTACAATATTTAAGGATACAATTCAGTGGCGTTAAATACATTCACACTGTTGTGCAGCCATCACCACTATCCATGTCCAGAACTTTTTCATCTTCCCAAACGGAACTTCGTACGCGTTAAACAACAACTCCCAGCCCGGGGCCTCTGGCTGGCTCCGTCAGTAGAGCACGCAACTCTTGATCTCGGGGTTTGAGGTTCAAGCCCCACATAGGTGGAGAGATTACTTAAAAATAAAATCTTAAAAAATAAAAAAAAACAGTCACAGCTGCCCATCCCCTCTCTCCCCAGTCCCTGACAACCACCATTCTACTTCCCCCCGTCCCTATGAATCTATTCTAGAAACCTCATATAAGTGGCATCCATTTCATAGCATATGTCAGAACTTCCTTTGTTATATTGTCCCGCCTTAAAAACAAAGGAAATTCTGGCACATGCTACAAAATGGATGAGCCTTTGTTCCCGAGGTGTGTGCTTCCTCCTTTTAGAAGTAGATTCCAGAGAGCCTTTGCTCCCAACAGAGACCAGTTTCATCAGAAGTAAAACTCTGATGCAGGGTCGGCCTCCTGCATTAATCCGTTGTCTTCACGAAGAGGTAAATTTCTTGTAGCCCCTTCATCACCAGATGGCTTATTCTAAGTCCAAACCAACATTAACTGCGTCCAGGGAAGGCACATCTGTCGAAGTGTGTGTTTCTTTTCTTTTTTAAGATTTTATTTATTTGTATGCGAGACAGCAAGAGAGCACGCGTGGGAGGGGGGTGGGGGTGGAGGACCGGAAGCAGGCTCCCCGCTGAGCAGGGAGCCCAGCTGGGGACAGGACCCTGGGACCTGACCTGAGCCAAAGGCACATGCCTAACGGACAGAGCCATCCGGGCGCCCCGAATCGTATGTTTCTGAAGGTCTTCCTGCGTTGCCGAAATGTGCTCTGTAGTTGTAGCGAGCCTGCCTCTGAGCCCATGAAGCGTTCGAGTTAGGGAGGCTGCCCGTGAAGCAACACGCTTGCCCCTTTCACTGACGTCGCTGCCCGCTTACCAGTTGCCCCGGAGCAGTCCACATTAAGGACACATTCTTTGTGGCCCAATAGCGTAGAGTTGATTGTGGTCAGCTGGTGTTCCTCCCACTTTTAGCTCTATTTTTTAAACCCTCGAACTTTCTGGAAAGCTTGTTGTGCTGCCCCGTGGTAATCTTTCATGATCTCTTCCTCTTGTTCCCTGTTGGAAAAAAGAAAAGGACACAGGAGGAAGGACTAGTATAAATGCCTCGCTTGGGCTTTGGGGAGGGTAGTCCTGGATTCAGATCCTGGCTCCGTGCACTGTTCCTTCATGTGTGATACGAGCCTTGTCACTTAACTCCCCCAGGGCCTCGGGGTCCACGTTAGCAAATAAAAACCCCTACTTTGAAGTGATTGATGTGAGGATTAATGAGTATGTGTATAAAGCACGCAGCTCGAAGCAGGGACTTTGTAAGTGGCAGCTGTTATAATCGGGAGCGTCTGCAGAATTTCCCAGCTAGCGATCGTCCTCCGTCCTCCGGGAGTCATATGTACCTGTCCTCTGAACCCTCACTGAGATGGAGCTCCATGGTCCGGGCCCTGGCTGACCTCGTCACTACCCCTTTCTCAGCATCTCTGACTGTGCCGCCAGCACGTGGTGGGGGCAAAGTAAATTGCTGTCGACTGATTGACCTGAATCTTCTGAATCTGCGTCAAGCTTCCGTACATAAGCTGTTCTTCTCAGTGCTCTGTGTATCTTACGTTTTGTGATGTTTAAGAAAGGCAAAGCTAAGAGCATCGGTGCAGAATTCCAGATCAGTGGTGGGAAGCTGCAGTGCAGCCCCCGGAGGTCTGGGGGAGGAGAGCGTGCGCGGTGAGGGCAGCAGTCTGAGGCAGGGATCAGAAGGGTGAAGTTCAGGGCTTCTCTTTGATGGAAGGCACAGCGTGATCTCAGAAGTGACAGCCCGTCCCTTTTGCTGTAGTCTCTCTGTGAGAAGCCAGCCCGTGGGTCCAGCCCACACACAGGGAGAGGGGCTTAGACAGGCTGTAAATAAATACCAGGTAGCAGGGGCCACCCGGAGCTGGAGCCGCCTCACCAGCCGCCCACCACACTCCCATTTTGTGATTCAAGAAACTAAAGCTCAGAGAGGTTTAGTAACTTCCTTAAGGTCACCCAGTAATATGCTGGGGCAAGGTTCAAACCCCGAGTCGCTTTCCCCTTTAACCACCAAGCACATGAACAGCGTCACTCTGTGATTGCTTCCTGCTCCGTCACTCAGGCCTCCCGCAGAGTTGGGCTAACGTCGCCCCCAGTGGCAGCAGGAGAGTGCAGGAGGGAATCCAGAGAAGTAACCATTGGGCCCGGCCTTGGGAGGGGAGGTGCTCTAGACAGCCCATCCTGCTTTCTCTGTTGCTGGACCAGGTTCATCAGCCCTCTTCTAGGCCTGTGTGAAAAGACCCCCCAACACCAGTGGCCCCTTTCAGCACTGCTCGCAGGCTCCCAGGCCCAGCGCTGGTGACTGCATCTCCCTTGCCCTGGATGGAAACCCGAAGGCAGCAGGCGTCAGCCAGGAGTCAGGTTGTGCCCTGTGCTCCAGCCGCACCGGCTCTTGTTCCTTTTACCCCGTAAACTGCCACCCCTGCTTCAGCTCCCAGCTCAGATCTCACCTCCGGGGGAGGCTGTGCCTGCTGGAAGACTAGATCAAGGCCCTCGGTCCTGTGCTCTCCTGCGCGCCTGAGACGTCCTTTGTCTCGTGTACTGCAGTCATTCACTGTGACCCCTGGCATGGTGGAGGGTCCGCTCCATTGCTTACCATTATATCCCCAGTGCGCCTAGCCCCGTACATGGCGAAGGGTAGGCGGTGAATGAGTGCTGCTATTACTTGTTGAATGAATATTGAACAGCGCCTCCTGTGGGCGATGTCAAGGTCAGCCGGCCTGTTCTCCCCAGGATACCTCTGTCCTGCAGTAACCTTAACTCGGTGCCTTTTCAAATCCCTACACTCAAATGCTAACTAGGGGCAGAGCTCAGGGACTCCCTGACTGCCTACGTAAATACTTTTAAAAGGGACCCCTGGAGACCACTAGCTTTGAGTGTTCCAACCCTGGGTAGTGACTTCAGGGGTGGGGCTCACAGGCTGTAAAGGATGGATAGACCAATAGCAGGAGGAGGTGTGAGATATATCTTAGGGTTAGAAGAGGCCTTATCTCAGAACCTTTCAATTACAGGGCCTACTCTGGTGCTGTAGGAAGGGGTTTTAATAAGGGAGGAGCATTATTTCATTATTTAAAAATAATGTTGGGCGTCTGGCTGGCTCAGTTAGCAGAACATGTCACTCTCGATCTCGAGGTCATGAGTTCAAGGCCCAAGGTGGGCATGAAGCCTACTTAAAAAAAAAGCAATTAAGAGAAAAAAACTAAATAAAAATAATGTTTACGAACAGTTTGTAAGAACATTAAGGAAATGCCTGTGCCAATATAATGTAAATATGTATACACGTATATAGAATCATTATTTGATCTCATCTTTGTAAAAGCTAATAATAGCTTACCCTTATTGAGTTTCTTACTACCTGTCACAGCGGCCCTATAAAGTAGATACTATTATCTCCATTTTGCAGATGAAGACGCTAACGCACAGAGGGGTTAGGTGATTTTCTGAAGGTAACGCAGCCAGTAAAGGACAGAGCTCCAATTCGAACCTCATCAGTTAGGCTCCAGGGCCCATACTCTTAACCACTATATTGGACAGGGAGAAATCCATCAAAATGTTAATTGTCTTTGGATGGTAGTTTATTTTCTCTTCCGTTCTGCAGGTTTTTCTATACAGATTTCCTATAGGAGTTGAATGATAAAGTTTCTCAGGGAAGAGGTGGGGTGGTGAACTTTGAAGGACAAATGTATGCCTTAGGACAAAAGAACTCACCCCATTTCCTTTTTCACTTTTCTAAATGTTCTAGAAGAACTGATGACCACCCCAGTTCTGCAGACCACTGAAGCCCTGTCCCCAGAAGCCGAGGCCAGCACAGCACTCATTGCAGGTAACAAAGGCCCTGAGCCACATCCAGAAGGCTTTGTGAATTCAAGGGCTGTCTCGCTCCGTAGACTGGGAAGCCAGTGTGGTGATCAAGGATTTTCCCGACGCAGGAAAGCACCACATAGTGGAGACCAAATCCGTTACTGGGGTCCCTTTGGCATGTAGGTTATCTTCTACGCACACACGCAAGGCTATAAAAGACTTAGAGGCTTCACGCCAAAGACACTGCCAGTGAGCGTGGGACGTGGCCACCAATAGACGTTAAGTGTGTACGGGCGCGACACTCCGGTGTGCGGGTAGGGATGAGGGTCTGCGTGGTTTGTCAGGTGGGTGAGGACAAGGATAGGAGGGATCAGAGACATCCCTGCAGGAGGCTGTGGATTTAAAAACGCCTTCCTGTTGGGATAAGCTATTTCCTGTTTCCCTCCTTCCTATTTCTATCAGAATCATCAGGCACTGGTTGAGAGGGGGTTGTTTTGTTAGAAATCAAAAGCCGCGTGTGCTTAGTTTAAGCACCAGGGTATTCTGGATACCGTGCACCGTGGAAGTGGACTTGGGGGGAATATGGATCTTGGAGGTGGACGCCGGATAACTAGAACAGGAGGGTCCTTATAAAAAGTGAGGGAATCATTGATTTCGGGGGCCCCCATGAATTCCGGAGACAGCCTCAATCCTGACCCTCTCTGCATTCTCCCCTCTCCTTTCCAAGTCGTTATCACCGTGGTCTTCCTCACCCTGCTCTCAGTCGCGGTCTTGATCTTCTTTTACCTGTACAAGAACAAAGGCAGCTACGTCACCTACGAACCCGCAGAAGGCGAGCCCGGCGCCGTCCTCCAAATGGAGAGTGACTCAGCCAAGGGCAGGGACAAGGAGGAATATTTCATCTAACGAGTCCCGGGCCCCAAGGAGCTTTTCCAGGCTCCAGTGCTCACACACTATTTATTAGGTGAAAGTTTTATCTGAAACCAGTGAGGAGCACTGACTGATATGGGCAAACCTGAGCTCCTTCTAGGACACAGGCCCAAATGCCAACATCACTGATGCCAGGGACACAGAGAAAGCTGTCGATGATGTCTTTAGCCAGGCCCTTGTGGTGTAGCTGGGTTTGGTGGCTGCCCAACAGGGCGGAGCGACACGAGGCCATATGAGTACGTGCCCAGTCATCTCCACTTTTTTCAAGATCGAAGGGAAGGAGAGTTAGGGTCGCTGGCTGCTCCTCTGTCCCCTGCCTGGTCAACTGGTGACAGCCCGAGCAGGGATAAGTGTCCGCAGAAGTTCTTCCCAGGTGCTGGATGCCATGGTAAAAGGCCACGCGGGGAGGGGCAGGAGACTATGGAGACCCCACCCCCTGATGAATGTGTTCTATCTCCTAATCTGAGCCCTTCCTGCCCATATTCCCCAACAACCTTATACTGATGTTATTTTTACCACAATTAAAAATGTTCATTGATACAGAAATCTGATTCTTACGTGCCAGAAATAACCACCTTTATATTTTGACTTATCCATGCTTAAACTTTTTTGACATTTTCTTTTGCTTGTTTAACTCGTTTGCCTATGTTCTCCCAAACAAAAAGAACCCTAGGGAAGTTTCAGAAGTTCCCACAACAGTCTCAGGAGTTTGAAACAAAGATGGTTGTGGGAAGCTTGTCCCAGGGGAGTGTCATTAGAAACATACCCTGGGAGATGAAATGGTTTACTTTCCATCCTGGCAAGGGCCAGAATTTCTCAGACTCGTCTTTTTTTTTTTTTTTTTAAGATTTATTTATTTGAGAAAGAGTACACTCGGGAGAAAGGATGAGTGAGTGGGGGAGGAGCAGAGGGAGAGGAGAAGCAGGCTCTCCACTGAGCAGGGAACCCAACTCGGGACTCCATCCCAGGACCATGGATCATGACCTGAGCTGAAGGCAGACGCTCTGCCGACTGAGCCACCCAGACATCCCTTCCCAGACCCATTCTTTGTATACACAGAGGGAACCAGAACAATCACCCTACCACTCTTCCCACCAGTGTCCTTTGAATCAAGCCCAGAGAAGCTTCTTGGTTCTCAGTCCCCAGATGAGATGTGTTTAAAAGACACAACGTTTTCATAGAAATCATAGCTCCGCAAATACTGTTTACTTTGGAATTAAGCTAAATCTCCTTTGAGGTCTTAATTGTATTGCCTCCCTTGTCCAAGCTCAGTTCCTCCCGAGGTAAGACCCAAGAGTTGAAGAATCAATTTTGACAATTCGTTTTCAGTATTTCTCCACACAGAATTTTGGAGAAACTGAAGGTCACCTTGAACTTACACAGACTGTCATACTAAAATATTTTCCTCAAGTCAAATTCTAGAGCAAGTTAGAATCAGTCGTTGCCTTATTTCTAAGTTTGTGTTCTGAATACCTCTGGCATAACAGGCTCTTAAGATTCTGAAAGAGCTTAGGAAGTAAAATGAAGAAAAGTAAAACATTTAGTTTGGGACTCATGAAAATGGTCAGATCTTTGCCTCGTACTCCTGAATTTATTTCAAAGGCTCCATTTAAAAAAACAAAACAAAACCACCCAGAACAGCAGCAGCACCTATCTGAATTCTGGGTAGGACGTAAAAGATAGATGGAGAAGAAATGTAAAAACAAGTTGAGTAAGGAATCCTTGAAGTGAGGTGTAATGCAACTTCATCACTTTATTCAAATCTTCAAAATAGTCTTTATTCTACATTTTTAGTATAAAAAATCCACAAGTTAAGTGCACCACAGTGTAGAGAGAGACATACAACGCTGAACTTCTATAACAGTCAATGGTACAGTCAAACATCACATGTACAGAACACAAAAGTTAGATGAACTGAAATTATAAGATAAAATAAAATAAAATCCAATTTCAGAAAACAAAAATCAAAATATTAAGGATCCCTGAAATAGTCTTAACCCTAATGAGATTTCACTGGACTCAAGTCATTTTGTAGTGAGGGATTCATAAAATGACCCCACGAACCCAGCTGAGGAATTCTCGGGAGCCACGAGGGCCTACATCAGACGCTCCGACAATAAACGGTAACCAATTTTTGGATGGGAAGACATCCCCTAATTTGGCTCTCACGTCATCAGGCTTTTGAAATGCATCCTCCTCCTTGCCCCCCCGTTTTACACAAACCCGTTTACAGTACAGTTTGCATTGAAACCCTTTGTTCAAACAGAGCTCTGTTTTTCTGGCACCGAAGCAAATTTGGGTTTGGTTCATGGACGAAGAAACAACCTATGAGAAGGGTCCTAGAGGCACCCTCCACTTTTGCCTGAGGAGATGCAAAAGCAGAAGTAATGGGGCCTGTGCTCGGGGCACAGAGGGGGTTTCAGAGGATCCTTGTGAAAGACTAGTGAAAAGATGGCGAGTGGGGACAAGTGCAAGGAAAGAAGGAAGTTAGTTTGACTGGCTTTCTGTCCTGCACCATTGATTCAATGGAGATTGGCGGGAAGGAACTGGAAGACTAGGGGTGAGGGTGGGACATGGGGCAAAGGATGGAAAGGGAAAGGCAGACAACTAATGCGTTTCATTTATAACAAGTAATAGAAATCAAAGACTTAAAGGAGATTAAAGACCAATCAGAATAATTTGGCAACTTTAATTCTTAGGAAGATCAAAGTTCCCTCCAAACCTAATTTGATGTTTTATTACTAAGAGCAAAGACCAGTAAGGTACAGTATTACTCCAGAGGAATTAAAGGAAGATCCTTAGGGCTGCTTTACCCACATTCATTTTATGAATGGATGCCTCCCCTACCTCAAAATGCTTTAAGGAGGTACTGCTACCAATACATGGTTCCTTATTAAGTTTGAAAAGTGCCTGAAAGTTTGGGCACCAGAAAGACACCCCAACAACATGTGTCTAAACTGCAACTTCAGGTTAATATGACTAAAGCAGTTACATTGTGAGAAGTGCTGAAGGTATGTGATGTCTTTCCCGGCACAGAGGTGGCCTTGGTTCTTCACCAGATGGTGTAGCCACCATCTGAGCCACCCATGAAGAAGTTTCCCTTCCGCTGAGTTACGAGGACATTGGCTCCCTGCATGACTGCAAGCTGAGCAGCGTTGGGAGGGCATCCAGGGGGTGGAGGCTGGAAGGAAAAGACAAGGTTGATTGGGCACAGGGCAGCTGAGACAAGGGAGGTGGGACACAAGGGAAACAGGATCCGTTAGGAAGATGGCAGTGTGCTGACCAATTACATCTTAAAGCTAGTCCTGCCACCAATTTGGGTTGTAAAGCAGGTCTGTATTCTCTGTGAACCCAGAGATACAAACAAGAGCCTACCACTCATTCAAAAGCGTTCTCACCTCATTTTAGGTATATGGTTTTGAGTGGATGGCCCCAGGGAGGACCATTTGGGCTCTAATCCCTATCCGTGGGAGAACTAAGCCGGAAACAACTAAAATTTCTAGTATCTTTCTAAACGCTACTTAATAGGGATGATGCTTTCTCCATTTTTAATCATCATGGTTCCTGATGGAATGCCGTGCTGATGGCAAATTTGAAGTAAATGCTTATGGAGTGAATAAGGAGTATTACTAGACCAGTTTCAAACTGGAACTGAAAAGGCAGCAGGCGGGACTCCTCCTAAGATAGGAAAACAAAGGCATCTGGTTAACTCAGACCCCAGGGAATGTGCCAGATGCTACTGAGTTGCCACAGTTCTCCTGCCCCCTCAACTGCTTTCTGCCTGACTACTGGGTATCAGTGGTTACACCAAAACCACAGCTATTAGCCAGGGATGGTGAAAGGATGAATATGTAATCTCTTCTGAAAGTTAAAACACACAAGAGCGGAGTTTTTCTGGTAAGGTCATACTCACAGGAATGTTGCCAGCGGTAGCCCCAGCTCCAAATCTGGCACCTGCATCATACCCTCCTTCCACCAGCACTGCTGAACCAGGTGGATAGATGGGACCAACTGGATAATAAGCCATAGGGATTGTGGAACCTAAAGGTCCAACAGCTACAGATTGGGCCATGGGAAGATACAGTGAGGCGCCAGGAAATGCAGCTGACATGGTGGGGACTGTGGCAGCCCCTGGGTGCACAAAGCTCGGACGATAGAGCTAGAAGAGAAGGGAACAAGTTACTTTACGACATTCCAATTTCAGATCTCTTTCATGAGTCAATTCTTAATTGTCCTTGTGCACATTACACTGTGAGTTACACAAACTGCCTTTCCACTGCCACTCAGTATTCTCCTAGGTCACTTCCTGCTATAGCTAATGTTAGGCTCAAGGAACGCAAACTCATCTTCTTAACCTCAGCCTGTGCCAAAAAAACCACAGAATAATCAGATAATGCATTCTCAACCCCAACAGAAATTGCTGAAGTATACAGTGCTTCAGACTATTCATGTGAGCACTCTCTCCTCTTCGTGGAGAGTAAATAACTATGTGGAGTCAGGCTTAGCTAAGGACTGAAAGCGGGATCCAAGCGTATTCAGTTCAAGTCTAGTAAAGTGGAAGCACCTCTGAGTAGGCAGGTGGGGCATCAGTATAGGGTGGAGCCTGAGGAAGATGCAAGGTCTGAGGGTACACTGGATTCCCAGGAGGCTGCACGGGGTAGGTTGGCTGCGTTGGATATTGACCTGGAAAACAAGACAAAAATGCACGTTGCCTACCATACAGAGCCACCAAAATGGCACAGAGCATACTGGGTAGCTAACCCTGTGGCAGCAAGCAGATTTGATTTCGGAGGCCAAGAAAACTACGCATTCTCTTTGCACCCTCATCCCCACTTATAGCTGAAGATGTTGGATTCTAACTGGACAGAAAGAGCGCTCTTCCATTAACATACTGGTGTAAGGGAAAGTCTAGCTGGACCCAAGTTTCTCCACCGATGCAAGGCAGGTCTGGGCACCCCAACGGTGGGTACATCCTGCCCCTGCTCTGGGTGGTCTTCACAAGCCTGGTGTAACGGCCCAAGACCCCGTTGAGTCATAGTGCTTATGACTGCCCCATAGATGCCTACTCAAGGTCGACTTCCAAATAAAGTGAGTGGTGGAAGTGAACCTTCAGACTCGAGAGAAGATAAAGGGAAATGTCCTGAGAAACAGCTGAGGATCGTGCTCTGCCAGGCACTAGTACAATTACAAGAATCGGGAGAACTTCGGGCCACCATCGAAGGAAAAGGGGGAGAGAGAGACCCTTCTGGCCCCCTGGTCCGCCCACCAGCGCCGGCACCTCACTAGTTAAGCCCGGGCGCCAGCCTCTGGTTCCGGAGCGCGGCGCCCCGCCTCCGCCGGCTCTCCATTGGCCGACCCAAATCCCTGCTATAGCTCCCCATTTGCTCCTGCAGATGCCCATCATGACAAGCCTTTCCCCCCCCACCCCTCCACCCGAGCCCGCAGCTCCAAACTGCGCCACAGAGTTAAAGGAGGAAAGGGCCGGGAAGGAGCGAGTAGCCGTAGTTCGGGGATGACGAAGGCGTCTGGCGCAGCCCCCGGGACTGCAGCTGGTCCAGGAGCGAGGCGCAGCTCGCCCCAAGCCTGGCGCTTGGCGACCCTGGGCTCCGGGCCCACTCGCTCCAGGCTAGCACTATTCCCCCCGACGGCCCCAGCCGCCCCCTGTCCTTGCCTTTGCTGTTCATGGTGGCTGCTGGTCCGGTTCGGCTCGGCGTCGCGGACGGTTATTTTTTTCGTCCTCTTCCTGTTCGTAGTCACTTCCGTGTCACGTGACGATTCGTCCGCCTAGCGTCACCCGACGCCCGAGTGCCGCTACCACCGGAAACCCCGCCCCTTTGCCCGGCTTCCAGTAGCTAGAGGGAGGGCTCTCGTGGTCCCGCCTACTCGCGCGCGTTGGGCCCGCCCCTTGGGTCTTGTCTTCCAACCCCCACCCGCGTCCCACGACGGGAAGAAAACCAAATACAGGTATTGTCTCAAAACAGGAATTTTTTCTCTTTTGGGCGCTCGGAGGCAGAACCATTAAACTATTCTCCGGAACCTTTTTCCACCTACGCGCAGCAACTCAAGGTCACCTCACCTTGACAGCCTTTCCAAAAGGGGCAGGGATTTCTCATTGCTTCCCTAACTGCCTGAAATACGCTCCCCGAACCTTAACCTATCGAGCAGTTTCCCTCCTACGAAGCCCGATTTAAGCCTCAGCTCCGTCCAGATTTATTTTGCCAGTCTGGCTGTCATTGTCCTTTTTCAAGGTAGACCATCGGCGGAATATTCGTTGCCTTGTCTGTTCCACCGACAGGCTGCCAGTGTTTACTTGTGTCGCCGTCTTTCTTACCAAAGGCAGGGCGTGCGCTGCGGTGTCTTCCCCAGCAGCCAGCACTAAAACCGACACGCTCGCGGTTCCCAGGGAGTGCTTGTGGCCCCTGCCCTTGGTTTGGCACTTGTTACAGGTGACCTGTATGGTGCCTTGTGTATATTTTCTCTGTTTCGTTTCGCCCCTAACCTAATTGTCCTTAAGGGCAAAGATGCCATCCTTGAGCGCAGCAATTAAGATTTTCCTTACATCCTACATTTTATAATATGCCTCCTATGTGCAAGTACAGAGATGGAACTGAGCAAGACATTTTTAATTTGGTTCAGACTAATATTAGTATTGAAAAGCCTATCATATTTACCTTTTCCTTTGTGTTTGACTCTAATCTTCCCGAAGGCGGCATAGTGTTAGATATTCACCCGTTCAGCTTATTTGTGAAACACAGATGCCACGCACTGCTCTAAGACAAAACAAAGCCCTTGCTCTCTTGAAGCTCACCTTCTGATGCAGGGGCTTGCAAACTTTTTTGACCACAATCCACAATGCTATGGTTTAAATCATGACCCAGCGCGCACACACACACACACACACACACACATTTATAACAAAAATTTTTTTGACCTAGTATTTAATCCTTCTACATACAGTGCACTGTAGTATTTTCTATTCTCGTGTTTATTTTTTTCAAATCTGGTTGTGGTTTCTCATCCCACTAACAAGTCAGGACCCACAGCTTGAAAAACACTGTTTTTTAGTAGACTTGGATCTCCAGAGCCCTGTACTTTTCTTAGCATGAAGTTTGCAGTCAGTAATTGGTCAGTAAAGGAGTGAATAAATCCTTGAAGGTCAGATCAGACAAATCTTCCCTGTATCCTAACTTTTCCAAATTAGATCCTAAATTGAGTCTACCCCAAAGCCTGAAACTGGAGAAGTCACTAATCTATCCTAACTCTTACCCTATGCTCAAGGCTTCAGAAAATAAAGGACTGAACCTGGGAAAGGTTTTCTTTCCTTATTCTCTCTGTGGCCCTTGGGGACCCTAAAATTGTGTTGACTGAAGCAGCCCGTGTCAATGAGAGTGTAAGAAGTGGCCCCCAAATCAAGACACTAGTTCTGGTTCTCACTCTGTCACCGACTGACTTTGGTCCTCATCTATTCAGCTCCCACCTATCCCATACTATTTATTAATCAGATCTTGCACGGGTGAATTTAACAGATGTGTAATCCATTGTCCATCGCAGACTGAGGAAAGGTGCAGATCAGGAAACTGTATTTCAGAGCAGTTAAGTAGTTGAACTAAGTTACACAGCTGCAAAGCCAGTATTCAAACTCAGGTTTGTGACTTTATAAGCACTGTTTTTAATTTGTTCACATTGTTTAATCTGTTTACATTGTTTTTAAATCTGTTGCATCCCAAGGGTCTCAGTTTCATTGTCTGCCAAAAAGGTCACACAATCCTTGTGTCACCTCCCACTCTAGACTCTGTTTTAGGGAAGGAAAGGAGCAAAGGGAAGCCTGAGAGGACAGAGGGGAAGTGGGCAGAGCTGATAATCAGGTTGTAAGTTTTGGTCAGGCCCTACCAGGTGTTAAAAATTCAGATACTTCTACTGGATGGTAAATAGCCATTGCCCCAGATTGTCTCCCCAAGTACACCTCTCTGCTCTGGCCCTCCACTGGAGCCCACCCCCAGCCCAGGACCTAGCTCCAGCCAAGGCAAGTTGCCCTCAGATTGGTCAGTGCCTCCCCTGCAGGACGTTAGGTATTTTGCTTATCACTCTGGGACCTGGGCAGAGAGCAAGGGAGGGCGGAGCCAAATGAGGTTACCAAGAGAAATGGAAGGGTCACAAGCCACTGTTTTCTCTGGCAGGTGGGATTAAGGAGCAACTGGCTACTTTCTTGGACAGGAGTCAAGAACCTTTCTGTTTTCTTTGTTCTCCTGGGTTCCCCCACCAAGAGGAAATGTTCGTTTAGGCATTTATCAGACATCCTTTCTTGAATGAATTCAGCGACTATTTATTGAGCACCTACTATGTGCCAGGCCCTGAGATAGGCACTAGGGAAACAGTAGTGAAAAAGCAGGCTTAGTCCCTACCCAGAACTCAGTCCAACCAATGAGAGAGACAGAGAAGTAAACCAATAATCCTAACGTAATGTGACTAGCGCTGACATGAGGACAGTGTGGGGTGTTAGGAGAACACACAGATGAGGTTCCTAATCTCTTGCAGGGGGCTCAGGGAGGGCTTCCTGCTGGGAGTGATGTTTGATAGGAAATCTGAAGGCTGAGTGTAAGTTTAGCAAGTGAAGGGAATTCCTCCAAGAAGGAACAGCTTATGCAGAGAGCTTATGGAAAGGAAAGGGAGAATGTGGAAACACTTGAGTATGGCGGGACCATGGAATGGGAGGTGAAGTCTAGTAAGACGTGACGCTAAAGAGGTAAACAGGAGCCAGACCATGCAGGGGACCTTGGAGCTTGTGAAGGATTCCATCTTAAGGCATTGGATACTTGGGGGCACCTGGGTGGCTCAGTTGGTGACCTCAGCTCAGGTCATGATCCTAGGGTCCTGGGATTAATCCCACATCGGCTCCTTGCTCAGTGGGGAGTCTGCTATCTTAAAAAAAAAAAAAAGACATTGGTTTCTAACTAAGGGCACTGGTTAGCCACTGAAGAGTTTTAAGCAGAAAAGTGACGTGATCCTGTTTTTATTTTAGAAATAGCTTTCTGGCTACAAAATGTAGAATAGATTAGAAGGAGACAAGAGTGGAAATATGTCTGGGAGAGCAGTCAGAATACCAATGTAGTAATTTTAGTGAGTGCTGATGGACGACTGGCCCAGGGAAATGGCAGGGGGTAGAAAGAAGGACGGCAGCATTCCAGAACTATATAGGAGGCAAAAACGACTGGACTAATACTCAGGGTTAATGTCCATGAGTAATTAAGAGAATTGATATCAGGGATGAAAACTACATAAAGCGAAAAGACAAATGACAAATTGGAGAAGAGATATTTGTGATTTGTATCACAAAGGGCTAATCTCCCTGTCCCAGAACTCACAGACATCAGTAAGTACAGGACCAGCCATCAGAAAAAGTAGAAAATGACGTTTGCAGACAGTTCAGAGAAGAGGAAATACAAATGGCTTTTAAACATGTGAAATGCTGTTCAGCTTCACTCTTAATAAGAAAAAGGCAAATTAAAAACCACACAAACACCGTTTTCAGGTTGGTAAAATCCAAACATTTGCTAACTTTATTTGCAGTGCTGTGAATAAAACACTCTAATTTATTTCTTTTTGGGTTTTTTGAAGTTTTTTTTTTTTTAATTCCAGTTACTTAGCATACAGTGTAATATTAGTTTCAGTTGTACAATATAGTGATTCAAGACTTCCATACAACACTGGGTGGTACTCACCACAACAAGTGCATTACTTTTTGGGGGTGCCTGGGTGGCTCAGTCCTTAAGCGTCTGCCTTCGGCTTAGGGCATGATCCCGGTGTTATGGGATCGAGCCCCACATCAGGCTCCTCTGCTGGAAGCCTGCTTCTTCCTCTCCCACTCCCCCTGCTTGTGTTCCCTCTCTCACTGGCTGTCTCTCTCCCTGTCAAATAAATAAAATCTTAAAAAAAAAAAAAACACAAAAAAACCCCACTTACATTTAACAAGTGCATTCCTTCATCCCCACCACCTATTTCACCTATCCCCCAACACCCCCCTCTGGTACCCATCAGTTCTCTATAATTAAATCTGCTTCTCAGATTGTGTGTCTCTGTCTCTGCATTTTTCCCTTTGCTTGTTTGTTTTGTTTCTTAAATTCCACATATGGTATTTATCTTTCTCTGACTACAATCTAATTTGATGGTGGGAGTGTAAATTGACACAACTCCTATTGGGTTTATTTGGCAATATCTGTCAATATTATGCATTACCATCCCCACTTCTTCTTCTTCTTCTTCTTCTTTTTTTTTTTTTTTTTAAGATTTTATTTATTTGTCAGAGCACAAGCACGGGGAACCACAGGCAAAGGGAGAGGAAGAAGCAGGCTCTCCGCCAAGCAGGGAGCCCATGCGGGACTCATCCCTGGACCCTGGGATTGTGACCTGAGCTGAAGGCAGATGCTTAACCGACTGAGCCACCCAGTTGTCTCACCATCCCCACTTCTAGGAATGATCCCTACAGATATATTTGCGCTCATGAGACACAGTGTGTATAAGGTGTTCACTGCAGTATCATAATAGCAAAAGATTAGAAATAACCCATATGTCTAGGGCACCTGGGTGGCTCAGTCACTTAAGCATCTGCCTTTGGCTCACGTCATGATCCCAGGGTCCAGGGATGAGTCCCTTGTCAGCCTCCCTGCTGGGCGGGGAGTCTGCTTCTCTGTCTGTGCCTCCTCCCACCCATTCTCTAATCTCTCTCTCTGTCTCTCTCTCAAATAAAAATAAAATCTTCTAAAAAAAAGAACCCATATGTCCATCAATGGGGAATTAGTAAAATAAATCTTAGTACGTCCGTACAATTAAATACTGTGTGGCTGTAACAAAGAATGAGAAGGCTCTCCAAAATGTTTTTTTAAATAAAAGGGAAGGTTCAGAACAGTGCGGTTAGCTTGATACCTTTTGCAAAAGAGCAGAAAAACTAAGAATATTCATTAGCATTTGAGTAAAGAAATTCTGAAAGAATATACAAGATACCTATAAAAGTGATTACTGGTTGGCATGGGGAGACGGAGGCAAAAGTGAGACTTTTCACCGTATACCTTTAAATTTTTAAAAAATTTTTGAACCATGTGAATTCTTATCAAGTCAAAGTAAAACAATGTTGGCACACCTATTAAAATGGCTAATATAAAAAGCCTGAATATTTCAGGTGTTAGAATATAGAGCTATTAGAACTCTTACACACTGCTGTTAAGAGTGTAAAATGGTACAACCACTTTGAAAACAGTATGGCAGGATCTTTAAAAGTTAAACATACACATAACTACCTTATGATCCAGCAATTGCACTACTACGTATTTACCCAAAGGATACAAAAGTACTAATTCGAAGGGGCACACATACCCCGATGTTTGTCGCAGCATTATCAACAGTAGCCGAATTATGGAAAGGGCTCAAATGTCCGTCAGTTGGTGAATGGATAAGATGTGGTGTACATATATACAATGGAATATTACTCATCCGTAAGGAAGCATGAAATCTTGCGATTTGCAGTGACCTGGATGGAACTAGAGTGTATTATGCTAAGTGAAATAATTCAGTCAGAGAAAAGACAAATACCATATGATTTCACTTGTGTGGAATTAAAGAAACCCAAAATAGATAAACATGGGCGGGGGAAAAAAAAAGAGGCTAACCGTAAAACAGATTCTTAACTGTAGAGGTTGCTGCAGGGGAGGTG
Source organism: Ursus americanus (assembly GCF_024610735.1). Taxonomy (NCBI): domain Eukaryota; kingdom Metazoa; phylum Chordata; class Mammalia; order Carnivora; family Ursidae; genus Ursus; species Ursus americanus. The sequence continues at coordinate 42,447,515 of NC_142151.1, read as the reverse complement.
GGCAGGGGGATGGATTAGATGGGTGATGGGTATTAAGGCGTGTACTTAGTGACGAGTACTGAGTGTTGTATGGAGGGTGATGAATCACTGGATTCTACTCCTGGAACTAATGTTGCACTATATGTTGACAAACTGGAATTTATTTTTTTAAAGATTTATTTATTTATTTATTTTACAGAGAGGGAGCGAGCAGGGGGAGGGGCAAAGGGAGAGGGAGGGAATCTCAAGCAGACTCCCTGCTGAGCGTGGAAGGCGCTCAGGACCCTGAGGTCAGACCTGAGCCGAAACCAAGAGCTGGGCGCTTAACCAACTGCGCCACCTAAGCGCCCCATGAACTAGAATTTAAATAAAAACTTGAAATAACAAAAAACAATAAACAAAATAATTTTTTTTTAATTAGACATTCATGTACCATATGATGCAGCCATTCCACTCCCTTTAACCCAAGAGAAATGAAAGCATGTGAGCACACAAGGGTTTACCAGGGTATCTATACCAGCTTTAGTTGTAACAGCCCCAGACTGGGAACAACACAAATGACCGGCAGTAGGTCAATGGATAAAGAAATTGCGGTATTGCCGTGCAGTAAAAATGAATGAACCATGGATCCGCACAACATGGGTGATGCCAATTATGCTGAGTGAAAGAAACCTGGCCAAAAAAAAAAAACAGAGAGAATGCATACTGTAGGATTCCATTTATATAAGATTTTGGAAAATATAAATTAAGCCGTGGTAACAAAAAGCCTGGGGGAGAGGAGACAGGAGGGAGAGATGGACTCTGGGAAACTTTGGGGGGTGATGGATGTGTTAATTATCTTGATTGTGGAAATGGTTTCATGGGTGAATATGTCAAAAATTATCAAATCATGCATTTTAAATGTGCGGCTTATTGTGTGACAGTTATACTTCAGTAAAGGTGTTTTAAAAAATAATGTTGGGATGAAGAAAAGGGAAAAGCCAAGGATGATGGCTAATGAACTGCCAGTGTGCCTGGCAAGACAGACGCTGGGAGCAAAATTCGGGCAGAACTTGGTAAGTGCTGCAGTAGAGATGGGTACGCTGTGGGCTGAGGGCTCAGGGAGTCCCCTTGCCTCCTCCTGCTGGGTCCCTACTCCCAATCAGTCAGACTGGGTAGAGCTATTTTATGTACCTTTAGTGAACACCTACTATGTGTTCTGCTCGTGACTCCTGTAACTGCAAGAACAAAACCACCTCGCATTTTCCAGCCCAAAGAGGGAGGGCAGAGGTTTGTGGAAGAATCCAGTCAGGCTCTTTGAAGCAGCTTTTTGAAAGCTTTGGCTGGTTTTTGTGTAACTAAGGGAACAGGGATTACAAGATATCTGACTCAGAAATGGACCCTCCTTGCTCATTCCAGGCCAGCCTTTGTAGGAGAGGCACTAACCCAGCTCTGCATAATAATGCAGAGGGCGGGCTCCCCCGTGGCAGGGGCAGCCTAGGAAATCCTGCGGCTGTGTCTCTTCTTTGGGGGTTTTGATCAGTTTTTCTCAATGTGAAATCACAAGCTACCTGCATCAGAACCATCCCGTCCTCATTAAAAGTCAAAGAAATGGAGTAATGTTAACACACATCGACGTTTGCCGGTTTGGGGGTGGAGACTTCATTTTCTCCTTCAAGGTGTGTGTTTGTGTTCCCAAGATTACTTACTTTCCAAAAGACAGAAGAATAGAGCCTCATCTGCATCTCAGTCTGGCCAAGAGACTGGAACGGTTCTGGACTTGGGCGCTAGCCCCCGCTAGACTGTTCTGCCGGGTGGACGTACTGGGACACATGCTGTGTGGCGTCTTCCCTCCGTTTCACCACACACACTCCATTCACCTCTTCCAGACTGGATTTGTCAGATTTAGGGGAATATACTGGGGGTAGCTGAAGAACAAGAGGGAGGGAGGGCCTGGAGCTTCCCAGAAAGAAATGGAGATTTGAAGGAGGAGTTTCTGGGGAGGGAACAGACCTGAGGACAGGGAGCCAGGTCAGGGTCGGGGCTACACCCATGAAAGGAACAGACCCTTTAATAAAGATTGAACTTCTCAGCTGTTTTTCATTTGGCTTATAGGCAAAGTTAAAAGCAAACTTTTAAGCTTTCCCTTATTCATTGGAATTCTCTTTAGTCTTCCCCCAACCTTCAGAAGAGAATACTGTGTGTAGTCATGTTGGGGAGAATTCACAGCTCTGCCCCACTGTGAATACAGTTGCATTTCATCCAGAGGAACCACACCAGGAGGTCCAGGCTGTGACCAGCAGCCAAGTGAGTGGCCCAGGACCAAATGGAACAGAAGGTCAAGCAGAAGATTTGGGAGACAGGCATGAGACAAACCTTGCCTTGCATTCTGCTTCCCCAAATACACTAGAAAGAAGTGACCCTTAAAATGGAGGGGGAAAAGAGACGAAAATGCTGACACTTGGGTTTCATATACATTATCTCCCTCAACACTTACAAAAACTTAGGAGTGAGCGTTATTCCCATTCTCCAATTGGGAAACTATGGCTTAAAAAAGCTAACTTGGCCAAGGTTGCACAGCTCGTAAGCGACCATGGTCACAGCTGAACGCAGATCCGTGGATCTGATTGGATTATAACATCCCCAGCTTGCTCCTGTGGCGGTGGGGGTTGGCAGTCACAGCAGCTAACTACCTGTGCAGGTCCCAGGGACATCTGTTATTCTCCATTCTATAGAACTTAGTATTTATTTGATGCTTTCAAGCCTAGACTGCTTTTGCAGTTCACAGAAATAATCCAGATACAAAAAAAGGAAAATAATAAAATCAAAGGTTCATGGAAAGCATTGTGAAATGCTTCTATCTTGGGACTGGTGGGCTTTATCATCCAGAGGCCTTAGGAAGACTATATAAAGAACGTGGAATGTGAAAGAAAATGTAGGCTCTACTCTTGGTCTGGTCATCACCAGCTGTCTGGCCTTAGACAAGTGACTTAACCTCTCTGAGCCTCAGTTTTCTCATCTTGAGCATTATTCCTACCTCACAGATTTGGTGTGAAGGTCAAATAAGAAAATAAATGATAAATACTCCTTGAGTTGTAGAATGCGACCTGTCTCTTAGTTAATGTAAGTACTCACTCTATCAGATTTGCTGAAGCTGCTCTTTTATTGCAAGGAAGGATACCCCCTCTGGCCACTTCCTGGGCACAATCTCTATGCAAGCAGGAGTCAGGGGCCTTTAGCCAAGCTAAATGAATGGTGGTTGATTCTGCCAATTTATTTCCTACTCCAGGCTTTCTTTCCCTCTTATCTACACATCTGCATGTCAGGAATAAATTTCTGCTTCCTACAATATCATTTTTTGATGGAAACTTCCAGACTTACTCAGATGGGAGAAAGGAGGGGGGAGAACAAAAGACCACATTTCTTCAGCATTTCAATCAACAACCTCATTTTCTTCTAACAGTTGAAGTGAACTTCTTATGAATAATGGATGATGGCCTGATGAATATGCACACAGCCTATTACGCCTGTGAGGTTTGGTAAATAATTTATGAGCTAAAATGTTCCTCACCTTGTTACTATACAAAAATTATGGGGAAAAAACCACATATTTACCCTTTGAGCTGGTAGGGTGATCTGTCAGAGTGACAGCAGCCTAGTACTACAATTCTACATCATTGCTAAAATTAAGGTAAATAGAATAAAATACACGCATTTCAGGGTGGGAGGTCTGTAAAAAAAAATGGAGTATGCGTAGCCCTACTCTCTGTCACAAGTTTTCAAAAACTCTGGCTTCTTGGGGAAAAAAAGAAGAAAACCCTTCTGGCTTCTCACCTTAAAATATCCCGCATTGTCAGCGGTCCTCGGGGACCTTCTCCTTCATCACCCATTCTCACAAGGACTTCAATATGACCAGTCAAGATGGACAACAGCTTCCTTGTTTCCTGAAAACTGGCCGACCACAAGCTATAAGGTGGTAAAATTGAGACTCCAGAGATTAAAAAAAAAAAAAAAAAAAAAAAAGCCTAATAGCTTCCAGAGAGAACGAGCAGGTAGCACAGAGAAGGGAATAAAGTGGCGGAGAAGCCCTTGGAAACGCATCGCTGTCTTTTGCCTCCTCCCCATTGGGAGGCTTTTCCCGCTGACCACCCTGACTCCCTCGGTACCATCCTGCGACTCACGCCCACCTGCCCACCCTCATTCCCTTAGCAACAGCAGCGCTGCCTGTAATCTGGTGATTAGAGAGGGGGAGGGGCAAAATCAACTATGGACACAAGGAGGTGTTGGGGAAAGTAGGCGTGGGTCCTGGAGAAATGTGATCGTTCCACGACAATTTTTGAAGACTTGGAGCTGCGTTAGTTCTCAAGGCAGGGAAGACAGGACACCAGGGATTATTTGCTCAGATTTCCAGAGCTTTCCAGGAATGGAGGACAGTGCTAAGGGAGCCTCTTCCTGTCAACAGCCTCTTGCTGTCCCCCTGATATGCTCAGTGCTCGGAGGAGATCAGACAAAAGAGGAAATAAGGCCCTGCCCCACCTCTGTTGGGGAAACCAATATAGTCTCCAGAAAAAGAATGAAACCCTATAAACTACCAATTATATAATGAAGTCATTGGAACAATGATGTAATTAAAATAATACTAATTAGAACAATGTGCTATTATTCAAGAAGGCTTTTGGGAGGAGATAAACGTTGAGTGGAGTTTGCAAAGAAAGCAAGAACCTAATTAAACTGAAAGATTAGAGGTATATATGACCAGGCCTTCCTGATGTGGGCCCGGCCTGTCTTCCCAGCCCCATTTCGGGCCACTGTCACTGGCTGTGTTCCAGCCATATGGATCCTCTTTCGGTTTCTTAAACGCCAAGTTCTTCCCTGCCTCATGGCCTCTGCCCTGCCTCTGCTGTTCCTTCTGCCTCCTGCTTGTCCTTTTACACTTTGCATTATATTTGACTCCTTCAGAGGTCTGCCCTGCCCTGCACCCCAGCGTTACTCTTTTGTACCACCGTGTTTTCTTAAACATCACGTGTAATGATATATTTGTGCTTATTTTTTTGTTTAATGTCTGTTTCCCTAGTAGACTATAAATTCCAAGAGAGCAGTCCGTTTTGTTTCCACTGGACACTTAGCACCTGGTGCACAGTAGATAATAACGATTTGTTAAAGAAATGCAGCCTCAGAAGGCTCGGAAGGCATGGGAAGTGGGAGTGCGGGAGAAAAAGAAAATGTGCGGGGCTGAGGAGACTGCAGAAGAGTTGTCTTTGGCATGGGAAGCAGAAGGAAGCCACTGGCAACATCTCTCTCTACCCATCCATGAAAATATTTATATTGTTGAAGCTTTTTTCTGATTATCAAATACATACTTATTCCAAAAAAGACTGTGCTGCAATGTTTTTAAAAAACTGTATTACAAGTGTTGGAGGGGATGTGGAACAACGAGAACTCTCCTATGTTACTACTAAAGAAATAAATTGGTTCAAAGATTGTTGAAAACTAGCAGTATCTACAAAAGTTAAATATATTCTCCAAACCTAGCAATTCCACTCCTCAGTATGTACCCAGGAGAAATGAGTGCATATATTCACCAAAAGACTTGTATGAGACTGTTCATAGCAGCTTTATCCATATAAGGGACAAAACCAGGAGTAGCCCAAATGCCCATCAATAGTAGAATGGATAAACCATGGCATAATTATGCAATGGAATATATACAGCAATAAAAAAAGAACAGTACTGCTAGACACAACAACATGGATGAGTCTCAGAAACGTATGTTGAGTGACAGAAGGCAGACGCAAGAGCACATACTGTCTGATGCCGTTTATATGAAGGTCAGGAACCAGCAAAACTAATCTATGGTGGTAGAATTCAGAATAGTGGTAACTGGGAGTTTATTGACTAGCAAGGAGCACAGGAGAGTCGTCTTGGGTGTTAGAAATGCTCTTTTCTTTCTTTTTTTTTTATTATTTATTTATTTATTTATTTATTTATTTATTTATTTATTTTTAAGATTTTATTTATTTATTCGACAGAGATAGAGACAGCCAGCGAGAGAGGGAACACAAGCAGGGGGAGTGGGAGAGGAAGAAGCAGGCTCACAGCGGAGGAGCCTGATGTGGGGCTTGACCCCGTAACGCCGGGATCACGCCCTGAGCTGAAGGCAGATGCCCAACTGCTGTGCCACCCAGGCGCCCCTCTTTTTTTTTTTTTTTTTTTAAATAGGCTCTACGCCCAACATGGGGTTTGAACTCACAACCCTGAGATCAAGAGTCGTATCCTCTGCCACCTGAGCCAGCCAGGGGCCCGGAAATGCTCTATATCTTGTTGTGGGTGGTGATATAAAATTATGTAAAAATTCAAGTTGTACTTTTAAGACTTAGGTACTTTACTGTGTGCCCATATTAGACCTGAATGAAAAAATTAAACATACAAAAAAGTTAATATATGCTCATCATCAAAAATTCAAGCAATGTAGAAGTATATACAGTATAAATTAAAGGTTTCCTTTTTCCAGAGAAAACCACAATTAACATTCCGGTGTATGTTTCCCTCAACCCCTTCCATCACATCCATTTCTTTCTCCCAACTATCCTTGGCAGGGCGCCCGGGTGGCTCAATCGGTTAAGCATGTGCCTTCAGCTCAGGTCATGAACCCAGGGTCCTGCGATCAAGTCCCACACTGGGCTCCCTGCTCAGCGGGGAGTCTGCTGTTCCCTCTCCCCTTGCTTCTCCCCCCTGCTCAAGCTCTCTCTGTGTCAAAAAACAAATAAGTAAATAACATATTTTTAAAGAGTATCTTTGACGTCACGTCATTCAGAGCATTTGAGCTGTGTGAAGCACCAAACCAGGTCACACGGACCGAGAGTTTCTGCCTTCGTGTGACAACATCCAACAGCAAGACTGTGCCCCTCCTTCACGCAGAGTAGTAGGAAATACAAGAAGGATTAAGTCACACCCTGTGCTCTCGAGGAATTTACAGTCTGAGGGGAAAACCAGAGAGACTACAGACAGACCAGACAAAACTCCCAAGAGATAGAATACCATGACATGTGTCAGAGGCGCACAAGGCCATTAAAATGGATGCGACTATGGGACACCTGCGTGGCTCAGTCGGCTAAGCGTCTGCCTCCGGCTTGGGTCATGATCCCAGGGTGCCGGGATCCAGCCTGCTTCTCCCCCTGCTTGTGCTCTCTCTCTCTGACAAATAACTAAATAAATGCAATCGGTTTTTAAAAATGGTTGCAACTGTAGAGAGCTTATGGTTTTCAGAGAGCTTTCACATACATCCTCCCTATCCTCACTGTTCAACTTCTTAACCCTCTGAAGTCGAGATCATAGATAGCATCCTCATTTTATAAGTAATGAAGAAGTGAAATTACTTGCCTGGACTGTGAGCAGAAGAGTTGGGACTCACACCTAAATATTCTGACTCCTAATCCATTGGCTTCTTATAAATCTGCCACCAGCCTTACCTCCTCGCCCTCGGGTAGAAACAGCAAACGGATAGAACCCCGAGCCCTGCTGGCCAGGCAAACGATAACGTCAGGCCTCAATGGAAGCTTTCGTGAGCAGGACCTCTGGGGGTGAGCAAGCGCCAGGCAGCCAGGCAACATTCTGGAAAAGTGTGTACTAGTGCCGGTGTGGAGCCACCTGGGCTGCTCCCCCTCTTCTCCTCCCCTGCAGTGTCCTCCACCAGGCGGCTTCACGAACAGTCCTGGGCGGGCTGGGGCTCCACTTCCCTTCTCCTCACACTATGGAACTTTCTCCCCGCTCTCCATTAACCACCAAATTGGGGAGGGAGGGCAGGCGGGGGGGGGGGGGGGAGGGAGGGCAGCCCAGACAGACAGCAGGCCGCCTACCTTGAGGGATCCCCAGTCTGAATTTACAGAGCCTCCCGACTCAGTTCTTCTCCCCTCATTCCTTTTCTTCCCCTTTGGTCTTCAACTCCTTCCTCTTTCACTTGTCAACTACCTCTCCAATCTGCTCTACCCTCGGCCCCAAACTCTTCCAATCCCTTCCCCTTCCCCTACCTTCAAAAGCCTCTAGATAAACCAAACCGTCTGCACCATCACCACCAGCAAAGCACAACGTTGTTCTTTTTTTCTACTGAACTTTTTTTTTCTTTACATTTTCGTGGCTATTTGGATAAGAAGGCAGGGAAGTTGTCTTTAGACAATACAGCCCACAACCAACCGCCACTGGGGTGAGGCGGAGGGAGCATTCAGGACCTGGGTCCCCTCCCTGAAATGCAGCCGGGGCACAACCAACTGGAGGTTCGACGCTGCCTGAACGGCCGTCTGAGCCCCCCTCCGGTCTTGCACTGGGGTTCTGGCCTGGGGTTTGGGAATGGCCTGAACTTGACTTTCGGCGATGAGGCGCGCAGTTGACTAGACAGGAAAGGCGGCGGTGGCTGGGAGTCACCGCCCCAACCCTAGACTGAAGGGAATGTGGCATAGGGTGACCACTTCGGACTCCCAGGCTCCTGCTCGCTCTCTCGCACCTTCCAAAATGAAACCACCTCGAGCGGCACCTCCGAGGGGGCTGCGTGACCCGCCCCACGGACCCTCCACTCCAGCCCGGGAAGAGAGCCCCTGGGGCCTCCCGGCGTGACCGAGGGCTGAGGGTGCCCACCCCACCCCCACCCCCACCCCTACCCCTCCTCTTTCCCGGCTCCCCAGATCCCCTCCCTTCCTCCACCGCCCGCCCAGCCCGCCGCCCCCGGCGGCTGGCGCGCGCGGTGCAGCATGCGGCAAAGCTCTTTGCATAAATTATGCTCATGACGCAGCAGCTAAAAAAATCCAAGTAGCAGAAGGAGGGAAAAAAGGGGGGGGGAAGAAAAAAGGGGGGGCTGTGGAAGGGGGAAAAGAAGAAAAATATATATACCTGCCCGCCCCCCCCCGGCTCCCCCTTCCCGCTTCCCGGCCGCCCCCCTCCGCCCAGCGCAGCCCGCGGAGTCCCCTTCGGCTCTGCCTAGCCCGGCCTGGGGGCCCGGGGGTGGCGGCGGGTCCCGACCGGCTCCCGGGCCGAGCCGAGCCCAGCCAAGCCGCACTGGCTTCTTTGTCTGCGGGCGGCGGCCGCCCGGCCCCGGCCCCGGCCACCTGGCCCGAGCTGTGAGATGAATCTCTAATCGGTGGCCGCCGGGCACCCGGGGCGAAGGCGGCTCGGGCTCGGGCTCCGGTAAGTAGCGGGGTCCGGGGCGGGGAGGGGTTTGCACGGAGGGGGAGGGGGCCGGGCAGGGGAGGTTTCGGGTTTGGTTAATATGCAATGCCCGTAATTAGCATAATTTATATATTTATGATAAAGAGAAAAAATGCCGCGGGGCCGGGGTGCCGGGATGCCGGGCCGGGGCGGCGGGGAGCTCTGGGAATGAGACTGCGCGCGGCCGCCCGCCTGGGGCCGGAGACCCCGGGGGCCGCGCCCTCGCCCGCCCGGGGGCCGGCGGGGACCGGGGCAGGGGAGGGGGCGGCCGCCAGGTGGACCCCGTGGGGAGCTTGGACCTGGCCCCTCCGCTGGAGCCCAGGTGGGATACGGCCCAGAGCGGACGTTACAGACACAGACCCCGTGGCGACCGGGAGCGGATTCCCGCCCCACCGGCGAGCCCGGACGCCTGGGTTCCCGGCGGTTAAGGTCAACTGAGTCAGCCTGGGCGACCTGTCACAATTCTCCCCAGCCACAGTACACTGGGAGGACTGGTGGGTCTCGGGATTAGGAACCCAGACGTTGCTGGAAGCGTGGAGGGATGGTGGGAGGGTCACCATCGAGCAGAGCATGAGCACTTCATAAATATTTAATAACAATATTATTATTAATAAATAGTCATAATAATGGGCCCGCTATGTGCGTCCTGGCCATTCTCACCTGGCAAGGCCAAGGGAGCCCCGGGTGCCTTGTAATCCCCACGTTAGCGTTGGGATCCCCCACTCAGCGGTGATTGGAAGCCTAAAATCACAGACTAGCCGCTGCTGCAGAGCAGGGGGAAATGAAACACGGTCAGCGAGCCTTTCTGGGCAAATGAAAAGAAGTTCTTCGCAGAGATTTTAGCCTCATCTGCCTTTCCAGATTTCCTTGCTCCACAAGTAGAGGCTGGTCTTTAATTGTTCATGGACGTATATCCCCCTCCTCCCCTTATCTTGGTATTCTAAGGCAGCCGACAGTGACAAGCAGGGCCTTTCTGAGGAGTCATTCCATTTATTCCATTTTGATTGAAGTCCTGGTGCTCAGGGTGGTAGTTCTGTGACCTGTTTTTTGTTTTTTTGTGTTTTTTTTTAAGATTTTATTTTATTTATTTATTCGACAGAGATAGAGACAGCCAGCGAGAGAGGGAACACAAGCAGGGGGAGTGGGAGAGGAAGAAGCAGGCTCCCAGCAGAGGAGCCTGATGTGGGGCTCGATCCCATAACGCCGGGATCACGCCCTGAGCCGAAGGCAGACGCTTAACTGCTGTGCCACCCAGGCGCCCCTGTTTGTTTTGTTTTTGTATATGTGCAGTAGAACTTCATTTTGTTCATCGGTCGAACAAAAATACCTAGTACGTGCCATGCTCTGAACAATACAGATAGAACTTCCCTGTCATGGAGTTTTCATTTCAGGTTAGGTGGTGGTGGTGGTGGTGGTGGTGGTGGTGGTGGTGGTTGTTAGGGGTCAAGGGAAGGCAGATTGTAAACATGAAAGTGTACAAGGTAATTCCATCACGTGATAACGTGTGTGTGTGTGTGTGTGTGTGTGTGTGTGTGAGAGAGAGAGAGATGAGCTATTTCTTCTCTATTGAAGGTACTACCTAGGAACTAAGAAAAAGTGAATCAGAAGAAATTTGCTTCTCTAAGGGTTCTCTGCATTACGAAGGAACATGGGATAAAATCATATTCCTCTCCCCAAGATTTACTGGCTATAAGATCGTAATAGCAATGTTTTATATTTTTTAACACTTTACAATTGAAAACATTTTTATACGCATGCTTTACTTCAATGAAAAATAATAACAATTATTATTTTACTGAGCCTGGGTGGTTCAGTCGTTAAGCATCCAACTCTTGATCTCAGCTCAGGTCTTGAGTCAGGTTGTGAGTTCAAGCCTTGCGCGTAGAGCCTGCTTTAAAAGTAATAATAACAATAGTAGTAACTGTTACATAGTGTTTGCTGTGTGCCAGGCCCAGTTCTAAGTGCCTTACATAAATGTTAACAATTTATTTATTTATTTATTTATTTATTTATTTTTTAAAGATTTTATTTATTTATTCAACAGAGATAGAGGCAGCCAGCGAGAGAGGGAACACAGGCAGGGGGAGTGGGAGAGGAAGAAGCAGGCTCATAGCAGAGGAGCCTGATGTGGGGCTCGATCCCACAACGCCGGGATCACGCCCTGAGCCGAAGGCAGACGCTTAACCGCTGTGCCACCCAGGCGCCCCTAAATGTTACCAATTTAATCCTTACAATAACCCATGAGGTGGGTACTATTATTTAGCCCCATTTTACAGATAAGAAAACTGAGGCTTAGGGCGATTACCCAAGGGGAAGCAGTACCCAACCTGGGTCTTCTGCCTTTAAGCCCCAAGCTATTTCTGTGTCAAAATGAAGGTCAGTGAGGCCACAGAGGGAATGGGAGGGAAGCTGGATTGCCACATTAGGAAGGGTAAGTGTGGTTACGGTTCTCCAGAACTTACTGCTACTTCTTTGAAATAATTTTTAAGTGGTCCTAGGACTGTAAATGGGGGCAAAAAAATCGAAATAGGATCTGTGTTTTGAGGGAGAAGGTAGGAAATATGAGGAGAGCAAGTGATATGACCTGATTTCTTAGTTTGTATTTTTGGCTCATAGTCATGGACACCCCCCCCCCCGGTTATATACCATATTATACCAGGCACTGGGGTATGTTAATAAGTAGATATGTCTTGGAGCTTACAGGCTAGTAAGGGAATATTCCTACTTTTTATTTTTCACATTTAGTTTGCCCCCTCCCTTCACCCTGCCTGGGATGAATCATGTTTGGGCACAAGGGAAAGGGAACAGGAGGAGAAACTAAATATAAACGTGTCCTTATTAAGCTAGTGTTTACTGTTTGTCTATATATGTCTAAGATTATACAGGATAGTTTGGAAAGGGGGAATTAAAGTTGTTCACTACTTTCCTGTCTTTTTCTCCTTCCCTTTTTTCTGGCCCATGTGAATGCCTACCTGGTCTGTCAACAGCTTACCAAGCTATTTATCTCTGCTCATGGATGGGGGTGGGAGGGTGCTGGAGGAGAACTGAGTTTCCATTTTACAATGTGTCCTGATCCTTGGGGGCCAAAATAGGCCCCTTACAATTCCAGAGAGGAAGTTTGGTGTTGTGTTAGGAGGATAGGGGTCTGGGACAGGTGGACACTGCACTGAATTTTGAATCTGCCGTTGACTTTCCTATGCCCTTGGGCAAGTCACCTGACCTTTCTCTACCTCCATTTCCCTGTTGATAAAACTGGGGATCATAATAAGACCACCACGCTAAGCATTTCACTTACATGATCTCGTATCACTGTTATAACAACCCGATGAGGTTTTCCCATTTAATCACCATTTTATTTATTTTTCCTTAAAGATTTTATTTTTTTATTTGAAAGAGAGAGAGCATGAGCCGGGGCGGGAGGGGGGCAGAGGGAGAGAGAGAAGCAGATTCCCCACTGAGCGTGGAGTGGGGGATCCCAGGGCCCCGAGACCATGACCTGAGTTGAACTCAGGGGCTTAACTACTTAACCGCCTGAGCCACCCAGCCCCCCTTAATTTCCTCATCTTTAAAATGCCGATTAGGGGCGCCTGGGTGGCTCAGTAGGCTAAGCGTCTACCTCCGGCTCAGGTCATGATCCCAGGGTCCTTGGATCGAGCCCCACGTTGGGCTCCCTACTCTGTGGGGAGTCTGCCTCTCCCTCTCCTTCTGCCCTTCCTCTCCTCCCCCCACTCATTTTTGCTCTCTCCATGTTCTCTCTCTCTCTCTCAAATAAATAAATAAAATAATTTTTAAAAAAAAAATTTTAAAGATTTTATTTGTCAGAGAGAGAGAGAGCGAGCACAAGCATGGGGAGAGGCAGGCAGAGGGAGCAGCAGACTCCCCGCTGAGCAGGCAGCCGGATGCGGGACTTCATCCCGGGACCCTGGGATCATGACCTGAGCCGAAGGCAGATGCTTAACCGACTGAGCCACCCAGGAGTCCCTAAATAAATAAAATCTTAAAAAAAAAAAAAAGATGAGGAAATTAAGTTTCAGAGAGATTAAGTCAATTGCCCAAGATCTCACAGCTATTTCATGGCCAAACTGGGATTTGAGTGTAGGTTTCCCTCCAAAGCCTATACTCTTACCTCTCTTTAATCCTCAACTTTCTATCTATAAAAATGTTAATGCTAATTGTTCTTAGCGTTTTATACAATAATTCCGAGGTAAGGTTTCCTATTATGTATCCCTCAGAAAACAGAGAAGTGACCTGCCCCCCTGTGGAAAGTCACACAGTTGGTCAAGTTTCAGTGTGTGTTTGCACTATGGTCTGGGGGCGCTGGTGTCAGAATTGAGTAATAATAGTTAATATACATTGACCCCTTATGCGATTTACTGTAATGCTAGCCCTGTTTCAAATATGATAACTGAGGCATAGAGAGGTTAGGTCCTTGTCCAAGGTCTCACAGCTAAGAAATCTTAACACTGAGAGATGACTCTAGCTTCTTAACTGCTGCCACTAAACTGAAATGACATCATGTATGTAAATTTTTATAACAGCTGTCATTTTCTGAGCCTTTACTATGTGCCAGGCATTGATCTAAACTTTTTACATGCATTAATTTTTTTTTTTAATTTTACAGAGGGAGATAGCGGGAGAGGGAACACAGGCAGGGGGAGTGGGAGAGGGAGAAGCAGGCTTCCCGCTGAGCAGGGAGCCCGATGCGGGGCTCGATCCCAGGACCCTGGCATCAAGACCTGAGCCGAAGGCAGACGCTTAACGACTGAGCCACCCAGGTGCCCCTACATGCATTAATTTATTCAACCCTCACTATAACCCTAGGAAGTCGGTGCTAGTTCTCTCATCTTTTCCGATTAAGAAACTGAGGCACGAAAGTTAATCATTTGTCCTGAGGCCCACAGCTAATAAATACCAAAGCTGAGATGATGAACTCGACAGTCTGTCTCCAGAGGGTGTTCATGATAATACTGTGTGTAAAGGACGTGGGTCTCCATAAACTAGCAATGATTATGACTCTTCAGTAGGTTTAAGGAGGGAAATCTGTGTCGTAGGACCAGAAATGGGGAAGGATGGGGGGACATGCAGAAAATCCATCAGGCAAGAATGACTTAGAGGTGGCAGCCTCTCTGGAGTCTGGCAATTTAAGAAAAGGGCCGATAATACTTGTGTGCGGGGATGTGTTGTCCTTCGCACCAGGTACTAAAGCGTGTGGACCAGCGTGGTGCTGTTAAGTCCGGAGTTCTGGGCCTATTGGAAGGGAGAACCCGTGGGATTGGTGAAGGAGCAAATGTGAATAATAAGAGAGAAGGCAAGGATGATGGCAAGGTTTGTGGCCCGAGCATCTATGGAAGGATGAAGCTGCCCGTGGGCTGAGATGGGGAAGGCTGCATGCGGGTGGGACAGGTTTAGGGGCGTCTGGGCGGCACAGTCAGTTAAGCGTCTGACTCTTGATCTCAACTCAGGTCTTGATCTCAGGGTCGTGAGTTCATGCCCTGTGTCGGGCTCCACATCGGGTGTGGAGCCTACTTAAAAAAGAGAGAGAAATCAGGAGTTTGGTTGTGAACATGTTGAGGACGAGATGATACGAACAATCGGTAGGCGTTTGGGTATCTGAGGCTGCCGTTCGCAGGTAAGGTCCCAGCCGGAGATTGAGATTTGGTCCTTGTGTGACTGAGTGAGCCCATCTAGGGATGGGGTAAAGCGTTGATGGCACCGCCCAGCTCAGCCCCAGTTACCGATCTGTGCCGGTCTCCTGCGTCCCGGCATTGTGTTCCTTTTGATTGGCAGCTCTGAAAGAGGTAGGTGCAGACCCAATTTAAATATCAAAGTAGCTCAGCGCTGGACTGGACTGATGCCCACAAAACCTAGCCTGAGAGAATTAAGGCAAATTTTTGAAAGGTGATTTCCTAGAATAAATGTGGCTTTCTTTCTTTTTCTTTCTTTCTCTCCCTTTCTTTCTTTCTTTCTTTTTTCTTTCTTTCTTTCTTTCTTTCTTTCTTTCTTTCTTTCTTTCTTTCTCTTTCTTTTTCTTTTTCTTTCTTTCTTTTTCTTTCTTTCTTTCTTTCTTTTTCTTTCTTTCTCTTTCTTTCTTTCTTTTGTAAGATTTTATTTATTTGAGAGATAGAGTGAGCGAGAGAGAGCCCATGAGTGGGGGGTGGGGGGGAGTTGGGAGAGGGAGAAGCAGGCTTCCTGCTGAGCAAGGGGCACAATGTGGGGCTCCATCCCAGGACTCTGGGATCATGACCTGAGCCGAAGGCAGATACTTAACCAACTGAGCCACCCAGGTGCCCCAATGTGGCTTTCTTTCAATTGATTACAGGTAAAGCTGATTCAGCTTAAGCAGCCATTCCTTAGAGCCCACTAACTTCACGAAGAGGCTCTCCCAGCTCCAAAACGGACTGTAGACTGAGAAGGTATCTTACACCTTGAAAACCTCAACCACGTGAAGTGTGAAGGGAGGGATGAAAACCACAGAAATGAGGGGCACCTGGGTGGCTCAGATGGTTAAGCTATCCATGATCTCCAGAGTCCTGGGATCAAGCCCCACGTCGGGCTCCCAGCTCCGCGGGGAGCCTGCTTCTCCCTCTGCCTCTGCCGCTCCCCCTGCTTGTGCTCTCTCTGTCTCTCCCTCTCTGACAAAAAAATAAATAAAAAATCTTAAAAAAAAAAAAACCCACAGGAATGAGTCTGAGTTAAAAGCCTGCATCCCATACGAGAATTTCCATTTTCCTCCACATGGCAAAAGATTCTTCATCCATAAAATTTCATGTTGGAGCCACATGCCACCCAGGAACAGGGGGGGGGACTGCCCCAAACTGCCATAGGTAACCCTTCTGTGGATCCTCTAGCACGGACTGTATTGGGGTTCTCTCTTTGTTTCCTTGACTCCCATGTCAGACCGAGGGCTTCTCGACAAAGCCGGGGAAGGTTTTCTCCCCCGCTGTACCCCCAACGCCCAGCACGTAGTAGCCACTGAAATATTTGTTGAATAAATGAAGGACGAAACACTTCAGGATTTTTCCTAATAGGATCTCAGGCTATTCTAGGGGGTTCGGATGTGTTTGAGATTACTTTTTTTTTTTTTTTTAAGATTTTATTTATTTGTCAGAGAGAGAGAGAGCACAAGCAGGGGGAGCGGCAGGCAGAGGGAGAAGCGGGCTCTCTGCTGAGCGGGAGCTCGACGTGGGGCTCGATCCCAGGACCCTGGGGTCATGACCTGAGCTGAAGGCAGATGCTTAACTGATTGAGCCACCCAGGCGCCCCTGTTTGAGATTTCCTAATGCTCCTCTGGGTGCCTTGGAAGGTTGCCCTAAGCAAGCCCAAAGCAGTTGCCAAAGGAGAATGAACATAGAACCAGGCCCCCTAACTCAGTCCCCTCCGCTGGAACTCCTGGATGGTCCCAGGCCTCCGATTTTCGGATGGTGGGCAAATGCCTCAGCACCCGCAGTTCATTCTCCCCCACGAGGTTACCTGCGTTTTTAGATGTTAACCCAGGAAAGCGAGGGGTAAATGAACTCTCTGGGAACCAGCTGAGATGCTTTGCCAGGTTTGAGTCAGGTGTTTGTCCTTCATCTCCCTGGAGAAAGAAGACCAAGGAGGAGGCTCTGGGTGGGCTCCAGCTCCCGTCCCAGCTTTCCCTGGAGCAGCTCCACTGAGCACCCTGTATGGTGTGGGCTTCTACTGCCAGGGCGATCACAGGAGTCCCTTCTCTTAAAACAGACTACGGATCGTCTCTCCTCACTGGCTGTCAGGCTATGGACACGGCGTGGCCTTGTGAGCTCAAAGGAGGCCGTTCACCCCAGTCATTGGGGAACTGGTCACAAAGCGAACTGAAGACGGCTGGCTCGCCAGTGAGACCAAGCCACAGCCTTACGCTTGAAACTCTTTTTTTTTTTTTCTGGACAGAGAGCAGGAGAGAGCGTGAAAGAGCACAAGCAGGGGGACGGGCAGGGGGAGAAGCAGACTGAGCGGGGAGCCCGACCTGGGACTCGATCCCAGGACCCCAGGATCATGACCTGAGCCGAAGGCAGTGGCTTAACTGACTGAGCCAGCCAGGCACCCCCAGCTTTAGGCTTGAAAAATGTGGAAAGTTCCTGACAAGGGGCTGGGACCAGGTGCAGGAGAATGCCTGCCCAGATACTGAGCTAGGGGACACACAGGACAGAGCTCCGAGTCAAAATGCTGAGTGTCTGCAGCTTGGAGAGGTGTTTCTGTCGCATGCATATCTCTGATAGGAGCCATCTAAAGCCAAGACGAAGAGAGACAAGTAAGTTCTGGGGTCTGAGATGAGGGAGGCATTTGCCTCTCTTCTGCCTGCATTTCCGGTGGGAGAAGCCTGGTTGGTGGGTCAGAGTGCGCCTGTGTGTGGCCAGAGCCCTGAGCCAGGACTGCCTTTACCCTTGGTACAAAGGACTAAAGATTGAGGACCCAGGTCCGCATAAGCTCATAGAATTTCGAGGGTGGAAGGGGTGTTAGAATTACCCGAGCCTCTCTACTGCTTGAATTCCCCGAATAACACAGTCATAAAGTGCACACTTGCTTAACCACTCCCTGCGAGTGGCCCTGACTGGCCCCAGGGAACCAGTGGCCCAAGACTAGGAGCAGGCTTTAAGCCCTTCTTGAGCAGATGGTCCTTGCCCCACAGTGCCTGGCTACTGAGGCTTCCTGCCCAAACGCCTTTGGAATCGGAAAATTCTTCCCCTGTGAAATGTATGTATCACGCTATAATGGGCCCAAATTTACTTTGCACACCTTTCCACTCTGTTTTGTCTCTGCCTTTTATTTGAATTTGCAAAATACTTGCTAATTAACTTCTATACGTAATGAATTTCATGGCTCATCCCGATTCCCATCCAGAAGTGTGGTAAATTGCCAAGTTCTTGGCAAAACTCATGGAAGGCTCCCATGTACAAAATCTGGAGGAGGACATCACCCAGGAATGAGGCCAGAGTCCCAGTGAGGGTGGAAGATGCCTACTAGCTCTTCCAGCAAATTCCTCTGCCCTTCCTGCACCCCCTTGTCCTACCTGAAAAGGGAAGCCTTATTTACTCTTTTTTTTTTTTTTTTTCAAATTGCTAGGTGTCTTGAATTCCTTGCCCTTCCTTTCATCTCTACTCTAGGTGATTAGGGAAAGAAAGAGCGAGAAGGAACCTCATGGTTCTCCTTGCCTCCTTGGCCAGGGAACATTCTGCCAAAGAGTGAAGACCCTAAAATCTCTGAGGTGAGCCAACAATTACACTCTTAGGTATATACACGAAAGAATTGAAAACAAGGGTTCAGACAAAAACTTGTACAGAAAAATTTACTGAAGCACTATGCACATAGCCAAAAGGGAGAAACAATCCAAACCAGGGGTGCCTGGGTGGCTCAGTCGTTGGGCGTCTGCCTTCGGCTCAGGGTGTGATCCCGGAGCCTGGGATCGAGCCCCACATCGGGCTCCCTGTTGGGAGCCTGCTTCTTCCTCTCCCACTCCCCCTGCTTGTGTTCCCTCTCTCACTGGCTGTCTCTGTCAAATAAATAAAATCTTTAGAAAAAAATTAAAAAAAAAAAAAAGAAACAATCCAAACCACCCACTGATGAATGGATAAGCAAAATGTGGTGTATCCATACGATGGATTTTTTCTTTTTTTTGAGACATGAGAGTTTAATTGCCTACTAGACCATCCAGATGGAAATATGTGGTAAATGAATGGAAACCAGGGTCACAAAATTAGGAGAGAGGCAGGCATTTTTAGACCAGTTCAGGTCTAGACATTCACCAGGTTGGACTTTTTTTTTTTTTTTTAACATTTAAAATAAAACTTTTGGGGCGCCTGGGTGGCACAGCGGTTAAGCGTCTGCCTTCGGCTCAGGGCGTGATCCCGGTGTTATGGGATTGAGCCCCACATCAGGCTCCTCCGCTATGAGCCTGCTTCTTCCTCTCCCACTCCCCCTGCTTGTGTTCCCTCTCTTGCTGGCTGTCTATCTCTGTCGAATAAATAAATAAAATCTTAAAAAAAATAAAATAATAAAATAAAATAAAATAAAACTTTTTACCACAATAAACAGAACAATATGTTAAAACTGACTCTCAGAATTGTCCAAATTATTTTTTAATCATGATTAAACTTTTTCGTATTTCTTTAAATATCACATTTTCTTTGGCAAATTTACTCAAAATACTCAATTTTTGTGTGATGACTTAGTTTATCTAACAGAATGCCCTACATTGACGTTCAGCAGGATACCTTTCTCTAAGCCCTAATGGTTTATATCTTCCCTTCAAAATGTATAAGTATCTTTAAAAGGTGTATAAATATCTTTAATTATGTTATCATTTTCAAAGAAATCCTAGGGGAAAAACTATGAATTAGACCCCGTAAGTTCTTCATTTCTGCTGTAGGGCAGCAGTGGGCCTTCTAACCCGGCGTGGCCTGGCACCTGAGCAAGGCTGAGCCCACTGCCCCGCGTAAAGCAACAGCCGGTCACAGCTTCTCCACTTCTCTTCGAGCCACCCCGTCCCTGACACAAGGCATTCTTTGGTCTGTACCTGATGCTAGTTTTGGTCCCCGAAGAAGGTCTTCCTTTTCCTGAACCTGCTTCCTCCGGTTTTGCTTGGTCTTCCTTTCATCCTTGTTTGGGAATCCTCATTTCACAAAATCGTGTTGGAGACCGCTGCATGACCCAGGATCAAGTGCATAGATTCACGTGCATAAATATTCTTGAAGGTATTTTACGGAATTTGTGCTTTCTTCACATTCACGATCTATGTGTTTAAAATGTTCTTAAAATTCCAAAGTTTCCTTCTGGCAAAGATGCTGGTTTCTTTGAAAAGGTCTGATAGTCTTCTTCATTCTCGACTCCAGGACATGCTGTAACGGGGATTAAGTGAAGATCTTGTTTTCCTTAATCATTGTTTCAGTGTTGCCCTTACAGATTTTTCTCTGGAACTGCTTGTGTGGGGAGGTGGTGGGTCGGCACGGGCCTCCGGGAGTGCTAGGTATAGTCGCAGCTCGGTCTCATGCACTTTTCATCTCGGAAAGGAAACCTCGGTTTGCCCCTCCCTGAGCTGGTGCAGAGAGTGCCAAAAACCCACCCAATATTATCCATTATAACATCGCTATAAAAAGGATTAAAGTCTCGATACGGGCTACGACGTGGACAAAACATTTTGCTAAGTAAGAGAAGGCAGGCACAAAGGCCACTGATTGTACGATTCTGTTTATATGAAATATGGAGAATAGACAAATCCATAGAGAAAAAAGCAGTTTAGTGGTTGCCAGAGGCTGGGGATGGCAGAGAAAGGGAGTAACAGCTAATGGGTGTGGGGTTTCCTTTGGGGGTGATGAAAATGTTCTGGAACTGAATCGTGGTGATGGTTGTACCACATTGTAGATCTGTTAAATTCCACTGAGTTTGGCACTTTAAAATGGTTACAGTGGTGAAGTTTATCTCAATCCGTAAAATAACAACAAAAAAAGGAAGACCGATCAACCAACCCAGGGTTGAAAGAGGAGGAAGGGAAAGATCGGGAATCTGGAACATTTCTCTGAGTTTAGTTTCCTCATCTGTACCGTGGTGGTAATAATGCCCCATCCCCCCAACTGTTGAGTAAGGAGCACGAATAAAGTGTTACAGAAACACTTAGCACCGAGGCACTCAGGGTCAATGTTGATTGCCTTCTTTTCTATGTAAGTATCTAAACCTATTTGTCCCCTTTTATATCTTTATTTCTTATGACCCTATGGGTCGTGGCTCCAGCCTGCCGATCTGTTCTTCACAAGGGCTCCTCCCACTTCCTCTCCCTGCCTTGGGCCAGATGCATCTGGGAGGTTGTCCTGCCTCTGGTGTGAAAGGCCAGTAGGGTCGTTAGGCCACTGCCACAGAATCACTTAAGAGCTGATTTTGTGGGACTCCCCTGCTGAATCAGACTCTCTGGGGATGCTTGCTTCAGGGGAATCTGGTGTCTGTATTTTTCATAAATGCTCCAGGTGATGGTCGTGCATGTTCAAGTTGGGGACTGCCGGTTTCATTTATTCCTGTCTTTACCGTCTCCTCCAGGAAGTCTGCTCGGACTCCTCCCCTGAGAAGCGCTCTGATTAGCCAGAGTGCTCCTTCCCTGTGTCTGAGGTTCTCAGTGTCTGGGCCAAAGTCAGCTTGGGTTCGGCTGGGTCTGCTCTCTCCCTACAGACCAGGGGACTCCCAGGGACAGATGCCTGGCCGTCTCTTTCCTCTTGTCACCCTGGTTCCTCCTGAGTGTAGGCTCTCCGGGGATGCTGTAGGAAGACTCTTCAGTTTTAAAGTCTCTAGAATCCTGTTTACTTCTACCGATATTTGGGAGAACTTAGATTCTCTCTCTTCCTACCATTCTACTCCTGACTTTTCGAGATGATGTAGAAATTGTATACTGTGTCACATCAGCCTTTGCTTTTCCTGTCCCATGTCATCCCACAGATGTGCTAGGTTTGGGCCGGCCCCCACCCCACCCTGACAAGTGACCATGGATCCTGGAGCTGGGCCAGAGTCATCTCTGACTGTCAATGAGCAGGTATATGCCGGGGCAGGAAGAGGTGGGGGGAGTGAGTGTCATGGACCCCGGGGTATGGCTGGGAGGGAATACTCCACAGAGCCTGTCGGTATCTGTTTCTTACCAAAGTTCTTGGTCACTTCACCCATCCAGATGTAGTTACCAGCTAGGGCTTCTTAGGGGCTGAGTTGGGGGATTTAAGCTGTGACTTCATTTTTTTTTTTTTTAAGATTTTATTTATTTATTACAGACAGAGAGTGTGAGAGAGAGCACGAGCTGGGGGGGAGGGGCAGAGGGAGAAGCAGGCCCCCGCTGAGCAGGGAGCCCTGATGCAGGACTCGATCCCAGGACCCCGGGATCATGACCTGAGCCGAAGACTGACACTTAACTGACTGAGCCACCCAGGTGCCCCTAAGCTGTGACTTTAAAAAGTGAAATTAAAATAAACAAATGTGTGTGGGGCACCTGGCTGGCTTGGTTGTGACTCTTGATTTTGGGGTCCTGAGTTCAAGCCCCACATTGAGGTAGAGTTTACTTTAAAAAGACAAGTTAAATAAAAATTTAAAAATATATACACAAATATGTATATGTTTACAGAAGGAAAGATTTGGACATCATGTAATTTACTGTTTTTTCTTATATATATTTTATCATTTTTTGTACTGAACATATTTATTACATCACTTTTTAAAAGGGAAAAAAAAAGACTAACATCTCTTAAAATGTAATTGGACTGAAGTCCCTCATAGGTCAAGTTTGCATCAGAAAGGGAACTGCTTTTGGAAGTTTGTTTCACTCATACGTCCCTGATGGGTTACATTGTCACTTTTTCCAGCAATCTCTGGCTGGATTCAATTTTCAGGCTTCAGGACTGTGTTGTGGGAGTGCCTTTGGGTACAGGCCAAGTGCAGGCGAGGCCTGACAGAGCTTTTGAATATACAGAGTGTTCCTGACTCTTGAGTGGCCCAATTCAGAGCCCATCAGTGCTGGAGGTAAAGAGCCAAGGCGTGTTGGCTGTTGGAGCAGGAGAAGAAGACCGGGTGTTCCAAGGAGGCCCAGGGGCTGCCTGCACCACTGGGATGTGGAAGCTTCCCTCGAGGTCGGGCATGCCCGCAGATGGCACGACTGGACCTGCAGGCAGGCCCACGGGGTCCAAAGCTCCAGTCCCAGGGAGGTGGGGCATGAAGCCGCATCTCCAGGATTCCTGACCCTCATTTCAGGAAGTTAGCTCCCAGGGAAATCTTGGCCTTTACCCCGGGGTCTTGGAAATAAAGGAATCACGAGCTTAAACAGTTACTCAACATTGTGGAGCATTCATTTTCCACCCCCTTCTATCTTTGAGGGAACTTCTATAAGGTTTCCAAAGAAGGGAAGAGGGATTTGCTTCTTGGCCCAGCTGAAGCTGTGGGTACTGTGTGAGGGACCTTCATCCCCACACTCCTATATCCTAGCAGCTAAGAGGACACCCTTGCAAGGCAGTGGGATAGGCCACTTGCCACTCCCTGAACTGAGTCCACGAAGGGGGGCAAATAGAAATATCCCCAAGTGGTTTGGCTCTGTGGGGCTTTTTCCAGCACATGTCAAGCCCTCCCCTGTCACCAGGCCCCCAGTTCCTTTTAGAAGCTCCTTTCCTGGAATCAGGGAGCTGCAGCCTGCCCCAGGCTGTGAAATTGCCACCGAGCACGCAGCCCTCAGGCAGGAGGTCCGAGTCTTGAAGTGCCCTCTCCGCTGTCGCCCAGCAAACCCAGAGCTGTGCGCCCCAGGAGCTCGACCGGCCGCTCCGCACCAGCGAAGTCCCCTGTGCTGTGTTTGCAGGTCATCGTGATGTCAGGCCACGAGACCATCCGCGTGCTGGAAGTCGGAGTGGATGCCCAGATCTCTGCCGAGGAGGAGGGCAAAGGGCTGGAGGGTGTGGCTGCCGAGGGCTCCCAGAGCAGAGGCCCTGGCGAAGCGAGTGAACCCGCTGGCGAAGCCGGGCCAGACAACCCGGACTCTTCTGCTGAGGCAACTGGTATGAGGCCATCGCTCCCATCTGGCATTGCTCTACCCGAGTCTCTTTCTCGGGCTCCTTGGAGAGCCAGCATGAGCCCCTGGGCCCTGGGTGGCCTTAGGGTCTTGTTGTCTTCCTGTCCACTGGGCAGCCTCTGGCCACAGCTCTCCTTCCACTCAGCTGCCAGGGCTGTCCTGCCCTCCTTGTCCCGGGAACTCTAGATCTGGTTTCAGTCACTTCCACACCTGAGCTGAGATGGTCAGGCTAAGGTGCATGGGGAGAGGCAAGGCTCCGTTGAAGGGATTGAAGTCACCTGAGAGAGGGAGCTCTCCCTATCTAGGCCAGACCCTCAGGCCCAATGCAGAAAGGACTAGGTCTTTGGGATCCTGACAGCCCTTCCAACTCGGTACCTTCAGTGGTACGTCTGGGAGGTCCCAGCAGCTGGGGGTAGGAGGGCATGTTCCCCCCCTGGACTGAGGGTGTGAGTGAGGTAGGACCTTCCAGAATCTCAGCTCCTTACTTCCCAGCTGGGCTGCTGTGAGTCAAGCCTGGTGGCCTTATTTGTGTTGTCCTCTAAAGACAACTTAGGGGCGAGAGTTCGATTCTCCTGTATGGGGAATGGAGAGACGTGATTCACCCACACGGCCTCTCCTAATTACCCTGCAGTGTAGCTGCGACACAACCAGGGCCGTTCTAGAGGCTGGGACTGGTGCCAGGCGTGGCTTTCTCGCCGTGGGGCACCCTTTCCTGGACTTTCGTCACTGATGCTTTCCAGCTTTTGCTGGAAACCTGGGACCTCCTTAGTCAGTCCCCCCAGAACTCCACGATTCATCTCCCCTAGGCTTCTGCTTATCTTCCCTTCCCTAGGTTGGAGATCTGGGCTGAGATGGGGGTGGGCCAAGAGCCGGAGCCAAGAAGAGAGCAAGTGAGGACAGGCTTTCGGGAAACAGCAACTCCCGAGTAAGA
Source organism: Ursus americanus (assembly GCF_024610735.1). Classification (NCBI taxonomy): domain Eukaryota; kingdom Metazoa; phylum Chordata; class Mammalia; order Carnivora; family Ursidae; genus Ursus; species Ursus americanus. Next base: position 42,422,901 of record NC_142151.1, on the reverse strand, counting down.
GAACTGCAAGGCGTCGCATCCCTTGCTATACCCGCAAATCAGTGTGCAGATTCACTGGGGACCCTAGTAACCCTGGGTTATTTTTTCTCCTTTTGAATAAAGGAATGGCAAGAACATGACTGTTTTCTCCTAGCCTAGAAATGCTCCGATCCGTGTTGAGGCCAGGGTGGGCGTCACCTGCCCCCGTGGGGCAGTGCCCTGGAGAGCAGGCAGCCAAGACAAGGATGTTCATCTGGCCCCCCTTCTGATTCCTTTCCATGGTGGGGATCGGGCCCCTTTTCAGAAAATTTGGGAGGTATCCCAGGTTTATCCACGGTGTCCTGATTTCCCTATTCACTCTTTTTTTTTTTCTTTTTTAAGAGAGGGAGGTCAGGGAGGGGCAGAGGGAGAGAGAGAATCTTAAGCAAGCTCATGCTCAGCATGGAGCCTGATGTGGGGCTCGATCTCAGGACCCTGAGATGGTGACCTAGGCTGAAGTCAAGAGTCGGACGCTTAACCGACTGAGCCACCCAGGCGCCCCATCCCTTTTTACTCTTTAATCTGTCTTCCATGTCTCATTTCTTCTGGTGCCTTAATTCTGTTCTCGTCCAAACCTGCTCTCAGAAACGGACCCTAAATCAACTATTTACACCTTAGTATGACTGTTCATGGCAGTGTGCGTCTTCTTCCGGAGGTTTGTATATTTAAGCCTTTCATGAAAGTCCTGTTCTCTGGAAAGGAAATTTTAGTGGTCACCAAGAAGGTAAGGGAGGCATTTTGACCGTACCTCCAAGAAGTTGCCAGCTTAGACTGTGGCCTTGCAGTCTTTCTAGTTACGCAATATTAAGAAGAGTTTCCTCTTCAAACAAAACTAAGTAATGGGAAACCTTTTCAGGATGAAAAAGATCGAGTGATTTAGATCGCTCTAAATTACTACCCGCTCCTTGTCGCAAGTATGTATTTATATGGTTGTGGCCACCAAGGGTAGACCGTAATAGAACACTTAACCACCATATTATTCATAGGCCCCTTTCCTTATTGTTATAGATTCACACACCTGATTCTGGGTTTGGCTGTGGCCAAACTGTCTGGTTGTTCATTGTCATAACCGGTACTGCTTTGAGTGCCTTTGTACTGGTCCTTTGAAAAATTTGTTTTTTCCTTTGAGGTATAGTCTACTCGAATTCCTTTTGAAGAGAAGTCCGTTGTGTACATAGGAGGGAGTCATCACATGGAAAAATACAAAATCTATCGATGAGAGGACATGTAATTGGCTATAAGGTACCACATGCCTATTAAGCCAGAAAAATAAATAAACAGTGATAAAACCTAAGTTGGGTGGCCCTGTGAAGAAATAGGAACATTATTGAAAATGCTGTGAATTGGTTCAGTCTTTCTGAAAAGCAGTCTCACAGGAAGTGACAAAAGCCCTAACTGTATGCAAACCCTTGGACCCTGGGCCCCACTTTGGAAATAAATCCTAGTAAAATGAACATGTCCTTTCTTTAGACGGTAAGCTTTTTTCATTCATGTCCATCACATTCCCATGTTCCTACTTTCTCTTTTTTAAATTTCATAAAATTTTGTCAAGCAAAATATTTTTTAAATTTTCATAGGTTCAGAGTGTCCTTACGTTCTCTGATTTTTTTCAGTAGTTAGAACTGTATTTCCCCTCCACAGTGGAGATAAACCTGCCATTTTGTTTTCTGTTTGAATTTTAGAAGGCTTTAGTTGTTGCCTGTTTGTCTCTTTAATTCCTTAAGCAATTGGATTTTTTGTCATTATATACTGTGAACATTACAGGCCTGAGTTAGGTTGCTGCCTTTCCAGATTAAAAGGGGGGCTGGGAACGCAGGTTGGAAGGCTATCTAATTCTGTGGCTCCCACTCTGGCTGTGAGCTGTATCACAAGTGAGCTTAAAAGAAAGAAGGGAGAGAGGAGAGGTTGCTGGCCCCCACTCCTGGACATTCTGATTCAGGAGGCCTAGATGAGGGCCTGGAAATCCATGCCCAGCCAGGCTTAAGAGGCCACCAATCTGGTCTAACCTCCATCACCCCATCCGTAGTCTCACCATGTATTAAATAATAGCCCCTCTCCTTATTGTTGTGTGGCTTTGAAGAGGTTTCCTGGTGGGGGTCCTCAGGACCTGACTAAGCCAAGGGAGCAAGGGGAAGCGATAACGTGGGTGAAAAGCTCCGGTTTATAGGACGTTCCTTTAGAAGCTCAGTGAAGCTTCTCTTCCAGACTTCAGACCTCAGGCACTGGCAGAGAAACGCTGCCCAGCCTGGAGTGCCCCTGGGTTCCGGAGTCCAGTTTTCAGGGACTGTCACTTCAAGGGCTTCATCCCACGGGAATCCTTGTGGCCTTCCCCAAGCCAGCACCTGCATCCAAAAAGAAGCCCACAGGTGGCACGAACCGTGATTCTGTCACCTGAGAGCCAAGGAAAGTTGCTCCCATCCATCCTAGCTCCTTCCCTCCCTGACACGCATTCCCTTCAGGCCCTTCTACTGATTATGTGATAGGCCACCGTGTCCTGCGGAGCCAGGAAATGAGAGACAGAGCCAGCTGTGCATACCTGCGTTCTCTTCAACTAGAGGTGGGAAGAGGGTAACCTACCTTGCAGGTCTGGCACAGGGCTCCCCAGCCTCCCGTTCTCACAACCGGCAGCACTGGGGAAGCAGTCTCTGCGGGGCCAGGGAAGGCCAGCGATTGGCCTTGGGTTATGCAGAAACACAGTGTGAGGCTGGGAGCTGCCACTTCAGGCTACAGCAAGATGCTGTGCTCCCTCCGCTCACGCCAGGCTCACTCCTTGTCCTTTCTCTCCATGCCACGTGAAGTGAAGTCTCTCCCGGGGATCCCTCCGAGCCCTGCCCCTGCTCTTGCCACCTTCAGCCAAGCCCCGAGCCAGCCTCAGGCATCGCAGACCCTGACGCCACTGGCTGTACAAGCTGCCCCCCAGGTAAGGGCCACCCGGAGAGCTGAACAGAGGGTCCCGGGCAGGAGCAAAGCATGGGACAGCCAATGTGGGGTGGCCGCGGGATGTGGGAATTTCCACGGGCAGAACAGGGAAGGGGCTGTGGCGTGGAGGAGGGAATCCCCTACTAGGCACCCCCTGGCCTCTCCCCTACCCCAGATCAGGCCCACTGGGAAAATTAGATGCGTGTTTGCCAAGTCATATCCGTGGGTCCAGGGAGGACTGTAGGGAGGGATAGCATTAACTCTTTGGTGCCACAGGCGTCTCCATTTATCTCATGACTAAAGAAGTGAATGCCCTTGTTAGCCCCTCCAGTGGGGATGCCTGGAAGAGTTAATGGATTGTTCAGAGTCCTCATTTCGAGCCAGGGGGCAGCCCCAGCGCAGTGAGAAGCTGCCTCCCGGATCCCCGAGCCATGCTGAGCTCCCTGTGGCCTTTCGCTCCAGGCACAGATTTGCCAGGCATCCAGCAGGGGTTTCCTCTATCAGAGCTTCCCAGAGGCCCGTGTCGGCCCTCAACCAGTTGGTTCCACCAGTGCCCGCCCCTGCTTCCTGGCCACAAAGCACCAGTCCTGTGGGCAAGGGCCGAGGAAAGGCCTAGGAGGCGACAGACGGTGCCTGTGCCTCCTTTGCTGTCCCGTGAGCAGGGCCAGGCCCTGTCTCCGATGGGGGCAGCTTCTCTGAAGACAGGATCGTGCGCTCCAGGCACCCCCTCAGGGTTGGGCCTCCAGCTAGGGCTTGTCTCTTCCCCACCCTCACGCGGCCTCTCCCCCCACCGCCCTCAGAATGCTTTGTTTGTGCTCAGCTGGGTCCGAGAGACCCGGTGTTTGCGCTATGGATGTTGATTTTTTATTTTTTCTTTTCTTTTTGAAATCTTGTTTGCTTTTGCAGGTCTTGACTCAGGAAAACTTAGCCACAGTTCTGACAGGAGTTATGGTTCCAGCAGGGGCAGTTACTCAACCTCTTCTTATCCCCATCAGTATTGCAGGTCAAGTGGCTGGTCAGCAGGGGCTGGCCGTGTGGACAATTCCTACAGCAACCGTGGCCACCCTCCCAGGACTGACAGCTGCTTCTCCCACGGGGGGGATTTTCAAGCCACCTTTAGCCGGTCTGCAAGGTAACGGCAGCTCTTCCCCAGGACTGCACCAGGCCCCCCACCACCCTATACTACTCTCCCTGCACGCGTGCTTGCCATGTTGGACTCAGAACCCTTGGCCCACCGGGGCCACAGCCCTGGAGTCTGGATTCGGTGTCCCAGGCACCCAGCCACAGAGCTGCTGCACCACCTCGGACTCTAGGCCATGACACCATGCTGGCCCAGCAGGCCTCTCCTACTTCCGCCAACTGAGACTGCCCCTCTCCCCCCACGCCAGAACGCACCCCATGACCAGCCTCCTGAGAAGGACTGCAAGAAGATCCGACTTCTGGTTTTGAACCTCTGCATCTCCAGGCCCAAGGGAGGGGGGATGAGAGATGTTGTCTTGTGCTGCCCCTGCAAGGATCAAGGGAATCACAGCCGCCTGTCCCCTCTGCCCCGCTCTCCCAACCCCCTCTCATGCTTGTGCCACATCCCTTGGGAGGAGCCGCTCTGGGGCCGCGGCTAGGCGTTTGAGCACCCCTGTCTCTGCCTTGCTCCGTAGCAGCTGCCGTGCTGAACGCCGCTCTCCCGACACCGGTACAAGCCGTCCCACCGGTACAGGCCGCCTCCTCGCCCACCCAGCCCCGGCCGGCAGCCCAGCCCCAGACGCTGTTCCAGACCCAGCCGCTGCTGCAGACCACGCCTGTTCTCCCGCAGCCCACTGCTGCCGCCGCTACTGCCCCCACCCCCAAGCCGGACACCCCCCCACAGATCGCCGTCCAGCCTGCGGGCTTCGCGCTGAGCCCAGGAATTGTAAGCTGACCAGGGATGGACCGAATCTTGGGCCAAGGGTGGAAACTGGCCCTTCCCACAGGGGAGGAAGGAGGTGGAGGACCAACCCCCCGGATACGGCTCTTTTCCAACACATCAGCAGAGACGGCTCCCTCTGAGGTCTCCTCCTTGTGTCTGCCAGCCCGTCCGTCCCAGACAAGAGCAGACAAGCTCCGCCAAGAGGGCCGGGCAAATTCTCCAGAACCTGAACCACTGGACCGGCCTTGGAGGGTGGGAGGATGTCTGGGGATTGCACACTTGGGAGCCGTAGCTAAGGCGGAACGAGAGGCTCCCGGCCCCACGCCAGCGTCTGGCCAGTGTGGCTCCTGGCTTGGCAGGGGAGCTGTTCGATGTGACTAGAATCACATTGGCTCCTCCAGTCTGGACTTTCCGTCCTCCCAGGCCTGGCCTGAGAGATGAGCCAGAGTTACCCTTCCATGGCAGCGGCCCCACCCCTCCCTGCCAGCCCCCTGCAGCCCCTGGCCCTGGATACTCTTCAGCTGGTGGACACGGGCCTGCAGGCCACAGTCACATCTGCCCAGCGCCTGTATCTCTCCCCGCCCCCCCAGCCCTCAGCCTTCTCCTCTCTGCCTTGGGCTCCTTCTTGCCCCTTGGCCTCTGAGCAAGGCTCTTTCTCCACCCACAGATCAGTGCTGCTTCCCTCGGGGGACAGACCCAGATCCTAGGCTCCCTCACTACCACTCCGGTCATTGCCAACGCCATTCCCAGCATGCCGGGGATCAGCAGTCAGATCCTCACCAACGCTCAGGGACAGGCAAGTGGTCAAAGGCAGGGCCGAGGGGCGGGGGCCGTGGAGAAGCTGCCTGGGGGGGCCACGACTCGGGCGAAGTGTCAAAGAAACTCGAACAGGGTGTCTGGCCGCTGTCGCTGTGCCTGGTGCGGCCGCTCTGCGCCGGTGCCAGGCAGGGGCATAGCCCCCACCCCGCCCTCTAGGCGTTCCCTTTGTTGGGGGCTTTCATCGGTGGAGCGCCCACTCTGCAGCCCGGCTCTGTGTGAGGTGCTTTCTCACACATCAGCTCACCTCAGTTTGAGTGCAGGCCTATTAGGTGGAGATTTTCATTCCCCTTTCACAGGGGAGAAGGCTGAGGGTCGGAGAAATGAAGCCACCTGCTAAAATGTGGCAGGGCAGGGACTCGCATCAGGGCTGTGTGACTCACTGTGCAGACCCGCTCCCGCCCCACCACCACTCTGGAGATCGAATAAAGGGAACGGCTCCCAGAGGCTGAACCCTTTTCTTTAGTGATAACGAAACTGAGGTGCAGAAGGGTGAAATGATTTAAGTCCCTTCCCCTGCCAGCGTGGGGGTTTGGGTCAAGGGCAGGACTGGACACTGGCCTCACACCCGCGGGGCCCTGCGTTGTTTCCTCCCAGGTTATTGGAGCACTTCCGTGGGTCGTGAACTCGGCCAGCGTGGCAGCCCCAGCACCAGCCCAGGGCCTGCAGGTCCAGGCTGTGACACCCCAGCTGTTGCTGAACGCCCAGGGCCAGGTGATTGCAACCCTGGCTAGCAGCCCCCTGCCTCCGCCTGTGGCTGTCCGGAAGGCAAGCACGCCTGAGTCCCCTGCTAAGAGTGAGGTACCAGGGCTGGGGTGGGGCAAGGGCAGGGGTGGGGGGGGGCAGCCGTCAGGGCTGTCTGGCATGGGCTGCCTCCCTCAAGACTGCAGGGCAGGACAAGATTATTTTCTGAAGTCCCTGGGAAACAGAGCATCTCTCCAAAGTGAGGGGAAATCCCAGGGTAGAAGGCCCAAGAGAGTCCCCACATACTCCCCCCTAGGGAAGGAGCACTCCCCCACCCCCACCCCCACACACCCAAAACACGCGGACGTGCCCTCAGAGGCCAGTGTCAGGCTGAGAAGGCCAGAGAGGTGGTCAAAGTAAACTGCGTCTCGATCAGCTCCGGGGTGAACAGACCACCAGAAGAGCCCCAGGAGGTTATTTGGCACCCCCTCCCACCTCACCCCTTCACTCTGCACTGTGGCTTTGATTATTCCTTTATTTGTTCATTCCAGGAGCAGTTTTTGAGTACCTACTATATTCCAGGTGCTGAAGATCTAGACATGAGTAAGACGTCCTTCCTAGTCTTAGGTAGCCCAGCGCGGGAGACAGTTGCAAGCCAGCGTGACAAAGACTATGATAGGGACCTGATAAGATGCCCTGGGGACCCAGAGAAGGGAGCTCCTGACAGACTGGGGAGTTCAGCAAGGCTGCATAGAGAAGGGACGGTGAACTAATCTAAAGGGATGAGTTGGGTGGGAGAGTGGGCCCCCCTTTACCTAATGCAGGAATGATAATGTGCCAGACAGAGCAGCGGTTCCCAAACTTGAGTGTGTGTCAGGACCACCCGGAGGGCTTGTTGGAATGCAGATTCCCGGCACACACACATATCCCGCCACCCCCAGAGTTTCTTATTCCGTAGGGCTGGAGTGGAGCCCAAGAGTTTGCATTTCTAGCAAGTTCTCAGGTGATGTTGAGGCCATGGCTCTCAAATGCAGTGTGCTGCTTCCAAGCTTTGTGAATAATGCCTTAGCCTATCTGTAACATGGAGATGATCAGAGTACCAACTTCAGAAGGTTATGAATGTTAACGGATATGTTACACATAAGACAGTTAACATTCTGGTATACAGGAAGCACTGGGGAAATGGTGCTTTTATTTTATCACTGTTATTATGTAGTGGGGAGTCATGGAAGGGTTTTTAGCAGGGAAGTGGCTAGATGTGTATTAAAAAGAAATTGCCCCGAGGGGTGCCTGGGTGGCTCAGTCAGTTAAGCATCTGACTCTTGGTTCCAGCTCAGGTCTTGATCTCAGGGTTGTGAGTTCAAGCCCCATGCTGGGATCTACTCTAGGGATGAAACCTACTTAAAAAACACAAACAAGCATTAGCTCTTATCCAGGTGGAGCTAAGAACTGAACAGTGGCAAGACTTGAGTCCTTGTCCCCTGTGAGGAAGCAGCTGAAACGGTTCTAGCAAGAAACGAGGAGACCTGACCAAAGGCTAATAAGGTTCTGGAGTTGAAGAGGGAATAGACTTAAAAGCTATCAAGAGGTAGAATCCAGGGAATAGGACCCAGCCTAGAGAAATCTGCATTTTTCAGGAAGCTTTAAAAAAAAAAAATCATACTGGGGCACCTGGCTGGCTCAGTCAGTAGGGCATGGGACTCTTTTTTTTTAAAATTTTTTTTTATATAATGTTAGTCACCATACAGTACATCCCTGGTTTTTGATGTAAAGTTCGATGATTCATTAGTTGCGTATAACACCCAGTGCACCATGCAATATGTGCCCTCCTTACTACCCATCACCAGCCTATCCCATTCCGCCACCCCCCTCCCCTCCGAGTAGAGCATGTGACTCTTGATCTCGGGGTCATGAGTTCTAGCCCCATGTAGGGGTAGAGTTTACTCAAAAAAATCATACAAAAAATACTAATTTCATATATTTATAGTTTTTCTTGATGATAAATATGATACATGATTTTTATAACAATCCCAATATTATGTGTAATGGAAAAAAGTAAAAATCCTTTCCAGTTCCACCTCCAGAGATGACTTCTGTTGACAACTCGCCTTATATGCCTCCAGATTTTTTTTTCCTGGAAACTCATATGAATTTTTAATAGGAATTATTCTCCAAAAACTGTTTTCACTTTACCTTTTTTCCCACTTAGCACTGTGACCCAGAGCTCTTTGCTTGTCAGTAATTGGAAGATTTACTCTACTCTTTTTAATAGCTGCACAGAATCTCACTGTAGGGAAGTCCCAGGAATCACTTGCCAGTTCCCTGTCAATGGACAGTTTGGACCTGGGAGGCCCTAGAATCAGGTTTCGGTTTCTGCTATGAGGGAAAGGATTTGAGAGCAGTTATCTCAAGGGTGGATACTTGTTGGGGCTTTGACCAAGTGTACTGAGCCCTTCTGAGCCTCTGACCTGCCTGCGTCACAGGTGCCTGTGAGGCTCCAACTTGGTCATGATTGTTGGGTGAGTGCTAGTAAGTAGCTTCTGGTCTTGCTTTGTGATGGCACATAGGTAGGAGTGTGCCAGGTGAGTGAGGATTTCATGCCCATCTTGCCCTGCCTCTGGTCCTTGCAGGGACTGCAGCCCCCTGAGCCAGGCAGGTGGGCGGTAGGGACTCATTGGCTCTCTTCTCATAGGTGCAGCCCATCCAGCCCACGCCAGCCGTGCCCCAGCCTGCGGTGGTCATCGCCAGCCCAGCCCCAGCGGCCAAGCCGTCTGCCTCTGCTCCCATTCCAATCACCTGCTCTGAGACCCCTACTGTCAGCCAGTTGGTATCCAGTAAGTGGCTCCTGGAGAAGGTTGTAGAGAAGAGGACAGGAGGCATTAATTCAAATACCTCAGCGCCTTTAGATGCTGTTGTCCTTAATAAACTTTCTAGAGTCCAAAGGGGAAGGGCAAAGGCCTGACACCTGGGATTGGTTTTCTTATTCTCATTCCTGCTGAGCTGGATTCTAGGCATAATGATAGTGGAGGCTGCTTCCTTGAGAAACCAACCCATTGGCTGTCTCTCCTTTGGTCTCTCACCCAGTATTTAAGGAATGTGGATGGCTATGGTGTGTTTGGAGCTAGGAGTAGGGAGAATGGGGGAGGGTCGGCCATTAGAGCGAAAAGAACTTGAAAATAGACCCCTACTTCCCGACAGGTTAGTCCAGGCTCCTTTCCCACAAGTCTTTGTGTTTAGGGAATAGGGGTGAGGAGGGTAATAAGGGTGGGTACATGGGCCTTTTGTCAAATGTCCTCATCCCTCACTACTTTACCAGGCCAGGCCAATAAGCTAGATAAGCAATGATATCCTCTGTCTTACACACTCACCTCTGGTCCCTTCCTCTGGCCTAGAGCCACATACCCCAAGTCTGGATGAGGATGGAATCAACTTGGAGGAGATCCGGGAGTTTGCCAAGAACTTTAAGATCCGACGGCTGTCCCTGGGCCTCACGCAGACTCAGGTGGGTCAGGCTCTGACTGCCACGGAAGGCCCAGCCTATAGCCAGTCAGCTATCTGCCGGTGAGTAAGGCCTGCTCGGGCACCTCATGTTGCCGGGCACTCATCGGGACCTAGGCGCATGGCTCCTTTCCATGTTCTCCTTTGCTCCTGCCTCCTTCCACATCAGGAAGGCTGTTTTAAGGGTCGACATGAACACCTAGAGTAGCCAAAGACTGATCCCATCCGTCTGAGGGCCCTCTGAAGTTTATCCTCCAATTCTGAGCATTTCTGTGGTCGTTTGGTGGGGAAAACCCAAGACCCTAATCCATTCAGGAACCCTACGGGGAAAGAAGTACAGCCTATGAGGCTGGTCACAAAAGCGGGACCTTCCGTACTGACTGGGCTCTCCACCGCGCCCCCGCTCCCCCGGCCCCTGTCATGCTCCATCTCCCACTCCTCCAAGCATGACTACAAAGGGATGGCGCTGGGTTTTCTGTGTGCAGTGTTCAAACTGGTGCTGGTGCCAGCATCAAAGGAGGGCAGAGGGTTTCAAACAAGAAGGAGCGCGTGGCTCAGGGATGGCCCAAAGGTGCCTGCGCGCTCCCCGGGTTAGCCGAGCGTGACTGCTAGAGCGGGTGCCCGGTCGCATCTGGGCTTGGCCAGAAAGAGTTGCTGACTTAGTGACACTGCTGTGAGGCTGAATTGGAGAGGTGGCACTCGTGACATCCATGTGCCATCTCTGAAGGCCTCTCTAGACAACTCCTCAGAGGACCTCACTCATTGGGGTGTGAATGTTCTGGAAGAGTTATTCATACAGCAGTTGCGCTGTTAACCTTGCACTACTGAACTGAGGCCATGGGAGTGGTCTCCCAGGTATGACCTGGGATACAGGACAGTCTGAGGAGTCTGGGCTTGGCTGGGCCAGGGTGGTCTTGGTGGGGGCGGTGAGGGGTACATTTAGTCCAGTGTCACCACTCCTGAGAGGAGTGGCCCCTTGTGGAGAGTACTCACAGCCCAGTGCAGGGAATAAGACATTCTCCCTGTCCCTTCCCTGGCCGGCCTCGGGTCACCCACAGGTTCGAGAAGCTGGACATCACGCCCAAGAGTGCCCAGAAGCTGAAGCCAGTGCTGGAAAAGTGGCTGAACGAAGCCGAACTCCGGAACCAGGAAGGGCAGCAGAACCTGATGGAGTTTGTGGGAGGTGAGCCCTCCAAGAAACGCAAACGCCGCACCTCCTTCACCCCCCAGGCCATAGAGGCTCTGAATGCCTACTTCGAGAAGAACCCACTGCCCACAGGCCAGGAGATCACCGAGATTGCTAAGGAGCTCAACTATGACCGGGAGGTCGTGCGGGTCTGGTTCTGCAATCGGCGCCAGACCCTCAAGAACACCAGCAAGCTGAATGTCTTTCAGATCCCCTAGGGCTCGGCCCCCAGCCCTGCGTTCCAGCACTTTGTACTTTTCCCTCGGCACCGGCTGCAGCCACTGCCGGGACGGCACCTGTGTTCTGCCGCGTGCAGCTGTGCTTGTCCTGGGTCGTGAGACTCCACTGTGTGCATGTGTGTCCACTGCCTCCCTCCTCTCCTCCACGTCTCTCACAGCATGGGGAGGGCAGAGGGGCCCACCGGAGAGCCCCAGGCTCGGGCAGTCACGCCGAGGGACCCCTCCCTTAAGTGGTGTCACTTAAAGAAGCACTTTGCTAATGTGGTTTTCGAAGGGTGAATTCTGGTTGGGAACCAGACACGCCCCGTCCTTGGGGCAGGGCCGCAGCAGCCCCCAAAGGACCCCTGGCCATTAGCTCTTGTTTTTGATGGCATTCTCTCTCCGCCCTCTCTTCCCCTTTGCTCCTGTGTGTAAGTGCGACAGGTATAGCAGCTTGCCCCGTGAACCCGCAGCCTCCCCTCCCACCCTTTGCCTGCAGGCACACTGTCCCCCCCAAAGGACCCAAGAGGCACAGGTCTGAAAAGTGTGATGAACTGCTCAGAAGGTCAGGCTCAGTGTCTGCCTTGCCTTCAAGGTCAGAAGGTTCCCACAGCCCTGGGGCTAGAACACGTGATCTCCTTTCCCACTTCTTCCTGATTCCTTTTGGGGGGAATTGCACTAAAGCAGAATCTTTTCACTTTAATCCATGTTGGAAGGAAGCAGCTTTGAATTCTAGCTGTCCTGGAGTTGACCTGGGCCGACAGCAGGGTGGGAACTTGGTAAATAAGCCCATCCTCCCAGACTTTCATCTGATCCCTGCCCTAACCCTATCTCCCCCACTAACAGGGAGGGTTAAAGAATGGGCAGCCTGGAAAATCCCATTGCCCAAGCTCGCAGCAGCCTGGAGAAAAATGAGGGAAGGAACGCTGACTCTCTCTCTGGTCCTCCTACTCACCCCCCACCCAGTACCGGGCCTTCTCAGAGGGGGCAAATGAAGCACTAAACCAGAGCAAGGCCCTAGGGAAAAGGCCAACATCCAGAAAGAACGGATGGCAGCCCAGGAAGGTCTCTTGCAGAAGGTGACTTAACTCTAATTTTCTTTGAGACTAGAGCCTTGGATACTGGAGGAGAAATCTTATTTTGTCCAAAGTCGGAGACCACGTGTTTGTGCAAACAGTCCCTGTCTCCCCCCATCCCCCCCCCGTGCTCCTCTGAATCAAGAAGACCCCCAAGGCAGGATGGGTGTCACCTGTAGAGAGGCTAGCTATGGCACGTTGAGGGCTGGCATCTCGTCCGAGCTGCTAAGTGAGTTTGCAGCCTCACGGTGGCTGGACAGCCCCCGGAACTTAGTATTATTTCTCTGGGAGGTCAGGAGAGCGCTAAGAGGAGGGCTTAGGTGAACCCAGACTTGCTGTGTAGACCGTCCCCTAAAGGGGCACAAGTCACAGAGCCAGGTCCGTAGCAGCTGCCCTCCACCGCACCTCACACGATACAGCCTGATGAAGTGGCTGTGAGGCGAGGGCACATCCCCACCCCCACTGTCACTGGTGGCAGAGCTGTCACCTAGTCTGGCGTCCTCTGGCTTGCTGTTGTTTCCTGCCTACACCTGGTCCCTGGCAGGCCCTCCCTTGCCGCAGTGGCCACCCTCTTGGTAGCCCTGCCAGTGAGAGGACAAGTGTGTGTCAAATTGCCACACACACACACATACACACACACACATCCCTACCTGCCCCACTGCGTTCAGACCAACTAAACCTTCACGAGTGTGGTGAGAATGAGGAAGCAGGCGGGCACCTTGCCTGCCCCAGGCTCCCAGGAGACAGAGTGTCTCCCCGGGGTGGGGGAGGAGGCTTCACACTCAAGGTTAAGGTTATCCACCCTGTCTGCATGGGGTGAGGAGCTCACTGGGGAGAGACATGGTAAACATTTTCAGTAAGAAGACAAAGTACTGGGGTTGGTAAAGGATTCAGTGACTTACCCTTCAGTAAATTAGAGAGAAGCAGCTTTTCACCCTCGAACACTTGCGTTCAGATATGCGTTCTTTTTTGGGAGAGACAAGTGGGTCACAGCTGGAGCCCTGGGAGTAGCCTATAATCCAGGGTGTGTCCATAGCAGGGGAGATGCAGGGGGATACCATCTGTCCTGGTCTGGGAAAAGAAAAGAGATAATGAAGTTCTGGTCTAAATTAGGCCTGGCCATGCTTTCTCAGCTCCTCCCTTTTCTAAATCTGTCTTCTGAGGCTGGACGAGAATGAAACCATTTTGTCCTCTCCAAGAAGGATGGGTAGGTCTTTCCGAGGGGCAGAATTTTTGCAGGCTGAATTCCGCAGGCGGGGGCGTGCAGAGTACCCCTGATAGGGCCCAAGGCAGAGCTCACAGGCTTGCTGTCTCTGCTCCTGCTCCCCCACCGTAGGCCCCTTGCGGAGCAGCTATCTGTACCCGAGGTGGGTTTTCTGCTTTGTTTCTGGTAGCACCAGGCTCCGAAGGGAGTCTATATAACTTTTGTTTTGAAAGCACCTTTCTGGACTCTGGACGGAAGCCAGAGCTTAAGCAGGAGAAGGGGCAGAAGTGATTTAACTGTCTGCGTGTGGTATTGTTTGTTTTTGTTTTAAATGAAAGAAAGACCAAGACTTTCTATGGCCCGGTGAATCAGCTGGGGTCTTCGGCCCTGCGCTATCCACGGCATTCTGTCCAGTGGGGGCCCAGGAAAGAATTTGGCCACGCAGATTGAGAAACACACTTGAATTTGGAATGAGAGAGACACTGACGTTTTTTGTGTCCTTGGACCCACTCACCTTCCTATGCCTAGATTCCCTTCCTGTCTCATAGGCCAGGCCCTGACACTGAGGTTCTGACTGTCCCCCCGACAAGGGGCAAAGCCTGCTGAGGGCTGGAGTGCGGGGTGGGGAGGGAAGAATGGGGAAGAAGCACTTGATGTAGTTGTGTGGAATAAACAGTATTTTTCTTTTGTACGGATCTGCTTGTTTATCCTTTGCCTCTCAAGGTGGGGCTGATAGGGAGGAGCCAGAGAAGTACTGGGGAGCTGCCTCTATCAGAGCTCGCAGCCTGGAAAACCCCATTGCAAGAGGGCGAGGGTCAGTGCCGTGGCCTCTCGCTTCAGAAAGCCCTGCCGTGACCCTACAGCCGTGACCCTCCCCATGGAATGCAGAGTCAAGAGGATGTGCCCTTTCTCCTTCCAGGACCTCAGAATTCCCTGCAAAGCCCACTTCCGACCTCTCTTCTCTGGGTCTTGACAGACTGTGCTGTGGGTGTGCACTCTCTTACGCCCCAGAGGTGACCAAAGGGCGACTATTTGTCAGAGAGCTGAATGGATGGAGCTTGGATATGCAAGCTGGAGTGTTTATAAATAGCCACAAAGCCCTTTGCCGTGTGAGGTGGGTCTGCCAGGGGAAAGAGAAGAAGGCTGTAGGCTGGGGACCAAGGCTGCGGAACATTCTAACACAGAACTTCAAAGAGTGCTAGAAGTCTAAATTCAAACCTGGCCTTCCAGGTTATTATGAATACGAGACGAGATCATTCCTTAGACTTGACACAAATTTAGCTGTGTGGTAAGTGGATCTTAATTTGTGCTCTTCCATAGGCCTACAAATGTTAGGGGCAGACCTGGCACTTGGGCTTCGAGCAGGGAGAGCATGACTGCAATACAGGCCTCACTCTTTACTTGTCTATCTCCTAGGAGTTGGGTTCATGCCATGCATGTCTGCAGCCCTCCCTCCTCCCCCTTCCACCTACCTGGTATTGGAGAGGTCTGGGCTCCATCATCTAAACTGGTGAGAGGAGGGTATCACCTTTGATTTCACCCAATCAACATCCCTGAACCAGGCCCCGTGCTGGATTCTAGATCATGCCCTATCACCCCACGTCTGCTCAAGGGACAATAGGTGTCCAACATTCTGATGCAAGGCCTAGGGATCAGAGGAGCTTTACAGCACTCTGAACTAATGGGGCAGATAGAAGCCAGCGCTTACCTCTGCATAGATCTCACGACCCTAATATTAGCTGTCCACACTAGGCTGGGACTCCTCAGTACCCAGGTCAGGGGCACACAGTAGGTGCTTAATGACTGAATGCATTTGCTGTCCTCTCCTTCAAGGAAATAATGAGAGCTGAGTCCCTGACTTCACACTACTGGGAGAAAGCAGGTACAGGGATTCTGCTTAGCTATGCAGGGTTTAGTCTGTGATATGTGGGAGTGAATGGAATCTGGGCAGCGACTGGCCCTGACCCAAGAAAGGCAGCTCCCAGCTGCTCCCACCAGAAGAGTTTGTGGAAGCTGATATCTCTGGCTTAAACCAGTTGACTGTGGTTCCTGGCATTGGGCCCCCCGACAGCCTGAAAGGAATGGGGGTGTGTGTGTGGAGGACTGCAGTTTCTATTCCCAGGCCTGAGAAGTTCTTTTGGGTTCCCAGACCCAATACCGATGTGTGTGTGGAAACGTTCCCATACCAATAAGCAATTCTTGGACACCAACAAGGTATTCACTAATTCAACTCAATTCTGACACTATCTACCTGAAGATAGCATCAGATTCCACAGGTAAAAGGCTCAGTCCCACAAGACCACCCTCCACTTGGGACACCATCACACACCCAGGTTGTTAACTGTGCTTCTGACTGACCAGCTACAAAGTGGAGGTTCCAATGGTTCCCTTCCAACAGGATGCCAATTCTGAGTATAGGTTGTTGTTTTTTTCCCCCAAGATTTTATTTATTTATTTGACAGAGAGAGACAGTGAGAGAGGGAACACAAGCAGGGGGGAGTGGGAGAGGGAGAAGCAGGCTTCCCACTGAGCAGGGAGCCCAATGCGGGGCTCGATCCCAGGACCCTGGGATCATGACCTGAGCCGAAGGCAGATGCTTAACGACTGAGCCACCCAGGCGCCCCTGAGTATAGGCTGTTACCTACACTTCTGATCAACGGGCTCTAAATGAGAGGTTCCCATGAATGCTTCTTTGGGTTCAATTAATTTACTAGAATGGCTCACAGAACTCAGGAAAACCCATTTACTTGCTAGATTACTGCTTTATTACAAAGGTTATTAAAGGATACAAATCAACAGACCTATGGAGAGATTCACACGGCAAGGTTCAGAACAAAGGAGCTTCTGTGTTCATGGAGCTTGGGGCCCTGGCGCAGTGGCACATGGAATGGTTCAGTTTCCCAATCTGGAATCTCTAAACACCCTCCTTTGGGATTTTTACGGAGGCTTCATTACATAGGCATAGTTGATCAATTCATTGGCCATTTGTGATTGATTCAAACTCTAGCCCCTCTCCCTTTCCCAGAAATCAGGGACTGGGACTGAAAGTTCAAACCCACTATTCATGGTTGGTTTCCCTGGCAACCAGCCCCCATCCTTAAGTGCTTTCCAAAAGCCATCTTCATTAACAAACCCATCCGTGGTGGAAAGGAGCTTGTTATGAATAACAAGACACACATTTCACCTTCATGGCTCTGAAGCATTTTCAGGAACTGAGGACAGAGATCAAATATCACAGAAGATGTTCCCATAGCTGTATTGTTCAGGAAATTCCAACAGTTTTGGAAGCTGTGAGCCCATAACTGTGGGTGAAGACCAAATATATGTGAGAACATATTTTGGTCATCTGGATGTATATATATTTCTTACAAATCACAATATTGCAGATGTCTACTGTGCTGAGGACTGCTGTGAGGGGGGAACGGATCATCTTTGGACTGGAGAAGATGTGGGCTTGTTTCTAGATTACAGATAAGAGACGAAGGGAACCCAAAGTTGCTTGGAGCTGCATGGCTGTGAAAGGTTTTGATTTTCTTTTCTCTCAACTACAGAGTCCTTCAAAGAAGCCAGACTGTGGCTCACAGTCTTGTCTGGGTGGGATGTAGGAAGATGTGAAGAGTTGAAATTAGGTGGTCAGTCCCTCAACAAGGCCTGCCTGGATAATGGTTTCTTCCTTTATCTAGAAGAAAATGTCCACTAACTGGGGAACCCAACAACAGTGACTGATTTCAGTAAATCAGTGGCAAGCCTAGGGGATAGATGGGTGCTGACCCAGAAGCTTGAGCCCTCAAGCCTCTGAGAGAATTGGTTTCTTTTGAAAAGTAGGCAGGACAAGTGCTAAAGTCCCCTTTTTGTCATTCATAATAGCTAACCCTTACTCATCACTATGTGCTAGGTACTCTTCAAAGCACTTAACATGCATTATGTCAGTTAATTCTCACCATAATTCTGTAAAGGAGTACTATTATACCAATTTTATAGATAAGGACTTGAGGCACAGAGAAGATGAGGAATCTACTTAGGGTTGCTTTGTTTGTGAGCTGCAAAACCAGGTCTTGAACCCAGGTAGGTTGTCTCTAAAGCCTGTTGCTTAACCTTACCCCATGCAGGATGGCACTTGGGAATTGCCCTTCTGTCCTGATCTTATTGGGAGGATTTCCACATGTTTTTACCACCCAGGGTTAGCCCTGCTGTGTTCCGTAGAGGAGGAAGAATTTTTCTTTACCCTTTTAGGTTCTTTTGGTGGGTCTATTAATTACATTGGCAAAGAACACACAAACAGGAGAAAAACAAATCTAATTACATATGTACAACAGCCCCATAAGAATATGAGCCCCACAGGTGGTCAGGCAATTGAGGCTTATACCCATCCTGAGCTATGGCAAAGGGGGTAGGGGTCTGAGACTTCAAAGGGGAAGAAGATAATTTACAGGAAGATGGGAAGAGCAAAGGTTTGGTAAGCAAACGTTTGCCATGGCATGCAGAGACAATGGAGCCAGAAAGGAATCTGAACAAACAGGCCCTATTGAGCTTTCCACAGCTACCATACTTAGCTCATCTTTGTAGTTATCTCTGATCATAGTTCTCTTCCTGGACTAGGTCCTCTACCTAAATCATTTTAGGCAGTGAAAGGGAAGATAAAAGCTCTTCCTTAGCTTTTCAGGCCTTGATTGACTTCAGCTCAAAGTAATCCTCAAGCCAAAAATGCATATTTAGGGGAGGCTCATTCTGAACCCCTTCGGTTCCATCTAAACCGTGTCTTATTTCAGGATGTAAATCTAGGGAAATGAACCACTTACAGATAAGCCTGAATTCCACCCAATGGTCCAGAATACTGAATTTGGAGCTCTGTGCTGTGGGTGCTCTAATTATTAGTCATATTTATTCTAGCTAATAAGAACCATGATTTTTGTTGTGGGATAAATTTTACCCATACAAAATTTGGTTTATTGATAGGTGGTGCTGGATTTCCGGGGGGAATACCTGGTGATCATTTTTTGGAAGCAGAGCTCCCAGGGCTATCCCTGAAATCCCTATTTCCAGACCTGGCACTCCAGTATCACTTTTAGTTACATTGGGAAAGAGAGAGGAAGGGAAAAGCTCACTCCCCCCAGTCATAGCATTCTAGGGGTAAACAGTCTGTAAAATCATTTCCCCACAGGGGGATCTGGGCTCACAGACATAAATCTCAAGACTGATCTGCATTCCTGTTGGGAGGGGCCAAGGCTTAGGAATTACTTCTCATCTTATCTCAGTTTATTTTAGAATTAATAAATGACAAGGACTTTTGTGGCCTTTATTTTGGTTCAGATTTTAAACTTAAGCTCAAACATTTCTGAGAAAGACGAGACTGTTTTTTTCTAAATATTTTCCAGAGGACAGGGCTCCATAAGATTCCCGGATATGGTAATTATCTCCTCCAAACATCTAATATGAATATCTCTTGTTTTATTTTAAATCCATTCACTTTGAGCTGTTTTTTTTTTGCATATTAAAAAATGCTTCATCCAAGATATCTTCATGTGTGCATTTTTTGATAATTTAATATTCTTACCTCCACAAGCTTCAAAATTCACCTCTGAAAAGAAGAAGAGGTAGGAAGCAGATCTTTTTTAGATATCCAGACTATGAGATCAGTCAGGCTTCACCACTCACAAGCTGGGTGATCCTGAACAAGGCAATTAATTTTTCTAGGCCGTTTCCTTATCTATGAAATGAATCTAATCATGGTACCTTTCTTACGGGAGTGGTCTGAGAATTAAATGAGATTCTATACATAGAGCACCTCGTCAGGGCTTGGCACCGAGGAGGGGCTCAGTAAATATGAGCCTCTCATTATTACATCAGGGATTTAAAATTACTTGCCGAGATTATGCAGGTGGTGATGGTGCTGTTACTCAAGGAGGCATGGTTCCACCTAACAGGCATGTAAAATACTCTAGATATAATATTTCTTTACAAAGGATTTTGATTATGGCATCTCTCTTTTGGTTTCTGAGCCCAGGACCAGTTGCTTTACTCATAAGCACGTGTTTTGAGATAAAACTGGCTCAAGAGAAGAAGAAATGGCTGGAAGAGATATTGAACATCCCAGGAATGAACCAAGACTTGGATGCCAGGGCTTATGAAGGTAAGCCTAGAGCCCTCAAAGAGAGAATCTTGTGGCTGAAACTGGGGGCATGCTGTTAACTTCACGTCAACCTCTTTCCTTTCTTAATTCAATAAGAATTTTTTTTAAGTCCTATTGAATGCAGAAACTATACTAGGAGATACGTAGAACACAAGCCTGAAAACGATTTATTTTCTCTTATTTAGGAAATCACAGTTTAGCGAAAAAGGCAGATATATATGACTCAAGACAAATTGTAAAAAGTCCAATAATGGAATACAACAATGAACCACTACTTTAACATATAGACAATATTTTATAGAAAAATTTCAGGTTTTGGAATCAGCTCTGAAGTTGGCATAGCAATTTAGCCGTGGCAAATTTCAGCCCGTAGGCTTCTTTCCCTACTGGTAAAATGAGGGTCATCATATTTAACTTTAGAACTATAATTCTAATTACAAAATTGCCTTGAGGATTACTAATGATGTCATAAAGTTCCTTGTATATAGTTGATGCTCGATTAAAAAACAAGGAAGGTGGAGCAGGGATGGTTATCTCTACTTTTCAAATGAGGAATCGAAATCTTAACGAGATGAAACCATTATTTGAGAACCACCAAAGTAGTAAATGCCAGCCCAAATCCTAATCTTCAGACCACGACCTTTTAAAAACTCCAACTTTCACCTATCTCCTGCTTTCCTGTTCAAATGCATTAGGGAGAATGCGGAAGATCAGCATAAGCAGAGTCTTGACCTTCGGAGAGGTGAGTTTAAGGAGAGAGGATTCCGGGAGCAAAGGAGCCCTACAGGGTACGCGGGGGGGGGGGGGGGGGGGGAGAACGGGGCAGAATCCTCCAACGGTAGGGGTGGGTTCGTAAGACTAGAGTGAAGGCTCCACCCACGCCTTAGAGTGCCAACTCAGCACAAGGCGGAAGGCAGTCGCCAGGTAGCGACAGAGAGGGCCATTTAAACAGGAGACACCCGACGCACGCCGGGTCCTCTCCCAGACCGCCCAGCCCATCTCCGGGGGTGGGGGGCCGTCGCGCCGCTAGCCTATTATCACTGCCCAAGCCCGCGAACTCTCTTCCTTATTGGCGAGCCACAGGGTGAAGTCACGTTCTCCGGACCTGCAAAGGAAGAGGGCGCCATGATTGGTTGGCGCTGGGGCGGCGGGCGGTGGAGGACCCTCGCGAGTCTGGGTTTCCAGCCGGTGCTGGACTTTCCCCTTCCATGTTCCGAGGCCGTGGGGAACTGCAGAGGGCGGGGAGTTGGCTCGGCGGAGACCTGGATTTGGTTCTAAGAGCCTTGGGGTTGAGAAGGGGTGACCGGAAGTGATCGTGGGACTGACCGGAAGCGAGGCCTGGAGGGGAAAGAGAGAGCGGGTCCCCGGAGGGAGGGGGGCTTCTCGCAGAAGGGGACCGGGGGAAAAGGTGCGAAAGCGGCGTGGGAGCGCCGGGCAGTCAGCGGGTCGCTGCTGCTGGTCTGTTTGGAAGGCAGCAAGTGACTACCACGAGCTCAAGGGGAGAGCCCAGGGATTGAGAGTACGGGAGTCCAGGGCTGCTTCGGGGGAATCTGGAATAGTTAAGCAGAGGGGCCCGCGCGTGGCTCCAGAGAGCTGGGAGGGAGGGATTTTGGAAGTCGAGGCAGGAGTTAGGAGCCGAGGGTACAGCAGATTAGTTGTGCGGGCAGTGCGGTTCAGGCTTGGGGTTGGCCAGTGGGAACTGCGTGGGAGATCTTGGTTGGAGTTTTCGACAGTCTTGGCCCCATTGGGTAGAATCAGACTACTTGCCTTTGTACAAGAACCGGTGTCTTCTGGGGCAGGGAAGGAGCCAGCATGGCCTGGGCTCTGAAGCTGCCTCTGGCCGATGAAGTGATTGAATCTGGGCTGGTGCAGGACTTTGATGCTAGTCTGTCCGGGATCGGCCAGGAGCTGGGTGCTGGTGCCTATAGCATGAGGTGAGTGAGATTTTTCCCAGACCCTGCACCTTCTAAATAACAAAAGCAGGAAAGAGAATAAGGGGGTGGGGTGGGGTGGAGGGAGGTATTTAGTTAAATAAGCTGTCTGCGGTTAGGGAACATTGACTTGTTTCTTTGTTGCTTTGAATAGTGACTATTGTGGAAGAAATGGAACAAGAGATTGTAGGCAGTGTCAAGTCTGTGCAGGATCAGTGGAAGAAGCAAGAATGGCCCTTGGTTAGCAAAACAGATGAATGTTGAGAGGCTGTTTGTTGTGCCAGTGTGGGAGACTTGGAGACCCGATGGTGTGTGTGTATGTGTGGGTAGGTTGGACTGGAAGTGTGTAAAGGGGCCACATTGAGCATGTTAGGGATGTCTCGGGAGTTGGGAGCTGGGGCTTAATGGTGAATATTGGTTGACTGCTTGTTGCAAGGAAATGTGAGACCTTGGTGAAGAAGTCCACACATCTGTACCTTAGTCAGCTTTAAGGAATAATTGTAGGATGTCTGCCTTTTGAAACATAAACTATGAAAAGAAAAAGTGTCAGAGAACTTTTAGATACTTCTAGACTTTAGTGTATCAAGTCAAATGTTGATCATAAAAATCTCCTATGAAAGTAGCGTAACTTCCCATGTAGTTTATTTGCATATGCATTAACTACTTCATTCCCCCAGTATGGTTTCATTTATGAGATGTACAGGAATCATGTCTGGAAATGTTGAAACATATGCACCTTAGGGTTACATGGAATATAATTGGGTTTCCAAATGCATTATAAGGCTCAATCTAAATAAGTGAGGCAAAAGAGACTTTAGAGCGTCAGTTCGAATTTATGAGTTTATAGGGGAAAGATTTTCTTTTTTATGGGGAAGGTAGACAAATTCTGTATTCTGATAGTGAGATCCTTTGAGAGTTATGTAATGTAAAATTCTTGTCTCTATCCCTGCTAAACCAAAATGGATTTTCCTCACTGAAGTAAAGTAATGAGTTAGAACTTAATACCTCATCTTCAGGAATCTTTGCTTACAGTTAGAATAATAAAGGCTATCCTTGTATACATAATTTTAGTGATTTTCAGGGAAATTTAAGCACTATCATGCAGTGCTCTTAGTGTTGAGAAATTTAACTCTGGTTTTGCCTGTCCGTGTTTACATAAGTCTGCCCTTAAAAATAGAGATTATCTTGGTCTGAAAGTAAATGTCCCAACCCTGAGCTTGCACAGCAGTAGCTGACATCATATTTGACAATTCATGCTGTTGTTCACGTAAAGACTAACACAGCAAAAAGTTTAGTTTTCTCTAGATTATCAGAGGATGAAGATAATTAAATATAACTGTACTTGTTATAAAAATAGTTGACATCGTCACCAAACATTCTGTTAATCTGTTATGTGCTTTCTGTACCAGGCAACCTTACATTTAAAAATGCTTCCCTATGTCATTCCCTGAGTGATCTTCATTGGTATTAGCACAGTGGTTTGTGTATTTACACATTTAGAATTTTTTGCCAACATCAGTTCTACAACAGTTTTCAAACATCACTTTCTGTTTTCCCTAGAGCACAGTGTGCCAAAATTTGAAGTATTTTTCTTTGGTTTTTCACCTTCCTCTTTTTTATGCGTTTTGCTCTTGTCACTCTTCCCTTGACTCTGATACATATTTAATCATTTGTGTTAACTTGTGTTGATTAGATACCAGTTCTCAAACTTTAGTGTTCATGAGAGTCATCCAGAGTACTTATTAAAAATAGTTTCCGGGGGCACCTGGGTGGCTTAGTTGGTTAAGCATTTGCCTTCGGCTCCGGTTGTGATCCCGGGATCCTGGGATCGAATTCCGCATTGGGCTCCCTGCCCTGCTGGGAGCCTCCCTCTCCCTCTGCCTTCCTCTCTCTCTCTCTCTCTCTCTCTCTCTCTCTACCTCTCTCATGAATAAATAAAATCTTAAAAAAAAAAAAAAAGATTCCCAGGGCCTCATCTTCAGTGATTTTTCTGGGGCACAGGCCAGAAATCTGATTTTTAAAACAAGTTCTGAGATTTTGATGCAGGTAGTCCAATGACCACATTTTAAGAAACACCGGCTGGAGGAGTTTTCAAACAGAAAGACGATGATTCTTTGCTCTTTGTGTTTCTCCCTTTAATTAAACCTTGTAATCAATTTTCCTACACCCTCTTAGGGAAAATGTTCTCTTTTATAAGCTATTTGGTTTTGTAAAATATATTCCCTAGTGTAGTCATTTTACCCTAATTTGCATTTTTTGCTGCATCTTATAATGGTTGCACTTCAAGTCTATTGATTTATATTTTATAAAGATTCATCTTAGCTGGATTTCTGTTTTGGACTCTTGGTCTGCTGTTGTATTCAGTAATGTTCTTTTTCTAAGTGGTTCTTTAATATTCTTACTTTTTTTCCTTACATTTTAATGCATGGAACAAATTTTATAGTTAAAATAAAGGAAATTCCCTGAAAACATGCTAAGTGAAAGGAGCCAGTCACAAAAGACCACATAACATATGATTCCACTTTTATGAAATGTCCAGAATAGGCAAACCTATAGAGACAGAAAGTAGAATAGTGATTGACTAGAGCCTGGGGAAAGAGGGGATTGATTGCCAATGGTATTGGGTGTTTTGGGGGAAGGGGGTTGATAAAAATGTTCTAAAATAGTGGTAAGGGGGACCTGGCTGGCTCAGGTCGTAGAGCATGTGACTCTTGATCTTGGGGTGATGAGTTTGAGCCCCATGTTGGGTGTAGAGATTACTTAAAATACATACATACATATATAAAAATAAATGTGGGATGGTTGCACAATTCTGTGACTACACTAAAGACAATTAACTATACACTTTATTTATTTATTTTTTAATTTAATTTAATTTAATTTATTTGACAGAGACAGCCAGCGAGAGAGGGAACACAAGCAGGGGGAGTGGGAGAGGAAGAAGCAGGCTCCCAGTGGAGGAGCCTGATGGGGGGCTTGATCCCAGAACGCTGGGATCACGCCCTGAGCCGAAGGCAGACGCTTAATGACTGCGCCACCCAGGTGCCCCTACACTTTATTTTTTTTAAGATTTATTCATTTATTTATCAGAGGGAGAGAGGGCGCACAAGCAGGGGAACAGCAGGCAGAGTTGAGAAGCAGGCTCCCTGCTGAGCAAGGAGCCCGATATGGGATTTGATCCCAGGACCTTGGGATCATGACCTGAGCTGAAGGCAGACACTTAACCGACTGAGCCACCCAGGTGTCCCTGAACTATACCCTTTATTTATTTATTTTTTAATATTTTATTTATTTGTGAGAGAGAGCAGAGTGAGAGCGTGCAGGAGTGGGAGGGGGAGGGGCAGAGGGAGAGAAGAAGCAGATTCTTGGCTTGAGCCGGGAACCTGACATGGGGCTTGATCCCAGGACCCTGGGATTGTGACCTGAGCCCGAAAGCAGACAGTTAACGGACTGAGCCACACAGGTGCCCCTGAACTATACGCTTCAGATGGGTGAATTGTATAGTGTATGAATTATATCAGAATAGAGCTGTTATTTAAAAAGTAAAGAAGGGCTCTTTCTCTCTTGCTCTCTCTCTCACAAATAAACCTTTAAAAAGAATGAAGATTAAATTTTGTAGTTTATTTATTTATTTTTCAAAGATTTTTATTTATTTGAGAGAGAGAGAGTGTGCGAGCAAGCATGGGAGGGATGGTCAGAGGGAGAAGCAGACTCCCTGCTGAGCAGGGAGCCTGACACTGGGCTCTATCCCAGGTCCCTGAGATCAGGACCTGAGCTGAAGGCAGACACTTAACCAACTGAGCCACCCAGGCGCCCCTATTTACTTATTTATGGTGGGCAGCAAAGCAAGGTTTATTTAGAGTACAAAGCTCCCAAAGAGTGAAGGGATCCAGGAAGTTGCCTAAATTCTGTAGTTTATAAAGAATTTTCCATCTTTCATTTTTTTGAAGTTGATGTGAAATTCACATCATAAAAATTAGCCATTTAAAAGTGAACAATTCAGTGTTGCTAGTATATTCACAATGTTGTACAACCACCACCTCGTCAGTCCAAAAGAAAAACCTGTACCTTTTATGCAGTGGCTCCCCATTTCCCCCTCCCCTTTCTCCCTGGCAGTCCGTCTGTAAGGATTTACCTATTCTGGATATTTCATATAAATGGAGTCATATAATGTGTGACCTTTTGTATTTGACTTCTTTCACTTAGCATCATGTTTTCAGGGTCCATTCATGATGTAGCATGTATTAGTACTTCAGTATTTCATTCCTTTTTATGTCTGAATAATCTATAGATAGATAGATAGATAGATAGATAGATATCACAGCTCGTTTATCTGTTCATCCATTGGTAGATGTAGGGGTTGTTTCCACCTTTTGACTCTTATGAATAATGCTAGTGTATCATGTTTATAAAGGAGATGACCATGAAATATTTATAAGCATTCGTGTACAAATTTCTGTGTAGATTTCTTTTAATTGGGGTATAATTGATATATAACGTTGTATTAGTTTAAGGTGCGGAACATAATGATTAGATATTTGTATAAATTGCAAAATGATCAGAACGATAAGCCTAGTTAACATCTTTCACCATACATAGTTATAAAAAAATTGTTTTCTTGTGATGGGAACTTTTAAGATCTACTCTCTTAGCAACTTTCAAATATGCAATACAGTATCATTGACTAATCACAATGCTTATTAGACATATGTTTTCTTTTGGATACATTTCTAGGCCTGGAATTGCTGAGTCATATGGTAATTCAATGCTTAACTTTTTTTTTTTTTTTAATTTAAAGTCTTTTTAGAGCAATTTTAGGCCCACAGAAATAGTGAGAGGAAGGTACGGAGATTTGCCATATACCCCCTGCCTCCACGCCTGTATATACTCCTCTTTTATCAACAGCCTTTACCACAGTGGTCCACACTCTGTACCTACATTGATGAGCCTGCATTGACATATCATAATCACCCAAAGTCCGTAGTTCACCTTAGAGTTCACTCTTGGTGGTATACATTCTGTGATTTTGGACGAATATATAATGATGTGTATCCATCATTAGAGTATCATACAGAGTATTTTCCGTGCCTTAAAAATCCTGTGTTCTGCCTATTCATTCCCCCACTCAACCCTGACAGCCACTGATTTTTTTTTAGTGTTTCCAATTTTGCCTTTATAGAATGTCATATAATTGGAATCATGCAATATGTAGCCTTTTCGGGTTTGCTTCTTTCACTTAGAAATATGCGTTTAACATGCCTCCATGTCTTTTCATGGCTTGATAGCTAATTTCTTTTTAGTGCTCAATAATAGTCTGGTCTGGATGTATCACAGTTTATTCATTCATCTACTGAAGGATATCTTGTTTCCTTCAAAGTGTTGGCAATTATGAATAAAACCGTTACAAAACGTCCATGTGCAGGGTTTTGTGTAGGGAGAGTTTCCAACTCCTTTGGGTAAATAATAGCAAGGAATGCAATTCCAGATCATATAGTAAGAGTATGTTTAGCTTTGTAAGAAACTGCCAAACTGTCCTCCAAAGTGGCTGTACCATTTTGCATTCTCACTGGAAATTAGTGAGAGCTCCCTTTGCTCCACATCCTTGTCAGTATTTGGTGTTGTCAGGGTTCCAGATTTTGGCCATTCTAATAGGTGTGTAGTATATACGAACCTTTTTCAAGAACTGTCAAGCTGTTTTACACAGCAGCTGAACCAGTTTATGTTCCACCAGCAACGTGCTAGTGGTCCTATTTCTCTACACTCTTGTCAGCACTTCTTATTTCCTGTTTTTGTTGTTGTTGTTCTGATTAAACCTATCCTAGGGAGGGTGAAGTGGTATGTCATTGTGCTTGTGTTTTGTTGTATTCCTTAGTCACCATGAAGTTGAACATCTTTTCATGTGCTTGCTGGCCATTTGTATGTGTATCTTATTTGGAGAAGTGTCTATTCAAGCCTTTTTTGTTGTTTTGGTTTTTTTTTTTTAATTAATTAATTTTTAGAGCATGCGTGAGTGCATGGGGGAGGAGCAGAGGGGAGGATCTTCAGGCAGACTCCCAGCTGAGTGCGGAGCATGTTGTGGGGCTTGATCCCACTACCCATGAGGTCATGACCTGAACCAAAACCAAGAGTTGGCCACTCAACCGACTAAGCCACCCAGGTGCCCCCACTTTTTTTTTAAGATTTTATTTTTAAATGATCTCTCCACCCAATGTGGGGCTCAAACTCACAACCCCGAGATCAAGAGTCACATGTTCTACCGACTGAGCCAGCCAGGTGCCCCATCAACATATGGTCTCCAAGTTACGATGGTTTAGCTTATGATTTTTTCACTTTACAATGGTGGGAAAGTGGTATGCATTCAGTAGAAACCATACTTCTAATCTTGAATTTTGAACTTTTCCTGGGCTGGGGAGATGCAATACAATACTTTCTCATGAAGCTGGATAGTGGCAGTGAGCCACAGCTCCCAGTCTGCCAGGCGATCACAAGCGAAAACAAATGATACGCTTGTAACTACTCTGTATCCATACAACCATTCCATTTTTTACTTTCAGTACAGTATTCGGTAAGTTCTATGATATTCAGTACTTTATTATAAAATAGGCTTACTGTAAGATGATTTTACCCAGCTGTAGGCTAATGTTAAGTGTTCTGAGTATACTTAAGGTAGTAAGCTAGGCTAAGCTATGATGTTTGGTAGGTTAAATGTACTTTTTTTTAATGATTGCTTGATTTGACACAGACAGAGAGACAGCCAGTGAGAGAGGGAACACAGGCAGGGGGAGTGGGAGAGGAAGAAGCAGGCTCCCAGCAGAGGAGCCTGATGCGGGGCTCCATCCCAGGACTCTGGGATCACGCCCTGAGCCGAAGGCAGACGCTTAACGACTGCGCCACCCAGGCGCCCGGGTTAGATGTATTAAATACATATTTGACTGACAATATTTGCAACTGAGGATCGGTTTATTGGGACATAACCCCATTGTAAGTCCAGGAAGATCTGTACATGTCTTTCATATCATTGGTTAAATTTATTCCTGTGTATTTTATTCTTTGGGCTGCTATTATACATGTAATTGTTTTCTTAATTTTCTTTTGGGATTGTTTATTGCTGGTATGTAGAAACAACTGATTTATTTGTGTGTGTTGCTCTCATACCCTGCAACTTTGCTGAATTCATTTATTAGCTCTGGTAGAATTTTTCTGGATCCTACAGGATTTTCTATATGTAGAATCATGTATAGCTTCATTTTTCTTTTCCTATTTATATGCCTTTTATTTCTTTTTCTTGCATAATTGTTCTTGCAAGGACTTCCAGTACAGTGTTGAACAGCAGTGGTGAAAGTGGCCATCCTTATCTTAGTCCTAATTTTAGAGCGAAAGCTATCAGTCTTGCACCATTGAGCTGTGAATTTTTCATAAATGCCCTTTTAATGTTAAGGAAGTTTCCTTTTATTCCTGGTTGGCTCTGTGTGTGTGTGTGTGTGCGTGCGTGTGTGTGTGCGTGTGTGTGTGTGTGTGTGTGTGTATGCTTTATCATGGTAAAATACACATAAGATTTACCATTTTAGCTATTGTTAAGTGTGCAGTTAGTTCAGTGGCGTTAAATACACTCACATTGTTGTGCAACTACTACCACTGTCCATCTCGAGAATTTTACATCATCCCAAACTGAAACTCTCTACTCATTAACCACTAATGCGCCTAGTCTCTGGCACCACCGTTCTAGTTTCTGTCTCTGTGCGTTTGACACTCTGGGAATCTCATGCTAGTGGAATCATACACATTTTCCTTATGTCACTGCCTTATTTCACTCAGCATAATGTCTTCAAGGTTTTGCTGAGTGTGTTTTTCATGCAAATGTGTTAAATTTTATCCAGGACTTTTCTGTGTCTATTGAGATGATCGTGTGGATTACACTGATTTCCTTATGTTGAACCACCTTGTATTACTGGGGAAATCCTACTTGGTCATAGTGTACAATCATTTTAATGTGCCATTGGATTCAGTTTGCCAGTATTTTGTTGAGGATTTTTCCGTCTTTATTCAGGGATGTCGGTCTGTGGTGTTCTTTCCCATGCTATTTCTGTCTGGCTTTGGTGTTGGATAATGCTGGCCTTGTAGAATGTTGGAAAGTGTTCTCTTTTTTTGGAAGAGTTTGAGCAAGATGGCTGTTAATTCTTTAAGTGTTTGGTAGAATTCGCCAATGAAGGGATCTGGTTCTAGACTTTTCTTTGTTGAAAGGATTTTGATTACCGATTCAATCTCTTGTTATCGGTTTACTGAGATTTGTTACTTCTTCTTGAGTCAGTTTCAGTATTTTGTTTCTAGAAAAAATTTTTGTATCTAAGTTATCTTATTTTTTGGTGTAAAATTGTTCATCGTGTTCTCTTTTTTTTTTTTTTTTTTTAAAGATTTTATTTATTTATTTATGTGACAGAGAGACAGCCAGCGAGAGAGGGAACACAGCAGGGGGAGTGGGAGAGGAAGAAGCAGGCTCCTAGCAGAGGAGCCCGATGTGGGACTCGATCCCGGTACACCGGGATCACGCCCTGAGCCGAAGGCAGACGCTTTTAACGACTGCGCTACCCAGGCGCCCCTCATCGTGTTCTCTTAATAATCCTTTCATTTCTATAAAATTGGTGGTAATAGCCCACTTTCATTTCTGATTTATTTATTTGTGTCTTCTCCCTTTTTTTCCTGGACACTCTAGCTAAAAGTTTGTCAATTTTGTTGATCTTTTTAAAGAACTGGCTTTTGGTTTTGTGGATTCATTACTATTTTTTTTTTTATTTTCTACTTCATTTTTCCCTCATCATCTTTATTATTTCTTTCCTTCTGCTGGTTTTGGATTTAGTTTGCTTATTTATTTATTTATTTATTTATTTATTTATTTATTTATTTTTAGTTCCTTAAGATGTAAAGTTAGATTATTTGATTTCAAGTCTTTCTTCCTTTTTATGTAGGCATTTACAGCTATGAATTTCCCCAAGTACTGCTTTCACTGTGTCCTATAAGTTTCGATATCTTGTGTTTTCATTTATTTCAGTATTTTCTAATTTCCCTAGTGATTTTTTTTCTTTCACTTATTGGTTGTTTCAGAGTATGTTGCTTAATTTCCACATATTTGCAGATTTTGCAGTTTTCCTTTTCCTTTTATTGATTCCTAGCTTCATTCCATTGTGGTCAGAGAAAATCGGTATGATTTTGATTTTTTAAAAGTTACTGAGAATTGGTTTACGGCCAAACATGTGGTCTACCCTGGAGAATGTTTTATGTGTGCTTGCGAAAAATATATATTTTCCTGTTGTTGGTTGAAGTGTTCTGTATATTTCTGTGAGGTCTAGTTGATTTATAATTGTTCAAGTTGTTCAAGTCCTCTGTTTCCTTATTGATCTTCTGTCTAGATGTCCTACTCATTATTTAAAGTGGGGGTATTGAAGTCTCTAACCACTGGTAGAAATGTCTATTTTTACCTTCAATTCTTTCAGTGTTTGCTTCTTATATTTGGGGGCTGTGTTATTTGGTGTGTACATATTTATATTTTCCTTTTTCAAGATTTTATTTATTTATTAGAGAGAGAGAGGGAGAGAGGGAGAGAGTGCATGCCCAAGCAGGCAGAGTGGCAGGCAGGAGCAGGTGTCTAGCTGAGCAGAGAGCCCTATGTTGGGCTTGATCCCAGGACCCGGAATTGTGACCTGAGCCAAAGGCAGACACTTAACACTTAACCGACTGTGCCACCCAGGCACCCCTTTAATTATATTTTTTTGATAAATTGTCTTTTATTTTATTTTATTTTATTTTTTAAAGATTTTATTTATTAATTTGACAGAGAGAAACAGCCAGCAAGAGAGGGAACACAAGCAGGGGGAGTGGGAGAGGAAGAAGCAGGCTCCCAGCGGAGGAGCCTGATGTGGGGCTCGATCCCAGAACGCTGGGATCACGCCCTGAGCCGAAGGCAGACACTTAACGACTGCGCCACCCAGGCGCCCCCGATAAATTGTCTTTTAAATCAATATAAAAGTCCTTCTTTGTCTCTTATAACAACTTTTGACTTAAGTTCTATTTTGTTTGATATTTGGTTAGTCACTGCAGGTCTCTTACGGTTACTATTTGCATGGAATATCTTCTTCCATTCTTTCACTTTTAGCCTCTTTGTGTGTTGTATCCAAAGTGAGTCTTCTGTAAGCAACATATGGTTGGTCATTTAAAAAAAAATCTTTTCTGTCAATCTGTGTCTTTAATTATTGAGTTAATCCATTTGTAAAGTGATTACTGATAATGAAGGACTAGTTTCTGTCATTGTGCTATTTTTTTTTTTTTTAAGATTTTATTTAGTTTAGAGAGAGAGAGACAGCAGTGGGGGAGGAGCAGAAGAAGGGGGACAAGCAGTCTCCTTGCTGAGTACAAAGACCAACGTAGGGCTCCATCCCACAACCCTGAAGTCATGACCTGAGCTGAAATCAAGAGTTGGACGCTCAACCAGCTACGCCACCAGGCGCCCTGTGCTATTTGTTTTCTACAGGTCGTGTTGTTGTTATTGTTGTTTTTCAATTACTCTTCTTTTGTGTTTGATTTTTTCTAAGGTACCATTTTAATTCCCTCTTTATTTCCTTTTTTTAATTTTGTATATTTTTTAAGTTATTTTCTTAGTGGTTACTGTGGGGATTACAGTTAACATCCTTAGTGTATAGCGATCTGATCTGATACCAGCTAGACTTACTCTGGTGATCATTTTGCAGTAGACATAAATATGTATAGATATCAAATCATTATGTCGTACACGTGAAACTAATATACTGTTATGTCAATTATATCTCAGTTTTAAAGAACAGCACACATTAACTCTGTTCCTATCCAATTCCATTTCCTCTTTTTATTTTCTTATTTTCACCAATTATGTCTTTATACATTGTGTGCCTGTTACCATAGATTTATAATCATTGTTTTATTCATTTGTCCTTTTTTTTTTTTTTTTTAAGTAAGTTCTACACCTAACATGGGGCTTAAACTTACAACCCTGAGATCAAGAGTCATGTGCTCCACTGACTGAGCCAGTCAGGCACCCTTAAGCATTTGTATTTTAAATCGTATAGGAAACAAAAAGAGGAGTTACATACCAAAAATACAGTATACTAGCTTTTATATTTACCTATGTAACCTGTATAATGATCCTTTTTCTTCATATGCCTGTGAGTTACCATCTAATGTTTCATTTCAGGCTGAAGGATTCCCTTTAGCATTTCTTGTAGGGCATGTTTACTAGTAATGAACTCCTGTAGCTTTGTCGAAATATAGCTTAATTATTCCATCATTTTAGAATTCTTGGTTTTTAGTTTAATCACTTTACACATATCATCCCACTGCCTTCTGGCCTCCATGTTTTCTGATGAGATATTGGCTGTTACGTTCATTGAGGTTCCCTCAAAATGTGATCTTTGAAGATTCTGTTTTCCAACTAATGCACATTGGTGTGGCTTTCTTTGAATTTATTCTTTCGAAGTTTGTTGAGCTCCTTGGATGTGTAGGTTCCTGTCTCATCGATTTGGAAAGGTGTTTTTTTTTTTTAATAGATTTTATTTATTTATTAGAGAGAGAGTGCTTGCATAAGTGCGGGAAGGGCAGAGGGAGAGGGAGAAGCGGAGTCCCCTCTGAGCAGGGAGCCTGATGTGGGGCTTGATCCCAGGACCCTGGGATCATGACCTGAGCCAAAGGCAGATGCTTATCCGACTCATCCACCAGGCGTCCCAACGTGGAAAGTTTTTAACCATTATTTGTTTTTTTCTTTTTTTTTTTAATTTTTTTTAAAGATTTTATTTATTTATTTGACAGAGAGAGACAGCCAGCGAGAGAGGAATCACAAGCAGGGGGAGTGGGAGAGGAAGAAGCAGGCTCCTAGCGGAGGAGCCTGATGTGGGGCTCAATCCCAGAGCACCGGGATCACGCCCTGAGCCGAAAGCAGACGCTTAATGACTGCGCCACCCAGGCGCCCCCTTAACCATTGTTTCTTCAAAATTTTTTCTGTGTCTTCCTCTCCCTCTTCTCTGGGAATCTCATAATATGTACATTGTTACACTTGATGGTGTGTTATAGGCCTCTTATTTCTGTTTGTTTTTCTTCATTTATTTTTCTTTCTGCCCCTCAGTCTGAGTAATCTCAATTTGCTATCTTCAAGTTTGCTGATTCTTTATTCTGCTGATCTGATGTGAATCCCTGTAGTGAATTTTTAATTCCAGCTCTTGTACTTTTGGGTCCAGATTTTCTATTTGTTTCCTTTTTATAACTTTTATCTTTTATTGCTGTTCTTTACTTGTTCATACATGGTTCTCCTGATTTCCTTTAGTTATTTGTCCACGTTTCCTTCAGCTCTTTGAGCATATTTAAGGTTTTTGATATTAAGTTTAGTATCTGGGCTTGCTCAAGGATAGTTTCTGTCAGTTTCTCTTTTCTTGTGAATTGGCCATGCTTTCCTTTGTCTTTATATATTTTGTAATTTTTTTTGTTTAGAACTGGACATTTTGAGTATTGTAATATGGTAACTCTGGAAATCAGATTCTACTCCCTCCCTGGAGATTACTGTTGTTACTTATTTAAAGCTGAAGTCATCCATTTGTTTAGTGACTTTCCCAAAGTATTTTTGCAAAGAGTATGTTCCTTGTTTTATGTGGTCACTGATGTCTCTTCTGTTACGTCCGTGGTCAGCCAGTGATTTGACAGAAATTCCCTTAAATGCCTGAATCTAATAAGAAGAGAGGAAAAAAGAATGTTCTGTTTCTTTAAATGCCCTTGTCTGACTCTGCTGAGGAAGCCACCTCAGGCACGGGGGTTGGTACAGTGGCCAGCCTGTGTGCCAGCTCTTCAGCAATCCAAAGCAGTGATCAGAACATACAACCTTGATTTTTGGAGGACAGGGTCCCACCCGGACACCAGCAGCCTGCAACAGGATCTCAGGCTATGGTCCCCACAGCTGCCTGCCATGGGACTGGGAGCTGGGGGAAGATAGATGGTAGGCCAAATGCTGAAATTCACTAACATTTACCAGCGTCTTTCTTCATCAGGCATTCCCTTGGATGCTGCTGATGTTTGACTAGATTCCAGGTTTCCAAAGTAGTTGGTTCAAGCATTTCTGGCCAGCTCAGTAGTTATTTTTGGTGGAGGGACCAATTCCTGGAGCTTCCTACTTTGCCGTCTTTCATGACCGCTGGCCTTAATCTGTAGCAGCCTTTTAATTGGTCCAGCCCTGCTTCCAGCTCTGCACTCGTTACCCCCGCAGCCTGTTCTCTACACCGAAACTTTTATAAGTGCATGTGTATTTTGTTTATAAAAAATAGTAATTTCAGACTTGCAAAAACACTACAAAGAATTTGTAAATACTCTTCACCGAGATTACTCAGATGTTAACATTTTGCTGTATTCGTTTTATCTTTTTCCCTCCCTCTTCTCTCCAACACCTATAATTTTTTTTTCTGAACTGTTTAAGGGGTTCCTTTGGTGGCTGAGTCGGTTAAGTGTCTCACTCTTGGTCTCAGCTCAGGTCTCGATCTCAGGGTCGTGAGTTCGAGACCCACATTGGACTCCATGCTGGGCATGGAGCCTACTTGATTTAAAAAAATAATAAACTGTTTAAGTTGCAGATGCAGTGCCTCTTAACACCTAATGCTTCAGTGTGGTTTTTGTTTTTCAAGGATTTTATTTATTTGAGAGAGAGAGAGAGCGAGAGAGAGAGAGGGAGAGTGTGTGCACGACTGAGGGGAGGGGCAGAGAGAGAAGCAGACTCCCCTGCTGAGCAGGGAGCCCGATGCAGACTCAGTTCCAGGACCCTGAGATCATGACCCAAGCCGAAGGCAGGCACTTAACTGACTGAGCCACGTAGGTGCCCCTTCAGTGTGTATTCTCTTACATAACTGTAGTATAGTGATCAAAATTAGGAACTTAGCACACGATATTGCGATCTAATCTGTGGACCTTACTCAGATTTTGCCAACTGTCCCAATAATGTCCTTTATAGCAGAAAAATATCCAATATTGTATTGATTCAGTTGTCATGTTTTTTGTCTCTTTTAATCTAGAACGGTTCCTGACTCTTTGTTTTTTTGTTTTTTTTTGTTTTTTTTTAAGATTTTATTTATTTGTCAGAGAGAGAGTACAAGCAGGGGGAGCAGCAGGCAGAGGAGAAGCAGGCTCCCTGCTGAGCAAGGAGCCCGATGTGGGATTTGATCCCAGAACCCTGAGATCGTGACCTGAGTGGAAGGCACCCGCTTAACTGACCAAGCCACCCAGGCATCCCTGTATTTTTTTTTTTTTTTGAGATTTTATTTATTTATTTGACATGCAGAGAGAGCCAGCATAAGCAGGGGGAGCAGCAGGCATCGGGAGAGGGAGAAACAGGGTCCCCACTGAGCAGAGAGCCCATGCGGGTCTCGATCCCAGGACACTGGGATCATGACCTGAGCCGAAGGCAGAGGCTTAACTGACTGAGCTACCCAGGCGCCCCTGACTCTGTATTTTTATGATATTAACAACTTGATGAGTATAGGCCGGTTATTTTGTAGAATATCCCTCAGTTTGGGTTTGTTTGAACTGTTTGCTCATGATAGATTCAGGTCATGCACTTTGGGTGTACTACTTAAGAAGGGATGCTGAGTTCTCTGTCGTATTAGGATGCACGTGCTATTGATTGGTCCCGTTACTGGCAATGCTAATTCTGACTACTAAGTTAAGGTGGTGTGTGCCAATTTTCTCGATTATAAATTTATTATTTTGCTTTTTGTAATTAGTAAGTATCTTGTTAGGATATATTCTGAGACTGTGAAAATATCTTGTTACTTTCAAACTTTCACCTACCTTTTATCCATTTGTGGATGATCCTTGCCCCAATCAGTTTTCTTTATGATGATTGCTAAATGATGATTTTCTAATTATGTCTTTCCTTCTACATTTATTGGTTGGCTTTCTGCTGTAAGAAGGAACTTTTCCCTCTTTATTTATGTTTAACAATGTTGCCTCGGAGATTTTTACTTTATTCAGTATGTTGTAATCTTTTACTACCACTCTATATTTTGATCAGATTGTTCCAGATTTGGCCAGAAAAACGCCTTCAAACTGGCTGTGCAAAGAAGCCTTTTAAAATTAAGGTCTTTTTTTTTTTTTTTTTAAAGATTTTATTTATTTATTAGAGAGACAGCCAGCGAGAGAGGGAACACAAGCAGGGGGAGTGGGAGAGGAAGAAGCAGGCTCCCAGTGGAGGAGCCTGGTGTGGGGCTCTATCCCAGAACGCCGGGATCACGCCCTGAGCCGAAGGCAGACGCTCAACGACTGAGCCACCCAGGCGCCCCTAAAATTAAGGTCTTAAAAAAAAAATTAAGATCTTGTTAATGTCTTTTGTCCTGTGGTAACTACTAATAACGCCTTCGTTCGCTCCCCCAAGTGTCCCTGTTTAAATGATATATTTATGATCATTAAATCATCAAGGTGATAGGATCACCTTATTTAAAATGTAGAGAAAAAAATAAATAAGTTATTTTTTCTTTCAAAAACTGTCCAATGATTTTGCATCTCACTTTGAATTCAAGCCTCAGTTCTGGTTCTGGTGTACACAGGATGCCCTTCTAATCATCGCGTCTGTATGGACTCTCCTCACAGCCGGCTCTGTCCCAGCCACATCTGGCTGTCTTGCAATTCCTAAAACACTATGCACACTCCCACCTCGGGACCTTTGCATTTGCTGTTACTCTTCCTGAAACAGCCTTCTGCATTCCCCACTTCCTTTAGGTTTCTGCTCAAATGTCACTTTATCAGGGAGAGGTTCCGTAGCCACTTTCACATAAAAGAGCAAGCGCCCCCTTCTCACCGGTACTCTGCCTTCTCCACTCTGCTTTATCTTTTTCTGAACATCTGATGTCTTATTCATTTGTTTGCCTCTTTCCCCAACTAGAATAAATGTTCCACGAAGGCAGTATACCATGTTTTAGAAGGGTGTACCTACCAGGTAGTTTGTGTGGATTTGTTGGGTATGTGAACTGAACTCACTCACTCCTTATTTTGTTTGAAAGGCAACTAGTGGGGGCGCCTGGGTGGCTCAGCCGTTAAGCGTCTGCCTTCAGCTTGGGTCATGGTCCCAGGGTCCTGGGATCGAGCCCTGCATCGGGCTCCCCGCTCAGTGGGAAGCCTGCTTCTCCCTCTCTCCCTCCCCTTGCTTGTGTTCCCTCTCTCGCTGTCTCTCTCTGTCAAATAAATTAATAAAATCTTAAAAAAGAAGAAGAAGAAGAAAAGAAATGAGTAAGAATGTTTAACTCAAAATTCAGGTTGCTGTTGCCTCTGGAAGTCGGAGGGGGGCATAATGGGAGAAGGACACAGAGGGCTTCACCTGTTAGTGCTCTGTTTCTTAAACTGAGTGCAGCGTACACAGGTATCGATCAGACTTTTTTTCCTTTTTACATGTCTGAAATAGCGCATCATAAATTTAAGGAAAAAAGTGTCCAGCACATAACGATTGCTGGCTAGCTTTCCTCATCTTTTTAAGTTGTCCTATCATTCATTGCCTTTTTTACCAAAGGTCTGTAAATTTTTCTTTGCTTCCTTACAGTTTCTCGCTCTAATAATTCTTACGGAAGACGCCCTCCAGTCAGTGTTGCCATTCCTTCCTTCTCCTACTTTGTTACCTTCTTTCTTTTCTCCTCCTCCTCCTGCCCTGCCCTCTTTCTTTGTCCGCCTTCTGGGCAGTAATTGCCATTTGTAGCTGAGAGCTGGTTCTCCTGATGCATCACGGAGCTAGAATCTGGGAGAAAAATAGATTGGGGACTTTGGATACACAAATTGTTGTTCCGATTTTCCTTTCGCTGCTAGTTCGTGCTTGGTGTGCACATCAAGTCTTGGTTGATTCAGTCACTCAGCAGATTTTTCTTCATTCCACAAATATTTGAGTGCCTTTTGAATGCTAGGTTTTGTACAGCTTGGCTGTGTAGCTTTGAGTCTTTACCGTATGCTCCTATATGCAGTGCTGTGTCTGGTGCTATAGGATTAAAAGACAAATCAAGCAGGTTTTTGTCTCTATTTGCTTACAATTTGCTAGAGAAGATGAGACATGTATATAAATAGGTATGATACAGGCTAGAAACTGATATGCCAAAACACTTATAAAGTGCTGTAGGAGTTCAGAGCATAGAAATACTACTTTTACCTCCTGAGGGGGTATCTGAAAGAAGAGTAAGGTTTGGCCATGCAAAGGTGGAGAAAGAAGATAATTCAGGGCAGGGGGATTGTAGGATTAATGTAATTGCTGGATTATGAAGTTTGTGTATCTTTATACAAAATAATACTAAATTGTTTTCCCTGGTATACTTGGGAGTTTAAGTGTTTATGTTGTTATATATCCTAACCAGTACTTATTTAGTCAGTGTTTTAATTTTTGTCAGTGGATGTGAATTTCATCGTGGTTTTATTTGCATTTTCCTGATTTTTGATGAGTCTGAGCACCTTTTTAATATGTTTACTAGCTAATCCTGTTTTCTCCTGAGAATTAAGTATTCAAGTTTTTTTTTGGGGGGGAGGTGGGGTTTGGTCTTTTTCATATTAATTTGTAGGAGTTTTAAATATATTTTGAGTCCTCATTTTTTGTCAGTTATCTGTATAGCTGGTATTCTTACTGTTTATGGATTGTTATTTCACTTTATGTGTCTTTGGTTCCAAAGTTCTTAATTTAATGTATTATAACTTATCAAATCTTTTCCTTGATGGCATATGATTTTTATTTCATCTAAGAAATTCTTCCTACTCTAAGGTCATAGAGTTATTCTCCTATCAGTGTCTTCTGAAAGTTTTACATTTCTGAGGCGCCTGGCTGGCTCAGTCTGTTAAGCGTCAGACTTTTGGTTTTAGCTCAGGTCATGATCTCAGGGTCCTGAGATCCAGCCCCAAGTCGTATTCTGTGTTCAGCATGGAGTCTGCTCAAGAATCTCTCTCCCTCTCCCTCCCCCTCTGCACCCTCCTGCCCCCGCACTTGTGTTCTGTCTTTCTCAAATCAATCAATAAAATCTTAAAAAAAATAAGCTTTACATTTTTTATTTTCATGCTTAAGTCTTTAATCCATTTAGAATTAATTTTTAAAAATAATGATTTTCGTACTGAGTGTTGGTAAGGCTCCAATTCCATTTTTCCTCCCATATAGATGTTGACTTTTTCCCAGCATTATTTTTTGAAAAGTTCAAACTTTCTTCACTGAGCAGCAATACCACCTCTGTCGTAAATCAAATTTTTGTATATGCAGAGTTGTTTTATGGGCTCTGTATTCTGTTATATAGGTTAATTTATCTGAGTCAATTCCATGATGTCTTAATTACTAATGCTTTGAAATAACTCTTGATATCTGACAGGATAAATCTCTAGTCTTGTTCTTCTTCAAGAGTATCTTGGCTCTGGGCGCCTGGGGTGGCTCAGTTGGTTAAGCATCCGACTCTTGGTTTCAGCTCAGGTCATGGTCTCAGGGTCATGAGATCAAGTCCGGCATTGGCCTCCACTCAGCTCTGAGTCTGCTTGTCCTTTTCCCTCTGCTCCTCCCCCTACTTGTGTGTGTATACTCTCTCTAAAATAAATAAATAAATAAAATCTTAAAAAAAGAGTATCTTAGCTCTTCTTGGCTTTGCTCATTGGTACACATTTTTGAATTAATGTGTCAAATTGAATTTATTGAATCTATAGATCAATTTTGGAAAAATTGACACCTTTATCCGTCTTTCAGTTCTTGAACATGATATAGCACTCTGTTTAGGTCTTATCTGAATATCTTTTGAATTTGTCCCTTTGTCTCCCTACTTTCATTGCTGGTTCAGATTATCATTTCTTACTTGGACTATTGAATTAACTTTGAACTGATCTCTGTATCTTTAGTCTCCTTTTTGCAAGAGGCAGCCTGGCATAGTGAGGTCTGGAACCAGATTTAGGAGCTTGAATTCTGGTTCCATCAGTATTGGGCAAGTTAACTTTAACCTCTCTTGCTTTAATTTAAGAGATAATAGTAGTACCTACCTCATGGGGTTATTATGAAGATTAAATGAGTTAATATATGTAAGATAATTAGGACAGCATCAGGCAAACAGTAAATGTTCAATAAATGCTATTATTAATTTTTTTTAGATTTTTTATTTATTTGAGAGAGAGGTCAAGGCCCACATTGGGCATGGAGACTATATACATACATACATACATAAATAACAATTAAAAATTTTTAAGTAATCTCTATACCCAACATGGGGCTCAACCTCACAACCCAGAGATCAAGAGTCACATGCTCTACTGGCTGAGCCAGCCATGCGCCCCTCGTTTGAGCATTTTGATTGATCATATTGCCATCCAATACAAGGGTGAGAAACATGGCAGGGAGGTAGGCTGGGTAGGAAAAGCAAGAGTTCTTTGAGTCTGGTCCATTTGCTATCCCTGAGAGGCATCAAGGAGGCGAAGTTATGTAGGTATTTAAGTATTTAATATTTTTGTGAAGTCAGTTATTGATACCATCATTCTCGTAGTATGAATTGAACCAATAGCCACATGGAAGTGTTGGAACACACCACCTTTAGAAATATCTTTGAAGCATTGAATGGAAGCTTTTGATGATGCTTTTTTCCTCAGGAATGTTTTTGTTGTTTTTTGTTTTGTTTTTTTTATGAAGAGTGGGAGAGGGAGAGAGAGAATCTTTTTTTTATTTTTATTTTTTACTTTTATGTGTTTATTAGCGAGAGAGAGGGTGAGAGAGAGAGGGAGAGAACACAAGCTGAGAAGAGGTGGCAGAGGTAGAGGGACAAGCAGACTCCCCACTGAGCAGGGAGCCTGATGTAGGGCTCCATCCCAGGACCCTGAGATCATGACCTGATGCCCAACCACCGTGGCACCCCGAGAGAGAGAATCTTGAGCAGGCTCCACGCTCCATACCCTCCCTGAGGGGCAGGATCTCACACCCCTGAGATCATGACCTGAGTGGAAATCAAGAGTCGGAGGCTTAATGGACTGAGCCACCCAGGCGCCCCCCACCAGGAATCTTTTGAACAGCTGCTGCTTTCTGCCAGTCATTGAGTTATAATAAAGAAGGACAAAATTTGGATAAAATTTGTTTACTGTTTCCCCACGGCCTGAAACAGTGCCAAGGAGGCACATAAGTGCTCACAAAAGTATTTATTGGATGAATGGATGCATAAACTCGGATTTATATCTGCTCTTCACAAGCTGTGTAACCTCTCCTATTACTTGAGTCTCAGTTTCCTCCACTGGCAAGCGAGGAGGGGGAGACAGTTCCTCCTGCCCCGCAGCTTTATTATATGGGTTAAATGTGAATTTATGTGTAAAAAAATCTGTGGCAACAGTTGAGTGGGAGTGAAGAACAAGGGAGAGGAACTGCAGTTTGTTCGTTTGTTGGCTGGAACTTTTAAAAGGGGGACAGAGATG
This sequence comes from Ursus americanus, assembly GCF_024610735.1. Taxonomy (NCBI): domain Eukaryota; kingdom Metazoa; phylum Chordata; class Mammalia; order Carnivora; family Ursidae; genus Ursus; species Ursus americanus. The sequence goes on along the minus strand of NC_142151.1, from coordinate 42,380,888 downwards.
TGGGACATATGAGAGATGAGACATGAAAAGGTAAACTGGGTCCACTTTGGAAAGACCTTGGGAACCCAGTTGAGGAGCTAGTGCTTTACCATGATTTCCCTGGGAAGTGATGAAGAGTTGTCAACAGAGTACTGACATTTCAAATTTACATTTTTAAAGGTTACTCTGACTGCAGATTGGAGGATAATGATAAAAAGCTAGTTATCATTCCAGAGAAGGGTTGAAGCTTAGTGAACTGGGTATCTTCTGCTCTGCATATCTTTAGAAATGCAAATTATACTTTCATCTGTCTACTATCCATAAAAGAAAGGGAGCATATAACAGTTCTGCTCGGATTACATCATCAGGCCTAATTTGAGATACCTTGAGGGAGTGTGTTGGCCATTTTAGAAGACTGGGCTTTCATCAAGTATGGTCTGAAGGAAGAGCAATTTGCAGAGTCTTACCACTGTGAGCATGAAGGGGAGAGAGATAGCTAAAACCTTTTTACCATTTCATAGGACTAATGCTCTCGTAGCTTTAGGATTTTCCCAAAAGTCATTAGCAGTTAAAACCTTAAAAAAACAAAAAGATCTAGCCTTGTCTTCCACTGCGGGGAGGAATGGGAGACCAGGGAGATTTGGGGGCTTTGAAGCGAGGCCGTGGTAGTGGGGATGGGACAAGCATGGCAGAAGACCCTCAAAGGATAGGTGCGGAGTGATGCTTGCCCATGAAGAGGGAGGGAAGCTGAACTGGAGGGTACCCAAACAACAAACTGGTAGACATTTGGACCTGAAAAGAAGCTTCGAGGCTCAGCACCATAAGGGTCTAAGTGTGGTTTCCCTTGTTGTTTTCCCATATAGTCATACTATGATGGTAGATACCAGATTTTGAATACTGAAATGGGAGTTCCACTTTCTATATCAAAATTGTCAGATTCTTGGAATATATAACCCACGCATATTGTTGCAGGCTGCCATTCATCACCTAATGCGAAGAGTCGGTAATTTCAAATTTAATAGAAGAGCCTGGTACTAATGATGCCACAGGTGATGTTTTCAATTAGCAGTGTTTTAATGAGATTTATAGGCTGGTAAGAGCTAATCCTGTAATGTAGGAAAAAAACTGAGAAAGCAGGCCTATATCTGGCAAATCTCCTGAGGTGGGGCTTTGCTGATTCGGATCTCTTTGATTAAACTTGTAATATCTTACGAGTTTTCTGGAAGTAGATTTGTATCTGACATTGGTCAGATACTTTTCAGCTTCCAAAGTAGTAAGGCTTGCAGACAAGTTTGAAGTGAGAAGGTTTTTTTTTAGTGACTTTCTAAGCTAAAGGAAAATAAAAAGCACATTGCTCTAGAAGTAAGTAAGTAGTAATTGGCAAATAATTCAGCAGAGTAGAAATGAGGAAGATTCAGAGACTGGGGTGGGGGGAGAGAAATTAGCTTCATTTTGGGGTAAACTTTGAGATATACGTAATGAATGACGACTTTCAAACCGCTGGTCTCTCATAATTGTGAAGAAATAGAATGGTTCATATCTAGAAGTACTTCTTAAAGTGCTTAAAGAACAGTAAGCCCAGAATTGAGATCTAGAAAGAAGTTTTAGAAGTACTGTTTCTAAAGAAAGACTTGTCGGATGACCAGTATCTCTGTCGGGGCAGCGTCCGCATAAAGTCCGACGTGGTGTTTTAATCTGCTGCTCACTTGCCTTCTAATGTCCTACCCACTGGACAGTCTGCACCCCAGGTTTGAAGTTGGAAGGGCGTCGTGGAGTTAGGCTGCTCGGGGCAGAGTTGCATAAAACACCTGCTAGAGATACACTAAGCCTTTCTGAGTTACATCATTTTTGCTCTATATTTTAAAATAATTTATGCTTACTTGTAATACTGTAAGGACAATGAACTGGAATGTAGGAAAACAATAGGTATTTATAGAATAATGCAGTATGATTTATTGCTGTGCAGAGATAGAAATTTAGACAATGATGCAATACTTTGTAAGGGGACCTCACCTATAACTTGATTATTGTTCTAGCCCTGCCACCTAAAATAGACCCAGAAGATAATAGGTGCTCAAAGACATTTGCTGAATAAATGAAAAAAAAAAAAAAGATTGAAGAGATTTAGTGATTCAATGTCAAGCTGAGTGTTTCCCTTTAGTAGTTGGCTTTGGTGATATATGCATATGCATAGACCTGAACAAACTCCCTTTCCCTTAGAGATGATGTTTCAGGATGGCTCAGTGAGGACCTCTATAAAATCAGATTTTGGTATAGAGAGGTGGTCATCTTAGATGACAGAGATCAAAGCCATTTCGTTGACTTATTAAGACATAGCATTTAGTAATTAAGCTCACGATCTCCCCTCCCCCTTCTGATTTAATTGGCACAGGATGTGGCCTGGAAAGAAGTTTTAACCAGCCCCCCACCCCCGCCATGATTGTTAATATGCACCCAAGGTTGACAGCCACTGCTATTTATATGCCTTCCATACAGACCTGACTCCTTTTAATTTAGTTACGCAGTCTACAAGTTACGGCAGAAAATGACTTGAGAACTATTTTACTTCCAAATATTTTCTGACTTAAAAAGCAGGATCGGGATTGCAGTTTTTAAGACAGTCTTCAGTGCTATCATGCTGGCCGTTGAATTTAGCATTGCTCTTTGTTGCTTTGCAGTGAAGAGTTCTGTGCTCTATGAGTTTAAAAATGAGAGAGCCAAAGGGGAGCTAATAAGAGCTACTTTCCTGTTGGGTACCGTCTGTGTTTACTCTTTGTGTGAGTCTGTATTTGGTTAATTATCTGTTAGAGTAGATCTCTTCTTAAGTAGCTGAATGACAGTCCGATCTGGAAGACTTGTCTTTTATTGTGTTAGTTGTTTGTTTTGTTTTAAGATTTTTAAATTTAGGGCGACCCTCTCGGGTCCCCTCCCTCCTGAGAAGCTTTGTACTATCACTTTACTATCACTCAATACACCTTGGTTTGCTGCCCACCAAAAGAAAAAAAAGAAGATTTTTTAATTTATTTGAGAGAGAGTGCGTGGGCAGACGGAGAGAGAGAAGCAGACTCCCAGCTGAGCAGGGAGCCCAACTCGGGGCTCCATCCCAGGGTCCTGGGATCATGACCCAAGCAGACACTTAACCAACTGAGCCACCCAGGTGCCCCTATATTAGTTTTTTGAATACTGTTGAAGGGACTGTAAATTAATTTAATTTAGTGCAAAGTTTGTTTTGTTTTGTTTTTTTAAGATTTTATTTATTTATTTGACAGAGAAAGAGCACAAGCAGGGGAAGAGGGAGAGGGAGAAGCAGGCTCCCCGCTGAGCAGGGAGCCCGATGTGGGGCTCAATCCAAGGACCCCAGGATCATGACCTGAGCTGAAGGCAGACGCTAAACGGACTGAGCCACCCAGGCGCCCCTTTAGCGCAGTTTTAAGGAAAAGATGAGCAGCAGTGGTTTCAAACTGCTGGTTGTGGTCAGCATTTTACAAACTGAAGTCAAATAGAAAATACCAACAGTAAAAAGTATTGTTTTGTGAAACTTGTTTCAGTTCTGTAGACACGTACTGGGTCTTAATATAAAAATGACTAACTCGGGGCTCCTGGCTGGCTCAGTCGGTTAAGTGTCCAGCTCTTGATTTCGGCTCCGGTCATGATGTCAGGGTTGTGGGATTGAGCCCCACGTCAGGCCTTCTTAAGATTCTCTCTCTCCCTCTTCCTCTGCCGCCCACCCCCAGTCACTTAATGTAAATGGTATTCAGACAAATTTGAGGGACGCCTGTGTCTCCCTTTGCCTGCCACTCCCCCTGCTTGTGCCCTCTCTCTCTGACAAATAAATAATATATTTTTTTAAGTAAAAAAGAAAAGAAGAAAATTGAAAGCCGTAGGACTAGAAAAAGATGGAGGAAAGAGGTGGTCGTCCTATTATTCTCTTTTTCTCTTACTGTCTCACACTTTTGTTTTTTTACCCAGTTGCTTATTCTTTGGATCTAACCACATTGTTCAAATTCTTTACTACTGTTTCTTTACCAGAAGAGTGAAAATAAGTGTGTTTCATTGGCAGTGTAGTTTTTATAGCATTAACCTGTTTTTTAATTAATTTATTTATTATTTACATTTTTAAAATTTGAGTATAATTTACATACAGTATTACATTAGTATCAGGTGTACAACACAATGATTCCACTTCTCTGTATGTCATGGTGTGTTCACCACAGGTGTAGCTGCCATCCGTCACCATACAACGCTCTTACAGTATTACTGACTGTATTCCTTACGCTGCACCTTTTATCCCCGTGACTTACTCGTTCCATAACTGGATGCCTGTATCTTCCCCTCCCCTTCACCCATTTTGCCCATCCCTTCCCTCCCCTCTTCCCTTTGGCAGTCATCAGTTCTCCACAGGTCTGATTCTGCCTTTTGTTTGTTTACTCATTTGTTTATTTAGAGTCCAGATATGAGTGAAATCATATGGCAGTTCAAGAAGGTTCCCCAAGACACAAAAGTGAAAGCTGACTATCCTTAAAGATTACTCCCGGGGTGCCTGGGTGGCTTAGTCCGTTAAGCGTCAGACTCCGATTTCTGCTTGGGTCATGATCTCACAGTCATGAGATTGAGCCCTGAGTCTGGCTCCATGCTCAGTGTGGAGTCTGCTTGATATTCTTTCTCTCCCTTTCCCTTCTGCTCACGTGTGCGTGCACGCGCGTGCTCGCTCTCAAAATAAATACATAAAATCTTAAAAAAGGTTCTCTCTCTCCCTTGCCCTCTGCCCCTCCCTGCTAAAAAAAACCCAAAAACCCACAACAACAAAGAACAAGGCTACATTTGGATCACTCAGATTTCATTTATTTCCATTTCTCCCCGAAGGTCTGTGTCCAGCATTTGCTGTGCTATAGATAGGGACTGTCTAGCAACTGTTTAGTATAAGTTAAGCATAAATTGAAAAGAACTTAATAAATTGGTTAGGGGGAAGTGAGTACAGGATGGAGAATAGATGATATAAACTTTGCGTTAAATTGTAAGAACTAAAAAGATGTACCATTCATTGCCTATTACTGAAACATGGAAGACCAAAGGACGGGGGAATAAAAGAAAGAAGGAAAGTAATTTCACTTAAAAAAATTGATACATAGTTTCTAGTACTTAGAATAGTGTCTGGCACTAGTAGGTACTCAATAAATATTTGAACGAATAATTGAAGTTTTCTTTTTAGAAAGGGAGTTACCAGTACCTCAGGAAACTTGTGTTCTACTTACCGGCTGGTTCATACCTAGTTTAGAAGAATGTATTCTGAGAGTGTAGTTCATTAGAATCATGTTTGGCTAAATAAGATGTGGGCTTTTTCTAAGAATTCAAAACCTTGTATGTTTTGACTTTAACTGAGAATACCATTAATTTTTTTTTTTTTTAAGATTTTATTTATTTGTTAGCACAAGCAGGGGGAGCGGCAGGCAGAGGGACAAGTAGGCTCCCCCCGGAGCAAGGAGCCCGATGTGGGACTCAGTCCCAGGACTCTGGGATCATGATCTGAGCCAAAGGCAGCCACTTAACCAACTGAGCCACCCAGGCATCCCGAGAATAGCAATTTTAGAAATTGTCTATGTTAAAGAAAACGACAGTGATGAGTCTTTTGGATTTGGTATACAGAAGAGTTTGCATGCCTAGATGTTGTCCGTGCCTTTATGATGATTCATTTAGTCCTTGTTTTGTCATGGCAAATACTCAAGGGTCAAAATGAAATTAAAAACAACAACTGCGTAGACAGGTTTACAAGCCAGTCGGTCTATCCAGTGTATAGGCTTGTGTAGTTACCATTCGGCTGCTAGCTTCTGTAGCAGATGCTGTGGAATAGACGGTGGACTATAATCACAGGGCAATAGTGAGATTTCCGCCTGCTAGAGGCTACTGTGTACCAATTACTACTTTCTAATAATCCGTAGGAACCCTAAGCTTATCTCAGTGCAGCTGCTAAAACCCAAACAGCCTCAAAACATTTATTCTTTTTAGAATAATAAAATAATAGAATTGATTTGGAGGAGATAAAGGTCAGCTTGTCCAACCCTGAACTGATGATTAAATCTCTTTATGGAGCAGGCCTAACAAGACTTTGCTTCAGACAAACATCCTCATTTCCTTTACTTCCTCTTCAGATGGCATGACTCCAGGTCCCCTCACTCTTTACTTAGATTCCTAAAGTCCTCTCTCTCTCTCTTTTAATTTAAAAGATTTTCTTTTTATTTATGAAAGAGAGAGTGAGCGGGGGGAAGAGCAGAGGAAAAGGGACAAGCAGGTTCCGCACTAAGTGCGGAGCTCAATGTGGGGGTCGATCCCACAGCCCTAAGATCAGGACCTGGGACAAAACCAAGAGTCAGACACTTAACTGAGCCACCCAGTCGCCCCTTAAAGTCCTCCTTTTAAAAGTCCGCGCTCAGAACTAAGCACAGTACTCAAGTGTAGTCTGATTTGCATAGAGAAGAATGTCATTTCCCTTATCAGACTTTGTTTTTAACAAAACCTGCTATCAGCATTTTTGGCAGCCGTGTTACACCGTTTGTCTCATTGAAATAGATTGCAAAGTCCTAGTCTATCTCACATGTATTGGCCCATTTTGCTGTTTTTAGTTCTAAGTGCGTGATGTTATATTTATCCTTATTAAATCTTACCTCGTTAGATTTAGCCTCCTGTTCCAGCCAATTAGAATTACTTTAAAAGTTGATTCTATCGTACGGGATATTTGCTTTCTCATCCTATCATTTATATATTTGATCATCGTCCTCTTCAGTGTCCTCATCCAAGTCATTTTTTCTTAAAAATTTTAAAAAAGATTTTTATTTATTTATTTGAGATAGAGAGCAAGAGCAGGGAACAGAAGGAGAAGCGGGTTCCCCACTGAGCAGGGATCCCAATACAGGGCTCGATCCCAGAACGCCGGGATCACACCCTGAGCCGAAGGCAGATGCTTAACGACTGAGCCACCCAGGCGCCCCCAGAGTGGGTTTTCCTAATCAATGCTCAGTTTACCTCTGAGAAGGAGTAGACTTTTGAATTTCCAAAATTGTTGCTTACTTAATCTGTTACTGTTTTGCTATAGACAGGGTCCTAGAACTGTGCTCACCAGTGACCTTTAGCCTCCATCTCTAGGAATGTGGAACTGAATGGTGCTCTTGCTCCCACAGCAGAGAAAAAGAAATGCAGTGTAGCAAGAACATGAGTAATTCAAATATATTTGAGGTTTTTGGATCTTAAAATCTCTCTCTTTTTTTTAAAAGGTTTTATTTTATTTATTCGACAGGGAGAGCCACAGAGCACAAGCGGGGGTGGGGGGTAGGGAGGATGGCAGAGGGAGAGAGAGAAGCAGGCTCCCCGCAGAGCAGGGAACCCCCTGTGGGCCTCGATCCCAGGATCCCGGGATCATAACATGAGCCGAAGGAAGGCAGATACTCAACCGACTGAGCCACCCAGGCACCCCAAGATCTTAAAATCTCTGATGAGAAAATATAGTTTTGTGTATTTGGCTGTTTTGTGTTTTTTTGGTGTTTTTTTTTTTAAGATTTTATTTTAAAGATTTTATTTATTTATTCGACAGAGAGACAGCCAGCGAGAGAGGGAACACAGGCAGGGGGAGTGGCAGAGGAAGATGCAGGCTCCCAGCAGAGGAGCCTGATGTGGGGCTCGATCCCATAACGCTGGGATCACGCCCTGAGCTGAAGGCAGACGCTTAACTGCTGTGCCACCCAGGTGCCCCATGGTTTGGCTGTTTAGAGTAAGCTAATTTTAGGGGTAACTTTTAGAGTCATTTTTAAAATTTCAGCATCAAATTGCTTAGTCATGAGGGATTAGGTGTAAAGCCACATTATATTGAGAAGACTAGGGACTATTGCTATGTATTAACCTTGCTAGGCAGTAATATTTGAGAAGAAAAAAAAAACCACCCTACATTCTAAAAGTTTGAGCTGTTGCTGTGTTGCAAAATCCGATTTGCCTTGATTCCTGATAATCTTCCCTAATCTTTCAAGGCGTCGTCAGCTGTGGTGTATTTGAGAATGATAGGTATCGAGATACTTGTTGAGAATGATAAGGCAACAAAGTCTCCCAAAGACTAGCACCATGTTTCTGAAGTTTTGTAGTGTTTTGCTTTATTTTCTGTACTATTTGTTGTGGGAGGATTGGTAGCTTCCTGATTTTGAGAAATGGAAGAACTGGGTTAGTACTTTTCTAGGAAACCCAGTGCTTCCACAGTTTTATATAGTCTCGAGGGATCCGTAGTATGTTTCACCTGACAATATAGACAGAAAGAAGGATTCCTCACCTTCTCCACTCAACCCCAGTCCTTTGAGCAAAGCACACACACCTCCAGACCTCAGGGAGAGGAAAGCACCCTTTGCTTTTCTAGCCTTTGAAATACTTTTTAGCAACAAGAAACTTGTGTTTCATAAAAACTGGTTTGCATCTCAGGTTATTCAACTAATAACCTATAGCCTTGCTATTTAGACACCAGCAGAAAGAGAAGTTTCTTTCTTTTCTCTTCCCTCCCCCAGCGCCCCCCCTTTTTTAAGCATTTATGCCATTAAATGTTTATTAATCCTATGTGGATTGTTAAGACAATAATCAGAAAATTTTCTGCTTATTTTGTTTTCCATAAGAATTTATAATGTTTCTAAAATTTATAGGCATTCAGCCATTTTCCTGTCAATGGTGGTTTTTGCCTGAATGTAATGATTCCGTAATGTTTGGGGAGAATGTCTCCTGCCGAGGGTGCGTATAAAGAATTGCCATGTAACCCACACACTTAGCGTTCTATAGAACATTTTTATCTCCCCAGAAAGTTCCCTTGTATATCATCCAAGTCAGTCTCTGCCTGCCAGGAAACCACTGTTCTCCTTAGCTTTGCCTGTTTGAGAACATCATATAAATGGAATCATACATTATATATTCTTTTTATCTAGCTGCTTCTGTTCAGTATTATGTCTGCGCGATGCATCCATGTTGTTGCATCCGTTTGCTTTGCTGACTGGTATTCCATTGTGGGAATATGCCACAGTTTGTGCGTCCCGTTCTCTTGATTACAAACATTTGGATTCTCTCCCATTTTTGCTTTTATGCTGTGAGCATTTATGTACAAGCCTTGAGTGGACTTATATTTTCGTTTCTCTTGGATAAACACCTATGAGTAGAATTGTTGGATCAAAGGGCAGATAGATGTTTACTTTTATAAGAAACAGCCAAACCTTTTTCTAAATTGGCTGTGTTATTTTACACTCCCACTGGCAAAGGGTAGGAGTTCTGGCTGTTCCACATCCTTGCTAGCTTTTGGGTTGTCATTCTTTTTCACTTTAGCTGTTCTGGTGAATACAGGTACAAATTCTATAAGTGAATCAAAATACATTTTTGTAAAAGATTATTTATTTGAGAGGGAGAGCGAGAGAGAGCGAGAGAGGGAGTGTGCGCACGCGCGAGCACGAGTGGGGGGAGGAGCGGAGGGAGAGGGAGGAGCGGAGGGAGAGGGAGGAGCGGAGGGAGAGGGAGGAGCGGAGGGAGAGGGAGGAGCGGAGGGAGAGGGAGGAGCGGAGGGAGAGGGAGGAGCGGAGGGAGAGGGAGAAGCGGCTTTCCTGCCAAGCAGGTTGCCGCAGGAGGGCCTCAATCCCAGAACTCCAGGATCATGACCTGAGCCCAAGGCAGACGCTTAACTGACTGAGCCGCCCACGCGCCCCTAATTTGGTACATCTCTTAAGATTCTTTTAAAGGTTCGTCTGGGGCGAATGTTAATCGCAGCAGTAGGTCTCCAGGATAGGGCCCAGGATATTCTTTGCCACTAATCCGTGGCTAGAGTTTATGAGGGAAAATTAATGTTAATCCTGTACATCAATTTTAGTCCCTTGTGGTTTCCAGAATATTTTCTCACATATTTACTCTAGATAGCAAATGTGATTCCCGTTTTATAGATGAAGGAATGAAGACTAGAAAGCTTGTCTAAGATTTGCCTAAGGCTTTTAGGGACTGAAACATAGCACTTTTAGTTAGTTGTATTCCACAGAATGTAAGCTGGCCTTGAAATACATCCTGCTCATTGATTTGTCCTTTTCAAGTGGCTTCTAGGAATTCTGAATCTGGTTTTAGTCCCTAGAGTAGATCAGCTGATATGGTTATAGAGATACCTGCAGTTGGTGCCTTTCGAAGAACAAATACATTACTGAGTGTCCTAAATGGACATTTCGGAACTCTGCGTATAATTTTCAGAGCCCTTCTAGGAACCCCTGTGTAAACAGTTTTAGCAGTGAGTATCTGTCATTGCCCACGTTGTTGTGGTGAGGGGTAGTACAGCAGGTAGTCTGAACCGAATGGTTGGGAAGAGACTTCATCAAAGTGAGTAGTGTTTATAGTTTTCCAAACCCAATTGCAGTCACCTTGTCCAACACAAGTCCGCTTTTGCAACACGGTCGGCTGTTAACATAAGTTGTTTGCTTTATTTCAGTGATGTCCTTGCGTTGCCCATTTTTAAGCAAGAAGAGTCAAGTTTGCCCCCTGATAATGAGAATAAAATCCTGCCTTTTCAATATGTGCTCTGTGCTGCCACCTCTCCAGCAGTGAAACTCCATGATGAAACCCTGACATATCTCAATCAAGGTCAGCTGCTTCATTATTTGTTAGTATTATTGAAGATCTGATGGATTGATGATATTTTATTAGGTGTACTTATATGTAAAAAGTACATCTTTCTAGTGTGACCTGTCAGAGTTGAAGCCTTATATCAAAGATTTTCACTTTCATGTCATATTTGATGTATCTCACTGACTTCTTTTGTGTACCTGCCCAGTTTTAGCTCTTATCTCCCTCTTTCTTTCTAATCCTTACCCAGCTCTATTCACCAATTGTGTGACCTTGGACAAGTTACTTAAACTCTTTACATTTCAATTCCTTTATCTGTAAAAATGGGATTGATAATACTTTTGAGACTTGTATCGATTAATGATATAATATATGAAAACACTTAGCACTGTGCCTGGCATATAGTAAAGGATTATAGTTGTTACTAATACTAATAATATTATATTCAGTCAGCTGAATTTTATCCTTTCTGAATCTTGCAGAGTTAATTTATGATGAATATAATATATAGCTACTTTTTCTTCCAGGACAGTCTTATGAAATTCGTATGCTAGACAATAGGAAACTTGGAGAACTTCCAGAAATTAATGGCAAGTTGGTAAAGGTAAAAGAAAATGAAAAAATCATTCCTCTGCACAATGTCCTTTTACTGACCCTTTTTGGGTAATGTTCGTTTGCTTCTTTGCTACTACCATTTGCTGGCAGGGTGGTAAACTGTTATTTCTTTGGAGTGAGAGTGAGCCCCCCCATTCACATGGATTTTTTTCAGAGCTGCAAAAACAGAAGGCTTATTACTCCATGTCAAAGTTGTCTCCTGGTTCAGTGAAGTTCTTTGGGGTGGAATAGAGTGACCTCCTTGAGATTTTTAGAGAAACTCCAGTCTTTCATTGGATGTGTGGTCTAGTAGCAAGAAAAACAAAAACTACTGTTGACAAATAGCAGTTTCCTTAGTCTAGACTTACAGCAATGGATTCACAGCACAATTGGGACAGAGGAATTTGGTCAGCAACTATAAAAGTTAGTGGGAGGGATATTAATAACCACCTTCACAAAGTAAGAATAACAAAAGGAAAGTTGACAGATACAACCCCAGCTCACTCTCAGTGCTTGACTGGTGGGTTAGCAAGCAGGGAACTTGGTGAAGAGCTGAGCTGGCTATTACATGGTAACAGTAGAGACAGGTAGGAATGCTTCTCGTAGGAGTCCTTTATGCCCGGTCCATGAGGACTGATGTTTAAGCCAAGTTTTAAATATGGTACCACTTAACTATAAAGATTGTATCTGAGCAATTATAAAATTTACCCTCAAATAGAGTTTGGTATGGTATGGGTTTTAGAGTGAAACAGATCTTAAGAAAAATAATTTCACATTGTATCTGGAAACCAACTGGAGGTGACTTCTGATAGTTTTCCTTTATCAGCGCTGATCTTTAAAGGATCCTATTATCATTCGATTTTGTTGCTTCCGTTTAGAGTATATTCCGTGTAGTGTTCCATGACCGGCGGCTCCAGTATACTGAACATCAGCAGCTGGAGGGCTGGAGGTGGAACCGACCTGGAGATAGAATTCTTGACATTGGTGAGTTAAGGGAATCTCTTGCCCAGGAAATGCCTTTAAGTATGGTCTGAGAATTGGTTTTCCTTCCTTGATGTTTACGTTGACTCAGAGTGCCTCAGGGGCTCAATTAGCATAAACCCGGAAGTATTTATTGACTAAACATAAAAAAAATTACTGGGATGTTAATACCAAAATTGAAGTTGGAAGTGTAGACAATTCAGTTCCGTAACATTTGCACATCTATTACTTTAGGGTGATTTTATTTTGTTTTTGTTTGTTTTAATGTAGTTGTGGTAAAATACACATAACATAAAAGTTACAATTATGAAACATTTTAAAGTAAATTCAGTGACATTAAGTACATTCACATTATGTAGCCATCACTACCATCCATCTCCAGAACTTTTGTCATCTTGCAAAACTGAAACTCTGTACCCATTAAACAATAACTCCCTATTCTCCCTATTCCCTCTTCTCCCCAGCCCCTGGCCACCACCGTTCTACTTTTTGTCCATATGACCTTGATTACTCCAGGTGCCTCATATAAGTGAAATCATCCAGTGTGTGTCTTTTTTGTGATTGGCTTATTTCACTTAACCTAATCCTCAAGGTTCATCCGTATAGCAGTATGCATCAGAATTTTCCTCCTTTTAAAGACTGTATAATATTCCGTTGTGTGTGTGTACCACATTTGGTTTATCTGTTCATCCTTTAGTAGATACTTGGGTTGATTCTACCTTTTGGTTATTGTGAATAATGCAGCTTATGGACGTGGGTATACAGATATTTAGTTCAGTCTCTGCTTTCAGTTCTGGGTATATACCCAGAAATGGGACTGCTAGATCATATATGGTAATTCTATTTTGAATTTTGGGGGAACTGCCATACTGTTTCCACAGCAGCTGCGTATTTTACATTCTCATCAGAAGTGAACAAGGGTTCTAAATGCTCTACCTCCTTGCCAACACGTGCTATTCTCTATTTTTTTTTAATAGTCGCCATCTTAATGAATGTGAAGTGGCTGATTGTGGTTTTGATTTCTACTTCTCTAATGATTAGTGATGTTGGGCATCTTTTTGTGTATTTTTTGGCCATGTATGTATCTTCTCTGGAGAAATGTGTATTCGAGTCCTTTCCTCACTTTTGAATCTGGTTGGTTGGTTTTGTTGTTATTGAGTTGTGAGTTGTAGGCATTCTTTATATATTCTGGATATTAACCCCATATCAGATAGATGATTTGCAATATTTTCTTTCCTTCTTTGTGGGTTGTCTTTTCACCGTGTTGATAATGTCCTTTGATGCGTAAAAGTCTTACATTTTGATGTAGTCCGGCTTATTTACTAATTTTATTGCCTTGCCTATGCTTTTGGTGTCATACCTAAGAATATTGCAAAACCCAACGAAGCTTTTCCTGGTTTAGGTGTTTGATCCATTTTTTAGTTGATTTTTGTATATGGTATAAGGTAAGAGTTTGCCTTCATTCCTTGTATGTGGATATTGTTTTCCCAACACCATTTGTTGAAACAACCGTCCTTGCCCCACTGAATGGTCTTGGCGACTTTGTCAACCATCATTTGACCTTGTATGTGAGGACTCATTTCTGGGCTCTCCATTGTATTCTCTTTGTCTATGTCTCCATCTTTATGCCAGTACCACACTGTTGATAACAATAATTTGTAGTACGTTTTGAAATCTGGAAATGTGACACTTCCAACTTTACTTTTCAGGATCGTTTTGGCTGTTCAGGATCTGATCATTTGTTTTGTGTGTCTGTAAGAGGGGCCAGGTTTTTTCCCCAAATGCTGCAAGTTCTTTTATTTCACTAATACCTGAGAGGCAGATTAGTGGTTCGTTTTACCTAAGTTAAGAGACCTGGGATTAGAATCTATGTCTCTTGATTTGCAATTTGGGTTTCTTCCCTACTGCTCTGCTAAATAGAGTAGAGTTTATTTTTCTTAAATCATAGGGCTTAAGGGAAGTTCCTTTACAAACATACATGTGGTCTCTCTTCATGAATGTACTTTTAATCCTGGCATCTATGTCTTTGATCTTTTATTGGTCATTATCTCCAACTAGTAAACACTGTTGTTTATCAAAAAAGTACCTACTAATTTTACCTGAGAAAACACTGACTCTTGTGCAGATATCCTGATACCCATTTGATAAAGTGACCTTAGGATAAATCCACTACAGCTCACACTGCTGGAGCCACCTTCTTGTCCGAACTGACAGTAAACAGTAGTATAGTGATAGTTACGATCATAAATATCAGCCCGGTTTTCTCTCCCCAGTTTGAATATCAGTAGGAGAAGTCAGGAAATGCTATTTGAGGAGAGGCTGTGTAGAATGGCAAGCAGCGTCCTGCTGGAGCTCGTTCAGGTTTGCTTCCCTCTTGAGTATCAGATTCGCTGCTCTGTTACAGGGCTATTTGATGACTTGAAGGCCAACATCGATCTTTATGCTAATTTTTTCCCACTTCTATCTGTAATACAATGCTTCTACCTTTATTCAGACACTCTGCTTTATCTTTCTGTAGCAATCCTGTTACTGTACTTCTATCAGTAACTCTAATCCTAAGACTGTAAGTGAAGCAGATAATATTACAATTTTCATGACACTAGAGCTAGCGTGTAGACTAAATCTATCTTTAAGTAGAATTTTGGCAGATTAAAAAGAAACTGTGTTTAAATTGTCTTATTTAAAAAACCTTTTAAAATGGAAAAAAGATACTCAGAAGGAAAGTACTTAGGTCAATTTTAGCTCTAAACAAACCTTTTCATTGGCAAAAAGAGGTTTAGGGCGTAATAACGTAAAAATCTTGGTAACTGGGGACCAATAATAAAACAATCAGTACTATCTTATTTAAACCCAGTAGCCCTCACAGTTGTTCAGTGATTACCATTTTGTTTCTCAGATATCCCAATGTCTGTTGGTATAATCGATCCTAGAGCCAATCCAACCCAACTGAATACAGTGGAGTTCCTGTGGGACCCGGCAAAGAGGACATCTGTGTTTATTCAGGTAGGGCACTGCAGATGGGGTTCCAGTTATGAGGAGCATTTCTTCCTACCAATGTGTTTCCTTTTTTTTTAAAAGATTTATTTATTTATTTATTTAGGAGAGAGAGATGCGAGCGCAAGCAGAGGGAGGGGCAGAGGGAGAGAGAGAATCCAAGCAGACTCCCCACTGAGCACACAGCCTGATGCAGGGCTTGATCCCAGGACGCTGAGATCATGACTAGGGCCAAAATCAAGAGTCAGATGCTTAACCTGCTGAGCCACCCAGCCTCCCCTGCCAGTTTGTTTCTTGAAGGATAAAACATGTTGAATTTGAAATTTTTATAGGGTTCCAGCCTGACTATCAAGTCCAGACTCCTCAATACTTGCCTGAGGGCAATGAGGAGTGCCTGAATTGCCCTTCTCATTTCCCCAATTTCTTTATTTGCATGACAGAACAAACAAACAAAAAAGTTGCTTGCTAATGGCTGTATAATATTCCGTTCTTTGGGTGCACTATAACTTCCCTCTTATGTAGCATTTAGATTGTTCTAAATTTTCCCTATTACTTGTAAAGTTATTTTGAACATCTTTATGCTTAAAATTTGTTTTACATATCTGATGATGTCTGTTGGGCAGACTCCTTTAAAATTCTTATTTGTAATGGAGGCTGTGGTTTATTATGTCCCATTAGATAGTCACTATGTTAAGTAAACAGTTTGTGTACATGATTTTATTTAAAACTTTCAGCAGTAATCCTGTAGAGTAGAAATCGTTTTGAGACTTAGAAATGAACAACCTACCTAAGCTAATATTTGGTCAAAGTTTCACTGTTACGATTCACGAGGTCTTCACTTTGTGCGGTAGCAAGCGAGTCTTTGCAAACCTTTTTCCCACTGTTGCCTGTGCGCTTTCATATTTGCTGTTTTCCCAGCATGGATGTTGCCTCTGCTTTCTCAACTTTAACTTCAAGTCCAGGAAACTTACTAACAGAAATCATTTCTCGTTTATATTAACTGTATTCTCTGAAACAGTTAATGAATTTAGTTCCTCCCAGTAAGTGTTGTTAGCATTGGATCTGTATATTTACTTTGTTTCATTTTTTTAAAAAAAGATTTTATTTATTTATTTGACAAAGAGCGAGCCAGAGAGCACCAGCCGGGGGAAGGGCAGAGGTAGAGAGAGAAGCAGATTCCCCGCTGAGCAGGGAGTCCTGTGTGGGGCTCCGTCATGACCTGAGCTGAAGGCACTTAACTGACTGAGCCACCCAGGCGTCCCTACTTTGTTTCATTTGTAAATAATTAAGTTTCCTTATTTCCTCCATTAGAACATAACACTCTTTAACATCAAAAGGAGAGTAAAAGGGGTTTTTTAATTTTTTAATTTTTTTAAGGATTTTATCTATTTATTTAGAAAGAGAGAGTGAGAGAACACTCAAACACAAGCAGGGGGAGGGGCAGAGGGAGAGGGAGAGAGAATCTCAAGGAGGCTCCGCACTGAGTGTAGAGCATGACACAGGGCTTAATCTCACTATCCCGAGATCATGACCTGAACAGAAATCAAGAGTCGGATACTTAACCGAGACATCCCTCAAAGTTTTTCTTTTTCTTTTTTTTTTTTTTGCCCCCAAAGATTTTATTTATTTATTCGAGAGATGCAGAGGGAGCAGCAGGCTCCCCAAGGAGCAGGGAGCCCGATGTGGGACTCAATCCCAGGACCCCAGGATCATTTCCCGAGCTGAAGGCAGGTGCTCAACCGACTGAGCCACCCAGGAGCCCCTAAAAGTGTTTTTTTTTTTTTTTGAAGGTTTTATTTACATAGATGTTTTTAAGTAAAGTCTACGCCCAATGTGAGGCTCGAATTTATGACCCCGAGATCAAGAGTCCTATGCTCTACCGACTGAGCCAGCCAGGTGCTCCTAGCATAAAAGTTTTTTCTATAGGTGTTCGTAGTGTTTTTAAAGGTTTTGCTGTTAGTAGTTGCTCAAAAAATATCGTTGACTGATGTGGCTAGCTGGCGGTACTGCAACCTGGATGCTGTATTCTTCGTAGGTACACTGCATTAGCACGGAATTCACTATGAGGAAGCACGGAGGAGAAAAGGGAGTGCCGTTCCGAGTACAAATTGATACCTTCAAGGAAAATGAAAATGGGGAATATACTGAGCACTTACACTCCGCCAGCTGCCAGATCAAAGTCTTCAAGGTATTCCTGGGCCTCCTGCTGTCCCTTCTATCTTTCCCCCTCATCGTTTTAACATTAGCTACCAAGTCAGAAAGTCATCTTGTCTTTTCTCAACAACTGTGAAAATTCAGTCTAGGCTAGAGTCCTTGAGATAATTCCTGAGATGCCTGGAAATGAATTTATTTGGGGTTGGGCATGGGAGAAGAGGAACTTGGAAAGGGAGTTAGAGGCTAAAACATGGATTTTCACCGAAAGCTCTTAAAGTCTATTGAAATTACAAGCTCTTGTAAAAGCTCACAAAATTATGAAATGTTTATAGTTTTGGTTACGTTGGTACTTGACTTTCTTTTGTTAATTTGGTCTTTATTTGTTTTTATCATATGGATAAATGTATTCTCATTGCAAAAGATTCATTAATACTGAAGTATTCAGACCAAAGTGCCCCTTTACCAGTTTTACCCTGACTTCCCAACCTTTCCCAGAGATCGCAGCTATCATAATTTAGCACGTATCCTTCTAGTCCCCTTCTGTGCTTTTATATACGCATGTACATAAGTATATACGTATTTTCTAAAAACATCAGTATGGTTGTGTTGTATGAATTGGGGAGGCTCGCTTGTTTTCAGTTAGCTGTGTGCTGTAGAGATCTTTCCATGTCCATCGCTATGGATCTCTTACTCTTCTTCAACTCCATCACACTGTTAAATTTCCTATTTTCAGACTTAGATGCGAGGATGCCTCTTGTCTTTACATCATTGTACATACATCGTTGTTTTGCATGGGACTGTTTAAGCTTTTAGAAATAATATTGTTGGGTCAAAAGTCAGTCGATGAGTCAAAACAAAACATTTCTCTTTCCAGCCCAAAGGTGCAGACAGAAAGCAAAAAACGGATCGGGAGAAAATGGAGAAACGAACACCTCACGAAAAGGAGAAATACCAGCCTTCTTATGAGACAACTATACTCACAGAGGTGAAAGGATTTCTTTTGGTGATGATTTCAGTCGATACATTCTATTCTTAAAAGAAAATCCCATCATTTTGCATTATATACGTATATCAAATAGTTATGTTGTACACCTGATACTAATGCAATGTTGTGTGTCATTGCAAACAAACAAACATAACAAACCCATAATTCCTAGCCTGGTCAAGATTTACTTGTCCTGGGTATATTTTCTCTTAATTATAGGGCCCTCCGTGCAATTAAGATTTACTAGTCAAGATGTGCTATTCATGTAACGGTATTTTGGTGGGACACTAGGGTCAAATGTACTTTTTCAGTATTTAAGTTGTTCTTTGTTTTTAGTGTTCTCCATGGCCTGAGATCACATACGTCAACAATTCCCCATCACCTGGCTTCAACAGTTCTCACAGCAGTTTTTCTCTTGGGGAAGGGTAAGTGTGGGAAATGAAATGAGGTTGTATTTGTCCTAAATACGTCTTCTTTCATTATCTGCCCATGTAGAAGCTCTTTCTAAATCAGTACGTCCTATTCGGTCCTGCTTCGGTAGATCCGTAGATGAGCTGAGGTTTGGATTATCTTCGAAATGACTGAAGAGTTCTATGCAGTCCTTTCTCCTCTTTTTTCTTCCTACTAGAAAACAGCATTTAAAGAAAAAAAAAACAGCATTTATAGTTGGTTTTTAGTGATTCAGAGACTGATTTTTGGGCTTTTCACTTCTTGCTGTCACTGCTTATCTTGTGGTCATGTCACTTCCTGCGCATACTTTCACCAGTGGTCCTCAGGAACTGAAACACAGTTGTACAAACGCGAAAATCTGTTTTGTTACTTTTTTAAAAATTATTTCACTTTTTTAAAGATTTTATTTACTTATTTGACACAGAGAGAGTAGGTAGAGCGGCAGGCAGAGGAGGGAGAAGCAGGCTCCCTGCTGAGCAGAGAGCCTAACTTGGGGCTCGATCCCAGGACCCTGAGATCATGACCTGAGCCGAAGGCAGACACTTAATGGCTGAGCCACCCAGGCGCCCCAATATTGATTGCTTTTATGTTCTGATATTTTTGTTTCTATTCTTATAAATTTCTTACATTAAGTATTCTTCATGCCATAATTTATCTAGTGAATCCCAATTTACTGAAATTTTCATTTTTTTTCAATTTGTCCAATAATAAAAAATGTTGGAAATGAGAGTTTCTTCCCCTCTCCCCATAATCTTAATGTTAAATTAACAGATAATTGAAGTACTGACTATCAGACGAAGACTGCTTTGGGAGAGAGCACAGATTCCTTTAAATCTCTAGCTTGAGGGGCCCCTGGCTGGCTCAGTCGGTGGAGCCCTTGATCTCAGAGTTGGAGTTTGGGGCCCCATGTTGGGTGTAGAGATTACTTACAAATAAAATCTTAAAAGAAAAAAAATCTTTAGCTTGAGACTTACTATGAGGATGAAGAATGAGATGATGAACCCTAGTAGGTGTCGTGGACTCATCCTTTTCATTTTCAATGTTTCCTTAGAAATGGTTCACCAAACCACCAGCCAGAGCCACCCCCTCCAGTCACAGATGTAAGTCTAAAGTTAAATGTAAGTTATTTGCAATGTCTAATACTAATACTTTGATAAATGTGCAGTTCAGTAGAAATGCCCAACTTTTAAGGAATAATATTTATTCATTCATTAAACAGACATGTATTGAATTTTGACTATGAACTAGACACTATGCTGGGGACCAGGGATGTGAAACAAGTTAATGCAGGACCCCTGCATTTAAAGAGTTTATAGTCTAGTAAGAAAGATAAGGATGGAATCCCGTGGGCTTCTTGCACGGTCAGGGAAAGACTGATGAGGTATAAACAACTTCCAAGCAAACTAGGCCCGAGTGCGGGTGTGTTTAGCTCCGTATTACCTAATGATGTCAGAGAGAAATCTCTCTACTTACCAAAAAAGAAAAAAAATGCTTGCTTTCTCTTTTAGAACCTCTTGCCGACAACCACACCTCAGGAAGCTCAGCAGTGGTTGCATCGAAATCGTTTTTCTACGTTCACGAGGCTTTTTACAAACTTCTCAGGTTAAATTTATTTGTCCTTTTGTTCTTCCCAACACAGGATATTCCTTTACATTCTAGGGCCTCCTAGCATCCGTGTGAGGGGGTGTGTGTGTGTGTGGTGTGTGGTGTGTGTGCTGGGGAGGGAGAGGGAGGAAGGGAGGGAAGGAGGGAAGGAGAGATCTTCGTGCATTTTTAGGATTAAGTGAATTTCATAGAACCCTTCAGACTTTCTCACCAGCGGCATCTGTGCTGTGAAATACTTAAAAAGAAAGACTTCTTAATTTAAACTCACTTTAATTTAAAAATATTTATTCTATACAATACTTTTTAAAGTATATTCCATACAGTATTTTATCAAGGGCATTTGTAGGTGGTCTGAAACTTCCCCCTTGATATCACTGTGTTGTATTTTATTTGCACATCCCACCTTGCTTAGCACCTCCTGGGTACCAGGTATGGTAGGACTACACAGATGGGTAAGACATACTTTCTGATCATTCATCATCTAGTATCAAAAAAAAAAAAAAAAACAAAAAACACCCCAAATCAAATCAAAAGAAAAGCCTGAAAAAACAAGTAACCAGTTGTGACGCAGTAGATGAGTGGTACAAAGCAGGGTCCTGTGGTTAGGGAGCGTGTGTAACGCACGGGGTAGATCTTGTCTGTTGGTCAGACAGTGGGAGATATTTCAGGGAGGAGGAACAGCCTGCTCATTAGACCCCATCAGTATGATGAAAGCATAGGGTTAAGTGGATGAGTTAATGGGGTGGCAGTTGAGGTGAGAAAGGAGACAGGGCCCAGGTCATGGAGAGGCTTATGTACCATGTAAAAGATTTTGGACTATAATGTGATAGAGCCTTTTCAGTGGTCATTAACAAAGACAGTCTTTGCCTTTATCACCCATTTTTTTATATTTATTCCAGGGGCAGATTTATTGAAACTAACTAGGGATGATGTGATCCAAATCTGTGGCCCTGCCGATGGAATCAGACTTTTTAATGCATTAAAAGGCCGGTATGTAATTCGTGTAAAAAATATCAGTGAGGTTGAATTTCAAATGGATTTGGATTCAGGGATTCTTCACAGTATTCTTTCCACAGCTCACTGCATCTTGTCAAAACATTCTTTTTGAATGCCAGCTATGTACCAAATAAACGAAGACGAAAAATAATGTTTCCTACAGTTGATCCAAGGAATTCCTCATGATATCCCGTTTTTCATTTCTAGGTAGTTTTTTCATTTGATAAATACTCATTATCCCTGTTACAAACCAGGTACTATTGTAGGCTCTAGGGATACATTGGTGAGTAGAACAGACAAGGGACCATTATTAGGAGTTTACTTTGTAATGGGGGGAGAGAGAAAAATATGAACAGTGAATATTTTTGATAGTGGTAAGTGCTTTGAAGGAAAACCAAACAAATAAATAAAAACAAGGTTATAACCTGTAGAGTACCCAGAATATGGTCAGGAAAGACCTCTGTGAAGCAGGGGTTATATGGGGGGGGGGGGAGTTATGGGGTCATATGAGGGAAGAACACTCTAGGAGGCACAAAACAGGTGCAAAGGCCCCGAGTCCACTTTCACTGGAGAAGAGGTCATTCTCGAATTGTATAGGAACTACTTAAGTGTCCACTTACAAACTGTAAAACAGAGTAATTGGTAGTCCCTATTTGGGATTTTCAGTTTCAAATAGGTAATAGTATTAGTGGAAAAAACATACAGGTTAATGCCAGAGAACCAAATCAGTGACTCAATAATGAAACAGATCATGAAGTATTTTGTTTGGGTACATCACAAGAAATGTCGAATCAGGTTGGCTCTAATCTTGGAAAATTTTGAAGAAAGAGGAAAAATTTAGGGGTTGATGATTTGGAGAAAAAAGAGTGGGTCTTCAGTTTTTTAAACATACTATTTAAAGAGCATTTAAGGGGCACCTGGGTGGTGCAGTCAGTTAAGAGTCGGAGTCTTGATTTCAGCTCAGGTCATGATCTCATGGTCATGAGATTGAGCCCCTCCTTGGGCTCTGCACTGGGCGTGGAGCCTGCCTAAGATTCTCTCTCTCCCTCTATTCCTCTCCCACCCCCACCCCCACCCGCGCCCCGGCTCATGTGTGCACACGTGCGCTCTCTTAAAAAATAAAAGAACATTTCAAAATAGAAATGCGATGATCAGATCGAGAGGTAGTCGAATTCCATCGTCTAAGAAGTAAGAACAGACAGGAGGCTTAGGCTACTTAGGAGAAGGTAATGAAGGAAATACGATTCTTCGTTTTATAGCGGGGCTTTTCAGGAGAATGGACCCACGCACCAGCGGCTCCCACGTTTCGAATATTTATAACATTTACACCAAAGGTCATAAACTCAAATGACTACAGACGCCACATGTAAACGAGAGGGACAGTCAAATCTGGGGTATACTGAAGAATGCATGTATCATGCAAGGAGAACGGCCGATTGTCTTCTTGTAAGAACGAGGGTCTCAGATTGCCAGACCTGATTTTTCAAGAAAAGCCCAAATCGCAGAGGTTGGAACGAATTCCGTTAAAATGCGTGCACGCGCGCTCTCCTGCGCACACGTACGCCCCAGCGGGGGGCTAGCGAGCGGCGGATGAGCCGCCTCGGCCGCGGGCTGCCCGTGTTCGACTCCGCTCCCTAGCGCTCGTCTAGGCTCGCAAGTTCTCCCTTGAAATGTGCTTCCCACGACAACCGTAAGACTAACAGCCTTGTTTTCCTCCTCAGGATGGTGCGCCCAAGGCTAACCATTTATGTTTGTCAGGAATCCGTACAGTTGAGGGAGCAGCAACAGCAGCAGCAGCAGCCGCAGAAGCACGAGGACGGAGACGCAAACGGTACTTTCTTCGGTAGGTCGTTCTGGACGGGCCAGGACGCGCGCTAAGGCCAGGGGAGGAGAGGCCTTAGGAGCCGTGCGATCAGACGGCAGAATCAGCGTTTGCTAGGATAATGGTAACTACCGACGTTTACGGGGTTCCTCCTACGTACCGGGCACTCTTCTCAGCGCATTTACGTGCTTTAATTTATACAAGCGGTATCTCTTCCTTGCAGTACCGTTGTTGTTCTCGCCGGCACGTAGATGAGAACGTGAGGCTTAGGGACGTTACGTAGCTCGGCCCAGTCCCGCAGCTGGCAAGTGGCCGAGCCAGGATTTGAACTCGGGCAGTCCGCGAGTCCTTTAGAAAGGTGGGCATCCCTGGTGATGCGGTGACCTTTCAGAGCAGAGAAACCTGTGTTGACTGCCTGTGCCCTGTCCCTTTTGCAGTGTACCACGCCATCTATCTAGAAGAACTGACAGCTGTTGAACTGACAGAAAAAATTGCTCAGCTCTTCAGCATCTCCCCTCGCCAGATCAGCCAGATCTACAAGCAGGGGCCGACGGGGATCCACGTGCTCATTAGCGACGAGGTAGATTTCAGTGCAGCTGAAAGGCCACGTGGCGGTTTGTCAGGCCGCGTGACGGGAGCGAGAGCCGTCCTCCTGGGGCGCAGGCTCTGTTTACCAGACCGGGGCTTTTCCAATGTTTTCGCTTACTTTCCAAAAGAATTTTTTAAAAAACCATGTATCCCCTTGCACATTTTTAGGTTGACTTAAAATTTTTTGTTTTAAGTTTAAATAGTTGCAAAATATGTCATTTCTGGGCATATGATATAACCTTTAAAAATGAAATGGTTACATCACTATTCTAACTATATTCCATGTAACCCAAATAGAAGAGTGATTTAATACTGCCATCACTGTCTTAAATACATGAATATACTTTTCTTTAACAGAGTTTTTATATCATTTCTTTCTTTCCTTGAACTCTTATTTCCAGTCACTTCTCCCATAGAATTTTATCTTCCCATAACCTGTTTTTATGTTCAAACATCTTTTATTAATCATCCTACCGTATTTCTTTGAAACAAATTTGCTTCAACCAAAGAATTTGTTTCAATAAAAATTTAAAAATTATTTCTTCTGAGAATGATCACCACTATATAATCAATGAACATAATGTATTATATGTTTTGATAAATTTTTAAACATTAAGAAAAATGTATTAGAAGTGTATCTATTAATGAGATGGATGGTATTGTCTGATTCCCTGCCCGCCCTGCCCACATTAATTCATGTATAGGTGAATACTCTGTACTGATCTCTAGAATGAAATAGAGTTTGGCACCACTTCCGTTCTGTTTTATTCCCCTAGATGTAATGCTGTGGAATCTGATTCACATAAATTGACAGACAGGAATGGATGGAGTTTTCTTATAACAGAGTCACTGGAATTTTTTTTTTTTTTTTTGAACTTTGGAGTTAGGTACCAAAATTATATAGTGATGTTACAAAGAATTATTTTGAATCACCTATCATTTGACAGTTTGCGATTAGGTCAGTCTTCAGTTCTGGTGCAAGGAAAGAATTAGAAACCATGTGACTCACAGAAGACTTTGTTACCCAGTCATTAAAGTTCACATTAACAGTTACACTTTGGCATTTTGTACCAGAGGCTTTTGTACCCTGGGGTGGGCCATCTTGGTAAGATTCCAGGAGGGTGAAACTTCTGACTTTATTTTATAAAATGGGAGAAGGGAGTTTAGAAAGGAAAGTGGGTAGGGAAAACCGAAGAGGTGCTCGGGCAGTTTTGGGAAAGAGTCATATGGGAGATGAAGACCTGGAAGTCATTTCTCTCGAATGGGCCTACCAGTGTCTGTGTACCCTTGCAACGTCTTGGGGTTATTCCAGGGAGATGCATCCTATAATTTTAAGATCACTTGTTTTAGACTGCTTAGCTTTTATTTTTATTTATTTATTTATTTTTTAAGTAGGCTCCAATGCCCAACATGGTGCTTAAACTCATGACCCTGAGATTAAGAGTCACGTGCTCTACCAACTGAGCCAGTCAGGCGCCCCTAGACTGCTTAGCTTTTAAAACTTAAAAACTGAGCGGGAGAAAACAAAACAAAGGATTATTTTTCCCTTAAGTCCAATATAATAAAAAGCCATCTAGTCTAAATAAATGCAGCAAACCCAAGTTTTTAATAATTAGCAACTTTTCTTGCTTTTCTCAGATGATACAGAACTTTCAGGAAGAAGCCTGTTTTATTCTGGACACAATGAAAGGTAATAAAATAGTAAGACAGATGCCTCTCTCTAAGGAGTTTAAGAGATTTTTTTCTTGGTTTACTTCTTTGAGGAGAGGGGAAAGTATCAACCACCATATTTGAGGTAGAGAAGGTGATGTCTTTGGAGATTGTTCCTTTGTATGAATTGGCTTCTTGCCATTATCAGAATAGACTAAGTGTAACTGATGACTCTACTCTCTCACACCTTCCGAGGACAAATGAGGAAATTAAGGCATGTTGTTTTTATAATGCATATTTATTGTAACTATTGTGTGATAATAAGTAGGTTGCCCTTTACCCTGCTGGGGTTTTTTCCCTTCTCAAAAGATCCTTACCATATGTTTTTTTTCTCCTACTCTGTTTTAGAGGTGACTAAAGATGATTCTCTCTCTGTCTCTCTCTCTCTTTTTTTTACAGCAGAAACCAATGACAGCTATCATATCATACTGAAGTAGGTGCCGGGCAGTCCGTCCGCAGTGGCTGCTGCTTCCTTCAGCCCCTGGAAGCTTCTCTCTTGAAGGGAGTCGCTCGCTAACGGAGATTGGAAGGTCTGCAGGAACTGACCCATCTGACTGTGGGGGGGGGGAGTCCAGGCCACGGAGGCAGAATCCCAGCCATCTGTTGGCCCAAGCTCTCGTGGCACCCACGGATTATTGCCCAACATGCATTTCTGCAGCTGTTTCTTAGTTAAAATTTATGGACCCTGTTGTTGTTGAATATCATTAGAAACTCCACACCATTTAGGGTGTTTGTAGGGCATAATGATGATGAGAATCGTGTGATGTTTAATGGAAAGATGTTAAATTTTGTGATATGGAGCCATGTAATTTTTTTCTAATATAAAAGCGAACGTCTATATTCCTAAGACTAGACCCTCAGTCTCTTTTGCATCGTACATACTAGCTTTCGCCACAGTCGGCCCCTGAAAACCTCACCAAAGAGGAGAAATACAGAGATAGAATAGAATTTTTCTTTTGGTTGCCCTGTAATACCAAGACTAATAGTAATTTTAGCTAACATTTACTGAGCATTTACTTGTGCCTAGTAGTGTGATAAATTCTTTAAGTGGATTACCTTGTTGAACTCCTTTTTAATAATCCTCTCTGAAGGAGGTAATGATGGCCCCTAACTGAAGGTGAGGAAGTGGAGACCTAGAGTGGCTAAGGAGCTTGCCAAGTGACAGGCACCTAGCAAGCGGTGTCGCTGAAATCCAAACCCAGGCAATCTTGCTCATTTTAACTGCCGGCCACGACGCTGCCCTTGCAGTACCCCGTGCTTGTCGCCGTCTGTAACCAAGGCTGTTCTGGTGGATAGGACGGAACACCGCCTGACAACCAAGGAATCAACCACTGACAGGGACAAACCACACCTAAATAATGACGCCCAAACGAAGGCCTACAAAAACCGAAAACACACGTGCTTTTGAAGCATCAGCTATCAGATTCACAGACTCTGAGGTAGTGAAGACGTGGGGTCATCTGTAACTCCCCAAATTCACTGTTCCTGAATGAGCTTCTCGAACTATTAATGAGTTTGGCTAGCCCCTGCTTTCTGTTCCCCTCTCTGCATCTTTCCTCGGTATAGGAAGTTCTTTTACTCCTGTAGTGCTCTTTTATATAAGCTTTATGAGACATTCATTCCGATCCCCGTCACACTCTTCCCATTTATCTTAGTTCTTGAAGAGTGTGCGTGTGTGTGTCCGTGCGTGTGTATGCGTGTGTGTGCATACGTGTGTAAGACTATGGGTTGTCTTTTTTCACATGTAGAGTTTTATCCAGAAATCCCTTTACACATTACGTTGAGGTGAAAAAAGATAATGTTCAAAGCTTCTGTAATGGATTTGGATCTGTGCGTGTGTGTTTTTAAAGCATTTGATAAAGTTTCAATGTTTTTATACAGAGAATTTTGTTCATTAAAATCAACCCACAATACGGTCTGATTTCTTTTGGTTTGAAACAAATTGAAGACTTTGAAACTGGAAAATGAAGTTAAGTGACTTTTAAAAACTGACCTGGGCAATTTGACATACCAGGCAAAAATACTTTTTAAAT
Source organism: Ursus americanus (assembly GCF_024610735.1). Lineage (NCBI taxonomy): Eukaryota > Metazoa > Chordata > Mammalia > Carnivora > Ursidae > Ursus > Ursus americanus. The sequence continues at coordinate 42,353,395 of NC_142151.1, read as the reverse complement.
GAAAGTATTGATTACCAGATGTCCCTGTTTCAGAAGGGGGACGTTTCTGGTTGTATTATGTTCCTGGGACTGTTCTCAGTTTCAGAGAAGTCAGTTCTCTCCTCAGCAGGCTATTAGTTTTTTGTTTGTGGTTGTTTTTGTTTTTGTTCCTGTTTTTTTATGATTCTGTCTGAATATTAGGCTGGGAGGGTTGGACTAGATGACTTTTAAGGTCCCTTCTCAATCTGTGATTCTTCTTTCCTGTAAATGACATATAGAAATATTTTTGATGTATTTACCACAAATTACAGTTACTAATTAGGGTTAGAGTTTTTTCAGAGTAGTCTTCAAATTTATTATAGAATTTTTTTTTTTTTTTAGAAATTATAGGGGCGCCAGCATGGCTCAGTCAGTTAGTTGGGCGTCCAACTCTTGATTTCGGCTCAGGCCATGATGTCAGTGTTGTGAGATCGTGCCCAGCATTGGCATTGGGCTCCGTGCTTGGCAGAGAGTCTGCTTGAGGTTCTCTCGCTCTCCCTCTGCCCCGTCCCCCACCCCTGCTTGTGCACACTCTCTCTCAAATAAACCTTTAAAAAAAAAGAAATGAGTTTATACGAGTTTGCAATCACAGATCCTAAATTAACCAGAAAATCGTTTAGGCTTTCTTTAGCTCCAAAAGTATTTATAGTGCCAATGCTATACAATTGGTAAGAATTGGTATAGTGATAGAACACTGTGATTATTCAACTTGCTTTTAAGAATCACATCTGTTTACTATTATTGATCCTTTCAATTAAATGAAAATTTTAAACTAGCTTTTTTATTATGAAAATAATACACAGTGATAAATCCAAACAGTAAAGAGGGGTATAACTTTTTTCTACTTACCTCCTAGTCCCACTCTAAAGAGATAATAACTGCAAAATACCCCTCATCCCCCTCCCTCCTCCCCCCTCTCTCCCTGTCTCTCGCACACACACAAATACTCAGATGGGCTCATGTTACACTATGGTCTGAGGTTTGCTTTTTGTATTTAACGTATTTTGAACATCTTCCTATTAGAATTTATAGTTCTGCATCGTTCTCTTTCGAAGATGGCCTTTCCCTGTGGATGTTGTTGAGGTGAAGTGCATTTTTTGCATGTGCCTCTAAGATATATTCCTAGAAGTAAAATTTACTGGATTTTATCTTTTTAACAATGTAACAGTTGATACTTAAACTGAGTAGACGGTTTAATGATTTTATTAGAGTGAAAGTATTTGAGAAGGACGATGGTTCGATTTAGGCCCTCCTGAGAAGCGGATTGGCTCCTATTTGAGTATTGTGTGTACTGTTCCCTTGAAAGGGGTAGGATCTATCTAGAAGAAGCTATGTAAAGACTTGAGAGTTAAAAGGGAGTTATTGGGAAATAAAAGGGGGGTAGGTCATTTTAGGACTCCAAGGATTAAAGTACTAGTCATTACGGAAATATGGCTATTAAATAATAAGATTGTCTAATATTATGGCCTAGGAAGAATGTTTACCCACAGAAATGATTTATTCAGGAAGCTATTTAAAGGAAGGGGAAATGGAAATGGTCGTAGTGCCTGGAAAGAGAGTACAGTACATCAAATACAAGACAGTCGGAGCCCGAGAGACCTGAGAAAGTGAGGTTCACACGAGGGGTCAGATACTCTGATTCCTGGATGTTGGGCACAGTCAGGCATAGTCAGGCCTACGTATGCTGTGAGGGGTAGAGTGTGATCTCACTGCTGGGTTGGAGGAGTGCGGGGAGGCTTGGTGAGTGAAGAAGGCTTGGCAAAATGGAACTAGTCCTTTCTAATTTATGGCTAATGGAGGAGTGTTCTGAAAACCTTTTGTCCCCAAATATTCTCAGCAAAAAAAAATTTTTTTAAAGATTTCATTTATTTGATAGAACACAAGCACAAGCAGGGGGAGCAGCAGGCAGAGGGTAGAGGAGAAGCAGGCTCCACACTAAGCAAGGAGCCCGATGTGGGGCTCAATCCCAGGACCCCGGGATCTTGACCTGAGCCGAAGGCAGATGCCCGACCGACCGAGCCCCCCAGGCGCCCCTCAGCAAATCTTTGGGCAGGGTTGCCGCAGAGATCGGGGCTGCCTTGTAAACTACTGTGAAGGATTGAATGAAGGTTCAGTTTTTGGCTTTGAAAGCAACACAGATTTGGGGTGCAAATATTTGAAGTCAAGTCTGAACTTATCCCTCTTCACTGTAGCTTTTTTCTCTAGCCAATACATAACAATTCCAGATAGCTTGATCAGAGAGCTGAAGTTGAGCCGTTTTATCATTTTACTGAATTGTTCTGCTTCTTTGGCTATGGATGGGTCCTCTATAGGAATTTGATCTGTTTGTAGCCTCTCCTGGTCTGTTATGAGAACGCCAATCTCAACAGGAATGGCACAAAGGCCCCACCTAGCTGCATCATTTATGTACTAATTCATACAGAGTATCCCGCATCATTCTTCTGCTTCTCCTAAAAATGATCTATGTTCTCAGTTGTAGGCTAGGGCTTTCCCTAGAGCTCGAATATTTATTTTTTTTAGTTTGTGATTAAATTTGTTTCATTATACAAGCTCTAAGGTTTAAATGAGAAAGAATTTACTACCACTGCAAAAATGATGGACTGGAAAAAAGATGTCCTATGTGACATCAGCATCTGTTTTTTCCCCCTGAATTGTTAATATTTTATTTCTCCTTGCTTCATTTAATGACCTTATATTTTACCTTGATCTTATATGTCCATCTATTTCCACTTCCTCCTCTTTCTTCATCTTTCTTTTCACTTCTAGATCTCCTCTGTTGTTCCTTATGAACACAGGCCCAATCAACAAATTGTACCTAAGTCTAGCATTTGCATTCTCAAATTCAGAAGTTTAAAAGTTCTATATGAATTAAAATTTTCAATTGGCTTAATTTGAATTATAAGGAAACTTGCTATTTTAAAAACACTAGTGTATTTATATTATCGTACTATTTTGTACTAGATGGGCTCTTTGTGGGCGTGAGTACTAACCGGTCTCGTGGAACCTGTGTTGTCACACGTCTGTATAAGTGGAGGTAAGCAGCCCTCATTTTAATCCCTACAGATTCCTGTTTTCTTCCTGAACTCTAATGACTGATTTTTTTATTTATCTTTCCCTACACATCTTTAAAACTTGGCTTCAGACTTCCATTCACTTCCTTTAGGCTTATTAAGCTGGCCCTGGCTAAACTCAACCCTTGCTCTCTACCCCCTTAAATCCGATTGTTATTTCGCTTTTTTAAATAGGGTGTGTGTTGTGCACATTTATAGACCAATTTGTGTGTGTCCTTTTTGAAATCTTCCTGAAGCATACGGCTCCTTCCTTATTTGTGCCTTTAAATTGCTGTGGCACTTCCCCCCAGGTTGGTGCCTCCTGATCTCTCTCTGTTGTTGTGCACCTAGTCACAAAGAGGTGCCTGCCTCTCTGGATTTGGATTATAATTAAATGTAAATTAGTAAAGCAATGTCAACCTCAGGGCTAAATCTGCAGGTTAACTCTTTTTCTCTAAGAAGTTAAGCACATAGTATCCTCTGACCTTTTCATTTTCAAACCCCCCCCCCCCCCCCCCCGCAGAGTGTATTCTGGTTCGGGAGGTAAAGAATAGTTGATACAGTATGTACTTTGGTGTCAGATAAGCCTCTGTTCAAATCTCAAATCTTGCTCTTCCCGGATGTGACCTTGGACAAAATATTCTCTTCAACCTCGAGGTTCTCTTAAAAGGGAGATCATACTTAATTCATACGATTGTTTGGGACATTAAAAAGGATATTGAGTATAAAACACAGTTTTGTATTTAGTACACTCACCCAGTTGCTCAGTAAGCTGAGGATACTACTGATTACAAAATCACCTCGACGTGTAGAGACATAACAGCGAGACAGATTTGTAAACTGCCTCGGACATGAAATCTGACCTTTGGTTTCCATCTGTGGCTGCTGTTCTTGGTTGTATGTCTTTTCTTCCTGTTCTGCTTTGAGATTTTTGTCCCTAAAACAAACCACCCATTCGTGATTTGTGCATTCTGAGCTGGTTCGTACATATGTTGCAGTGTGGTTTGGAACAAAGCAGTAACATTTAGAATTAGATGTCAAAGGCTATCTGCACTTCTTTTCACTTTGTTTTTGTCAGTTTCTGTTCCGCATTTGAGCTTCCTGGTCATTTGCCCTCTAGAGGCCCTGCTTAGGTGGGAGGCAGAATTGCAATTATGGGCAAACTGGCACCATTGTAGTAACTTACCTAGTGTTTCTACCAAGACAGTGCAATATGGTGAATAAGTGACTCTGTGATATGTAGTCGTGATGTTTGCTACAGGTCCAGCTGATCTTCTGACTAATACAGAACTTATTGCCAAGTTGGATTCTGCGGTGATTTCAAAGCATGTGCTAACTTTGGTTTGGCTCTCTTCTAATTTGGCGTCATTAACCTACAAATCATGGGCATTGAGGCTGATGGTACCCCGATGAATTTCCATGACTCAGACTGTGGATCCGTAGGCATATGAGACACTTTTTAAGCCTATCCAACATGGCCTTTTGGCTATTACTTTGTAACTCCACTCACTGATTCTACAGAGTGGTCTGGGGCTTTCTCTTTTTGTTATCTGTGTGTCCAGGAAAGACAGAGTCATGAACATTTACATAGCACTGACTATATTGTAAACATTTGATACTATATTAACTATTTAATCTTCATGAAACCCTATGAGATATATACGGTTCTCCGTATTTTGCAGATGAGGAAGCTAAGGCACAGAGAAGTTACATACCTTGCCAAGGGCTATACTACTACTGAGTGGAGGAGTGGGTTTGTATTCAGGCAGTCTGGCTCTGGATCACATGTTATATCATACCTACATTTCAGCAGATAGGGAGATGATCAGTGCATGGTACGCTAAGGACTGCTTTTTTACGATGTGCTTTTTCACTGTTGTTTCCTGGCCTCATGGAGCCTCTGATGTCACCTAGGTGAGAGGACTGGAATTTTTGGCATTATATCCAAGCCAGCCAACTTCTCAGTTCTAAAACTGAGATGGCTTGGTAGCCAGCAGATCTGGTTCCATAGTTCTTGGTTGCAGTGAAAAGTGCACTAGGCTGTGGAAGCAGCCTAACCTGAGTTTAAGTCCTGCCATCCACCCACTAAATATCCAGTAAATATCTAGTGAGTTCCTAAATGTCAAATGCCAGGCCTTGTAGGGGGTGCTCACGATGCGAGTAAACAAAGCAATTCCTTGTTCTCATGGAATTTAGTCAAGTGAGAGAAGACTGAAAAATATACATCAGGTGGCAAATGCTAAGAAGAAATCTAAGTCAAGAGGATAGAGACTAAGGGGAAGAACCATTTTAGAAAAATGGTTAAGGGAAGCCTGATATGGGGATAGTTGAGCAAATAATTAAGTGAAGGAGTGTTTTAGGGAAAAGGCCCCGAGGTGAGAGCACGATGGTTGAAGGAACTGCGAAGAGGCCAGTGGGCCGATGTAGTTAGAGTACAGGAGGAGAATAATAGAAGGAAACAAGATGGATGACAGATAGGATAGGGGGTGGTGAGGGTAGTGGGGAGAGGGGATGTACCTACCTATATGTGGTAAGGCCTTATAAGTCAAAGAAGAGACATATACTTGTATTCTGAGTGAGACCGGAAGCCAAGGCTGGGTGTCCTTGGCAAATGACATATATACTTCTGACTTCTGAGTCTTCGTTTTTTCCATCTTAAATATGAGTTGCGAAGTTGTGAAGATGAGAGATCATGTAAGAATATTTTTGACAGAAAACACATCAACCCGTCATACGTATTGCGGTAACAATACGTTATATTTCCTTCTCTATACCTTGGGCAGGCTGCAGCACTTCATGCTGCTTAAGACTGAGCTCCCATGGGCGAGCGAAAGGGGGATTATGTTCTTTAGGCATGGGAGTGTGGTCCTGGAGAAAGGAAAACGGGAGCTTTAGAGGCAGGTTCCTTTAGTCATTGAAGATCTGTGGCTGAGGCTGTCCCCCCTCCTGTTCGAAAGGCTGCAGAGGCGCCAAACTCGCTTTCCCAGGTTCCACTGCAGCAAAGACCCCGCCTCCAGAGCCCATCTGCAGGCGACTTTCGGCTCTGCGCCGGTCGCCGCCTCCAATTCCCGGCATGCCGCGGGCGTGGGGCTGGCACGTAGACTCCATTTCCCAGCCTGCCCCGGGGCTCGGTCAGGACGTGCCGGCGCCTATAAGAGCCAGAGCGCTGCGACCGGAGCCTATTGTTAGCCGGAGCCGGGGCGGTTCTGGGCGTCTGCTACCGGGGGCGCCCGAGTTGCTGGAGCCGCCCGCCCTCCGCCGCCTGCCGGCCGATCTGCCCACCCGCCCTCCCTCCCAGCCCTGCCGCCCTGGGAACTCCCCGACCGTCGCCCCGGGCCCGGGACTCGCTATCTCCTCTCTCCTTCCCACCCGGGCTAGGGCGGCGGCGGCGGCGGCAGCGGGGGCGGCAGAGACCATCACGGGAGGAGGCAGCTGCGGCGGGGCCGGTAATGGGCCTGGGGGTGCGGGGCAGAGGGTGCCGCCTCGTCCTTTCTCGGGATCGGCCCTCGGGCGGCTGTGGAGGAGTGGTCAACCCAGAGCTGCGCGGATGGAGGGGTCAGAAATGAGGGAGGCTCGGACGGGAGCGGTCGGGGGGCGGGGAGCCAGGGCGCCGCTGGGAAGGGAAAGAGTCGGGAGAGGCGTGGGAGCTAGGGGCACGGAGGACGCGGGCCCGGACTGCGGGGGCAGCTCGGGGGAGACCGATGGGCGGCTTGGAGGCTGGCAGGATTGCGGATGAGGGTTGAGTTCGGAATGGAGTGGAGATGATGTAGGATGGAGGGAAGTGAGGGAAGGGGAGGGCGGATAGAGGAAAATGTGGGAGGAGTGGTTGGGAATTTGTGAGTAGCAGGCAGGAAGGGATGAGGAAGGCTGGGCAGGGGCTGCAGACGATTGGAATGAGCGGGAAGGTTAGCAGGAATCAGAGAAATGGGACGGGAGCTGAAGGGTTCAGCATGGGTGTCCATTAAAGGGAACTGATGCCTTGACATGTCCTTTCAGCTCAGGTTCCTGATGTCGCCCATTTTTCTGGCGTTGTGGGGGAAAACGAAAGCATCACTTGCCCTGGCTGCTAGCTTGATCATTTTTCACAGGCCCAAACACGCAGCTGACTGCCATCCATCCCTTTTAGTGCCATGGTCTTGATTTATCCTTTTAAAGGGGTTAGAGTGGCAGTGTGATACACAAACCGTTCTTCAATATGCAATGTTAGAAGTTATCCCCAAGAGACACAGTGTCCTCTTGTCCTGCAGTTTTCAGTTTAAGGTAAATCCGTAGTTGATTCAGATTTTCATTTTCTTTTCTGACTTCACATCTTGCTAATCTCCAAAGCCGGGAGGATGTTGGTGTGTGCCAGAGTTAGAAATGACTGGATATCCTTGAGAGTTCATGGTTCCTGCAGCATCATGTTCCTGGTCTTCCACAAAGATCTTGTGTCCTCCATACGATGGTGGTTTAGACATGGGAACCAAATTCTAACCTTGTGTCAGTGAATGGGTAAAAAAACAAAAAACGTGAGGGTTAGAGGGGGGCTTCCTTAAAATACCTAGTTTAAACAGTATGTTTGCACTCAAGCACTTTATAAGTTCATGATCCTGGTAATCACAAGGACACATGGATCCATGAAATTCATAGTATTTGAGAATCAACTGCAATATCTTGTGAAAGGAGAAACAGGTCAGGTCATCTTACTCAGGTTTATCCAAACATTTAGCAGCAAGCCTGCCTTCCTCTAACCCAGCTACAGAAGGCAACTCCGACAGTCTTACCAGAGATTTTCGTCCCTTGACCTTTAGCAAAAGGTTGGGTTCCAGTGGAGTGAGGAGGCTTTCTCCTGTGAGATCTACCTTGTCTTATGATTTTATATTCAATTAAGAGAGAGGCTTTCGTTACCTAACTTTGCAAATAACATTTTGAATCCACAGACTTTTTTCTGGGCGGTCCCTTTTTTGCTGGTCTCACATAGGCTGTATTTTTTGTTTTGTTTTGTTTTTTGGGAGGTTGTAATAGGAATCCTACAGGCCTGAAAAGGCTTAGATGTAGGACTACAATGCATATACGCTATAGATCCTTATTTGGTGCTAGCCTCGTATCTTCTCTTTACCGTGGATATGCTTTATTTCATATACCTCTGGGAAATATTCAGCTAGAAACACTTGAGAAAAGACCATAAGGCATGTAGCCAGAAAGTGTCAGCTGACCTTTCATTTCACTGGCATTAAAAAGCTTTTATAGGGGTTTGTATTATTTTCTCCAAAAGCATTTGTTGTTTGAGTTGGTCATTTTGACAGTTAACTGTCAGTTATGGCCTGCGTTTCCAGTCTCCCCTTCATTATTTCTGTATGGGTTTAAGTGCTTGGAGTGTAACTCGCAAGTGTTTCTCGAACACAGGCATTGATCCTCTGCCAGTGAATTGTTGAGAGAGGTGGGAATGACGGATTTCGAATTATGGTTTGAAAAGAGATTGATTTGATGAACTGGAAAGTGTGGGACCTATTCTAGTTCTTTCTGTTGCAAAGAAAGGTCTCTTCAGGCCACTCTGGAAGTGGATGGGAGGTTTGCTTTTGGTGCCCAACGAGTATCTTTTTCTGACAAGTTCACACCAGAGTTGGACAAGGAAGGCTGGGTTGAAATTTAAATATATACTGGTTGTCAGGACAGAATCGATGGATTTTATTTATGTGTGTGTGTGTGTGTGTGTGTGTGTGTGTGTGTATAATATATATATAGTGGAGTGAATGTCAGAGAACGTGATGCAGACATCCTGGGTAGGGTGAGGAGAGCTCAGTCGGTATGCACATGACTCACACATGTAGCCATGGGTTCAGATGATTCTCTGGCATTTTAAGGAAAATATCTTTCTCCTAGGTTTCACGTCTTTTCTTTCTTTTTTTTTTTTCCTCTTTCTTACCTCCCTCTTATCATTGCCCAGAAGCCACTATTCCGGGAGTGGAAGTGGGGAAGACCTAGAGAAAAGGGCGAAGGAGAATGGAACAAAGAGCCAGCAGTCCTTGCTGCACCAGAGGAAGTCATACCCCTGAGGGCAGTTGGGTTAAGCCAGTGAGGATTTTAATAATAAAGATGATTTTGGACCAAACCCAACCTCATGCAGGGCTTAAAGAGAAATATTCAAAGGGAAGCCACAACTATTGGAAGCAAAGGGACACGGGAGGAAAGAACAGGTCTCCACATTTGCTTCCAGTCATAAAGCCCTGCATGCTTCCTGACTGAGGAAAAAGCCACTTTCCCAGTAGCAACACTAGACATCTCAGTTAAAACTGAAGCTGGGCTTATTAGGCCCTTTCTGAGAAAGCAGATTTTCAGCTCCATCTGAGTTTTCATGTGGTTGAGAACGTCTTCAGGTGGGGAGGAAAAAATTCGGTGGTCAACATTATTCTCTCTCTTTTTTTTTTTATCCCACCCACCTAAGTTCTCAGTTGTAAAGATTACCAACCCCCGTCATCGAATGGAATAAGAAATTTGTTAGTTAAGAGGTGTCTTTAAACCCAGCTCCAACCTTACCCCATTCAAAGGTCCTTGGCTCTCTCCATGCTTAATATGTCCTAGGAATGTGAGCTCTAATGGGAAGATCAGGAACCTGAGGAACAGAATTGACACTCTGGGTTCGTTTTTAAATTTCATTACAATTCTTACCAAGTACTTGATTCCCCCCCCCCCCCGGCCAAATTTATTTCAGGAATGTGCTTGTCTGAGACCTATGATGGCTGAGGTTTCTTAGGTACATCTTGGGACTCGAATGCAGAATTTTGATGAGAGCTGGATGGATAGATCAGGAAATCTCTTTGCTCGAGTACTTATTAGGTCTGGTTGACTACGTAGAGCTGATCCAAGAGCAGGCGAATTGCTTCTGAGAGACACAGACCAGAAAAACAGCTCTGTAGCAGGCATCTCTTGACACCACAGTATATTCTGGGTTGCTCTGCAGTAATGCGGCCCTGTCTTTCTGGGCAGTGTTGTTATTCCTGCTGCATAATTAGCAACTAGTGAGATCATAGTCTGGGGAGATTCGGGCATTACTGAGGCGAAGCAGGGAGGCTTCGTATCATCACATGTGGCCCCGGCTCTGACAGCATTTCTGTCAAGCAGATTTATCTTCTTGGGAACTTAAGTCCAAAGAAGGAGAAGGAGAAAGATTTGTACCTGGGAAATGGACCATCCCAGACTCTGTGTGTGCGCGACATGTTGAAAACACTGCCCGCCATATTGATGTCACCAGAGTCCACTGTCACTTCTTTAGCTATTTGTTTTCCCCTTGCCAGCTTCTTTACAGAGGACTAAAATGGTAAAGCTAAGTTTTCCTCGCACAGGGGATGATGACGATAGACCCGCTGAGCCCTATTTTATGGAGCTGTGTGAGATTGGAAGAGATTCTGGGTTTTGAAGGCAGTGCAGATTCTAACCTTCAGTCCATTCTTTGGAACCAAATTTGACCTTTCTAGGAGCCTGGTGAGACACTTCACCCTTGTGAAAATCTGGGTAAAGTGTTTCCCTGGCTTCTGATGTACTGTGAACCTTAGAACCGAGAGCAGTATTTCCCAAAGTGCGTTCCAAGAATCATTTGCCCCCTGAGACGCTCTGGGAACAGGGTTCCATAATCGGGTATGGGGACCCCTGCCCTGTGTTTGCTCTCACCCTTCACCATGCTTATTAACATATTTAAAGCCTCCAAGCTATCCTCTCAAAAGCACTTTTCTAAACTGTTTGGAGACAGCGGTCCTATTTCCATGTAAAGCTATTAATATCCATGGAACTGGTTTATTTAATATATACACTTTGGGAAAAGCCAGGCTAAATTTTCACTAGGAAAAATAATTGGATCTACTCTAGGTTCAGGCACAGCCTAATTCTGCCTCTGATCCCCAGTCCCTCCTACTGGCCCCTTGGAGAGCTCTCCTGTGTGAGCACAGGAGCAGCTCCCGTTATCCCCGGGCTAATGAAACCCAGAGCCCAGCTGGCTTGGAACCAAAGGCCTTCACTCTGCTCGGAAAGGTGCCGCTGTTACTCATCTCGTTATTCTATGAGCCACTGAGACTGGAGGGGCTAAAGGGAAATAAAAGTAGGAGATTGTTGGCCAGAATAAGTAGAGAAATGACCTAGTCTCGAGAGACCAGACATCAGTGCTAGCTCAGGGACTCTCTGTCTTCGCTTGGAGAGCTGTGCGTATAGACTTGGGAGGGGTCTGGCTCAGGATGGGAATGCTGATTCCTCTTTTCCCCTGGGCAGAATCCTAATGCACCTGGCTAACTGGTGGTGAGCAGGGGCTTTGGGGCCAACGTGGTGGGCTCCCCAAGGAAACCCCTTTGAAACCAATGGATGCATTCGCGGGCTCGAGTCTCAAGAGGAAGTTTGATGATGTGGACGTGGGCTCATCAGTTTCCAACTCAGATGATGAGATCTCCAGCAGTGACAGTGCTGACAGCTGTGACAGCCTCAATCCTCCTACAACTGCCAGCTTCACACGTGAGTGAGCCCCTCCACCCCCTGCCTCCACCCACATCCTCTGAGCATCAGAGCCCATTGCAGTCCCTGAGACAGCTTCTCTCTGGCTGGGGGCTTTTCCCTTAACCGTGATCTTCTCCACTCTTAGCCCATCCTCACTCTTTGGAGGACTTTATTGCTCTAATATCATAGACGTAGGTCTGACTTATTCTAGCTGATTTTTCTTACGCTGTGGTTTATAGGTCCCCAGAATGGGCTGAATTAAATTGAAGAAGCAGAAATCCAGGATTTTACCCTTACCCACCAGAGTCCCACACAGTTGTCACTCTAGCAGGACAAATGGTGCCTGGACAACTGGGGCAGCTCCGGATTTCTTAGTTCTAATGGCTCCGTTAATTTCTTGGAAAGAACTTCTGATTCTATAGACCAGAGGTTGCCTACAGACCAGATCTGGGCCACTGCCCATTTTTGTAAATAAAGTTTTATTGGCACACAGCCACACACAGTGTAATTGCTTTCGTGATACAGTGGCAGAGTTGAGTAGTTGCAGCAGAGACCTCATGGCCTGCAAAGCCTAAAGTATTTGCTGTCTGGCCCGTTAGAGAAGAAGTACACCATCCCCAGCTATAGAGAACACTGTCCAATAGAATTTTCTGTTATGATAGAAATGTTTTATATCCACACTGCCCAGTACGGTAGCCATTAGCCATATGTAGCTTTGAGCACTTGAAATGTGATTGGTGTAACCGAGGAGCCGAATTTTAAATTTTCTTTTAAATCATTATTTTAAATCGCCACGTGTGGCTAGTAGTTGTCGCATTGGACAGTGAAGCCATATAGATGGTTATATCCTGAAAAGATTACCTAGAGATCCTCTTCCCAGCTGATGTCCAGAATTAGCTCTTGTGGTCATCTGTTCGGGGAAGTCAGTCTGGAGGCCGTGGTACGGACCTGCTGATGTTCAGGGTCCCTCCCCACTGTGCATTTATCATGTGAGGATTAGAACTGTCTCAAGGTACAGAGAGCGCTTTGGACAACAGTTGAGCGCCTAGCCGGACGAGAAAGAATGAGGGCCGCGGGCAGGCCGATTCGGGGTTGGTGAGACCGCTCTGTGCTCCCTTCTCAGCCACCTCCATCCTCAAGCGGCAGAAGCAGCTGCGGAGGAAGAATGTACGCTTTGACCAGGTGACCGTGTACTACTTTGCCCGGCGCCAGGGCTTCACCAGCGTGCCCAGCCAGGGCGGGAGCTCTCTGGGCATGGCCCAGCGCCATAACTCGGTTCGCAGCTACACGCTCTGTGAGTTCGCTCAGGAGCAGGAGGTGAACCATCGGGAGATTCTTCGCGAGCACCTGAAGGAGGAGAAACTCCATGCCAAGAAGATGAAGGTGCCCAAGGGGCCTGGGGTCCGGGTTCTTAACCATGTGCCAAGATAAAGTGGGAAACCGCCTAGGTCTCTTGATTATTTGTTCTTTTTAATTTGACTCTTGCCTTTGGCATGTAAAGATTCCAGATCTTTCTAGTGAGAAGCCTCACATTTGGAATCAAATCTCGGTCTGAGACACCTCCTTGTTGTCTCTGGTGGGGATACAAGATAGCAAAATGGCTTCCCTAGACTTCCCTCCCCTCGCCCCCTCGGCAGATTTTTTAAAAGTTGGAGGTGCGACTACCTGAAAATATTCAGGTCCGCCACCGTCGGAACCTGAGGAAGCACAGTGTTGCAGGTTCTCGTCAAACGACCGTCTAGTGTCCCGGGGCACAGAACGGGTTTCCTCCGAGAGACCCTGCGGTCTCTGTGACCCCGTCTCCCGCGGGGCGCTCTGTCGGGTGTCCGCCACAGCGTTACCAAAGGGCTGTTTCACTTCGTGGGGCGCCGCGCCCGCCCTCTGCCGCCACACCAGCTCTTCAGGGGCCGGAAGGGGACCCGGCTGTTACAGGGCGCCCTTCGCAGCTGCCCGTTTGCTCTCGGCACCGCGTGGCGCTCCACGCCAGGCCGCAGAAACTTCCCCGGAGCTCCTAGCTCCCGGTTTGGGCACCGCTGCTTTCGGCCTGGCCAAGTTCCGCGCGGGCCCTATTCACACGGGGCTGCGTCTGCCAGGGTCCAGGGCGAAGTCCTCACGAGCCACGCCAAAATGTCGTGTGGCCGGAGGATGGGGGCTAACGACGTCCCCTTCCTCTCTCCCTCTGACAGCTCCGTCCCCTTCGCGCAGCCGCCTCCCAAAGCCTCCCACCTGTTTTTCTGACTGGAACGACATCGAGGCGTCCCTTTCTTGTGTCTGAGGAATTCCGTCCCTGACCCTGTCGCCTTCCCGCTGCTATAGCAACAGCGGGGGAAATAAACACTGTTCTCCTCGTTGGCCGTGAAGGCTTTTCTTCCTTTTCCCTAGAAGAAATCTCTCTCCTGGATCTGGTAGAGGGATAACCTGTCAAAGCATGATTCCATCCTGTTCTGTGGCCCCTTGTCCGAGGTCTAGGGACGGAGCTGGGCAAACTCAAGGCCGACAGAAGACTCCTGCTTACTAGCCGATTTGGTGAACAGCCGCACTAGTGGCAACGAACGCATCTTTGTGTCGAGAGAAACCCTCACTTTGCCCTTCCCGGGTCCAGTTTACTCTTTTCTTAGAAATTTTTCCTATCTTTAATACTCTACAGGGGAGACTGTCGATGTAAAAAAAATACATCTTTCGCATCTCCGTGTGCCGTCTCCTATTAATTTTCCTCTTTAGGTTGTCCCCTTCCCCCCAGAAAAGCTGGTGCCCCGTAGCTTTAATGACCTATACTTCTTCTAATACTTTCACTATTTTTTTAAAAAAATGTTGGCCTTTTATTCACTTGGAATTCATTATCATGGGTAGTATGAATTGGGAATCCAACTTCACTTCTTTTTCAGAAGAATATCCAGTTATCCCACTATCATTTAATGAGCAGAGTACTGTCTTTCTCACTTGGTTTGAAATGCCACCTCTGTCGTGTTGCATGAAATTCTTACACCTACGTGGGTTTCTTCCGATTGCATCTCTGATCTCTTTCCCTTGAGAGGACAGCAGGAGGGAGGGTGCTGGGGAGGAAGGAGGCCATGCCCAGCAAAACAGGCGGGAGCAGCCCCAAGGTCGGCAGAAGGGCCCCTCCGCGTGGGTCTGCCTGGGACAGAAATACCAGACCAGGAAACCCCCAGAAACACCACTGCGCCCTCCCCCTGCCCACAAACAAACAGAACAGGTGTGGCGCTGATTAGCGGCCCTGTTGCATCATCTCTGTCCCAGGAGTTGTTCCTCCACGAGCGCGGCTGGGTCTGATGAAACGAACCCGCCCGCCAGGAGCTTGCCTCGCATCCTGCTAGGAGCTTCCAGAGCTCTGGGAATCCCGAAGTCTCATTTTCTTTCCTTGAATTCTCCACTGAGTTTTCAGAACTCATTCAGCCAGCTGTCTTCAGCCCGTCCTTCCACGAACACTGCCTTTCCCGGTTCTCCGTCCTTCTTAGCCCAGAGAACCCAGATTCCTGCGCACAGATCGCGCCTCAGTATCATACATGCAGCCTACGTCACACACGGCTCTTCTCTGAATCAAACAGGGAGGTTAGAAAGGGCGACGACTACATTCTAGGCTGTGGCGTTGGAAGTGAGGGCTTTCTCGGAGAGCCGTGAGGAATTCGGTCCTTTTCTCCTCCTCCCAGTGACACGAAGCTCTTCTGTGTCTGCAGATGATTCTTCACACTGTGGGGATTCAGGGTCATTGACAAAGACCTGGTAGCCTCGTTCTACACTTTAGTGTGCTCTTCTTCCACAGTGTGGTTTTGGGTCCTTTGGGGTGCAGATCGAAGGGTGTTTTGCCAAAGGTTATGTATACATCCAGAGGTTATCTGTACATCCAAGGAACATCGGCCATGGATAGACCTTCTCCTCCCTGTGTTGGAAGGCAAGTTAGCTGAAGTTACGGGACACAGGTCTGGGGGGTGGAGGGTATATTTGTGGGAAAATCCTATCTTCTGGGAGGGAAGATGAGACGCGGGCTTTGAGGAACTTCGATCTGGAAAGGTGATAGCCCCTGTGTTGACAGGGAGGTGGCAGAGCTGCACACGGCTTCCTGCCGTCCTGCTCTAGACTGATTCTCTTCAACTACCCAGTATGGTCGTGACTAGCCACGTGGGGCTATTTTTACTTTATTAATATGAAGTAAAATTAAAAGTCCCCCTTCTGCTTAGCACTAGCCACGGGTACAGCGCGCAGGAGCCCCGTGTGCCGCGAGCAGCGCGGATGTGCCCCTCATCGCAGAAAGTTCAGTTGGGCTCTGCGGCTCTAGATGCTGGGTGTGGGGCGGCGCCTGCTGAGGACACTGGAGGCTAACCTTCCCTTCCCGTCTCCTGGCAGCTGACCAAGAATGGGACAGTGGAGTCGGTGGAGGCCGACGGCCTGACCCTGGATGATGTTTCAGATGAAGATATTGACGTGGAGAACGTGGAGGTGGACGATTACTTCTTCCTGCAGCCCCTGCCCACCAAACGGCGACGAGCCTTGCTGAGGGCTTCGGGGGTCCACCGCATCGATGCTGAAGAGAAGCAAGAACTGCGAGCCATCCGCCTGTCACGGGAAGAGTGTGGTTGTGACTGTCGCCTGTATTGTGATCCAGAAGCGTGTGCCTGTAGTCAGGCTGGGATTAAATGCCAGGTCAGTCCAAGTTGGCCTGAGACGGTAGATCTCCTCCAGAGTCCAGGGGATGTGATGGGGGTACCAGGGAACACGGGGGGCTGCCTATCGTCCGTGGGTGGATTCCCCAGGACTGGGAACACTGCCTAGTTCCACAGCCCTCCTCCACCAAGGGAAAAACCAAGCATGGCGGGATTCCTAGGCTGGGGAGATAACAGTGATCTTTTCTGTAGTTCTCACCTCGTAAGTGATAAGCAGCAGCTGTGAGCAAAGGGGGGAACATGGGTTAGTAAGTTTAACATTAGTAGCTGTTCCTTAAATATTGACTGATGTCATGAGCTAAAGAGAAGCAGAGAGATGGTGTAGGCCTTTAGATCTTATCTTGCAAACACTCACAGGACCTCTACTCCAGTTTTGTGAAACTCACAGTAATTCTCGGGTTTCTGTAACTCAGGATCGGACTTGGCCTGGCAGAGCTTAAGTCCAGTGTCTTAAAAGATGGAAGACATCATCCGCTAGCTGGCCTGACAAGGAAGGGACAGTTTAGAAGGCATATCTCCGTTGAAAACAGCAGTACCATCCCAACGGATGACATTTATTTCAAACTTGTATACTGAGGATGTGGGTGCCGAGTCCTTGTGGTTGAGTATATGCTAATGAACTTTTTCTGTCTTATTTTTAGGTAGGTAATAGCGGTAGCAGATCTGGCCAAACACTTCTTTTCAGACTGAAGTCCCATAATGAGTCAGTCTGTTATACAGTCCTGAGAATAGTCCCAAGAATTGGACTGCTCCTAAGAACTGGAATGGAGAGTTCTAGAAGTTGATACCATAGGAAGACATTGTGTATTTGTATATACATATTTGCTTACGTTTATTTTATTTTATTTTTGGTATGTGTGGGCTTCTTTCCTTTTGGGAGTCCAAAAGGGGGATAAGGAGGCAGAGAGGATCTCCTTTCCAGATATTCCTGGTCTGTAAGTTAGTTATCTTAGTAACTGCTCCAGACGCAAACTGGTCAACCGTCAGGGAAAAATGAAGTGGGTGGTGAAAAGCTGGCCATTATTATGTTTGAATCGTCACTACAGTACCCTAGCAAAACCAAGGCACTTCCGCTTAGTTTCCCTAGAATATTGCTTTGGACCAACCAGCTAGATCTTCTGCTTCCTTTCCCTGTCATTGCAGAAGGCAGTAGGCTTGGGCCTCTGCCTTTGTTTTCTCAATAGACTAGGGAAGTTCTGGAAGTCTCTGAGGTACAAAAATTTCTTCTACTCTGAGAACTGTCAGCATTCAGAGCGGTATCTCTGGACTCTTAACTGGAAAGGCCCTTTAATGTGATTTTTGGCTACATTTTATTTGGAACAGGAAACAAAGCCCTGGAGAGATAAAGGACTTTTTTTTTTTTTTTCTTTTTAAAGATTTTGTTTATTTGAGGGGCGCCTGGGTGGCTCCGATGGTTGGGCATCTGCTTCTGGTTCAGGTCTCAATCTCCAGGTCCTGGGATCAAGCCCCAGGGCCGGCTCCCAGCTCAGCAGGGAGTCTGCTTCTCCCTCTCCCTCTGCTCTGCTCCCGCTCTCTCTCTCTCAAATGAATAAAACCTTAAAAAAAAAAAGATTTTATTTATTTGAGAGAGAGCACAAGCAGGGGAAAGGGCAGAGGGCCAAGAAGACTGCGCTGAGCCCGGAGCCCGATGTGGGGCTCCATCCCATGACCCTGAGATCATGGCCTGAGCCTAAACCAAGGGTCGGATGCTTAACTGATGGCACCACCCGGGCGCCCCTGAGGTAAGGGGCCCTCCTGAGGGCACAGTGCTACTTACTGGCTGTGCTGGAGCTGAAATGCAGGTGGTCTGATAACTACGCCCTGGTGCTCTGGTCGGTCAGGCCGCGCGTTACGTTTGTCCTGCTTATTTCTCTTTTAAGACCTCGAATCCCAGCTGCCTGTGTTTGCCAGCTCATGTCTCCTGTCTCCATCATTGAATCTGTGGGTCTCATCTTCCCTCACCCTTCTCGTCCCCTCCTCAGGTGGACCGCATGTCCTTTCCATGTGGCTGTTCGCGGGACGGCTGCGGGAACATGGCGGGGCGCATAGAATTCAATCCAATCCGGGTCCGGACTCATTACCTCCACACCATCATGAAGCTGGAGCTGGAGAACAAGCGGCAGGTGAGCCGCCCCCCCGCCCCCGACGAGGAGCCGTCCCCCGCGGCCAGCGGCAGCCCGACAGGGGCCCAGGGCTCGGAGACACAGGACTTCCAGGAGTTCATTGCCGAGAACGAGACGGCGGTCATGCACCTGCAGAGCGCGGAGGAGCTGGAGCGGCTCAAGGCAGAGGAAGATTCCAGCGGCTCTAGTGCCAGCCTGGACTCCAGCATAGAGAGCCTGGGCGTGTGCATCCTGGAGGAGCCCCTGGCAGTGCCCGAAGAGCTGTGCCCGGGCCTGACAGCCCCCATTCTCATCCAGGCTCAGCTGCCCCCGGGCTCGTCGGTGCTGTGCTTTGCCGAGAACTCAGACCACGCTGCTGCCTCGGCGGTGAACAGCCCATCCTACTTGAACAGTGGGCCGCTGGTCTATTATCAGGTGGAGCAGAGGCCGGTCCTGGGGGTGAAAGGAGAGCCGAGTACAGAGGAAGTCCCACCCTCTTTCCCCAAGGAGAAGGATCTGAGCGTCTTCTCTCTCCCTGTTACCTCACTGGTGGCCTGTAGCCCCACAGACCCAGCCGCCCTGTGTAAATCGGAAGTGGGGAAAACATCCACTCTAGAAGCGCTAGTGCCCGAAGATTGTAACCCTGAGGAGCCCGAGAATGAAGACTTCCGCCCCTCTTGGTCCCCCTCGAGCCTCCCCTTCCGCACGGACAACGAAGAGGGCTGTGTGGTGGAGAGAGCCTCACAGCAGAGTGAGGACAGGCCCCCCGAAGATTCTTCCCTAGAACCCCCTCTGGCAGTGTGACACGGGGATGGAGATTCTGCCTCTTACCCGTTCTCTATTTATTCCCTTATTTTACCTAACACCATTTCAAAACAAAACTGTAGACGCAGCTGCTACTCCCATGTTATTTTATTGGGGTCTTGGGGGAATGGGTGGGAAAGAATTGTTTGTAAAGGTATTTTTTAAAGGGTAAACGGAACCAAGGAGATCAGTCCCGGCTTGATCTGGGGAGAGTCCCGGGGCCGAGGCGGCTGCGTGGTGCTGAACGCTGAGCTCTCTGGGCCACTGGATCAAAGAATGAGGATCTCACAGGAGAAGCTGGGTAATTCAAGCAGCTATTCTTTATGTAGGGACCAGAACACAATAATTTGAACAGCATGGCAAAGCCCCTTCTCCTTTCCTGAGCTCCAGATGGGGTACAAGCTCATTGTCTCATCAGTCACCCCGATAGCCCACTTTGGTGTTACCGTCATCAGCTGGAATGTCATCTGGTCACATCTAAGGAGGAGTGGATCGAAGGGTCTCTGCTTCTGTAGACGACCTCCAGGATTTATACAAATGTACCCTGCCTTCCCTGGCCCCTATTTGGTAAATAAGTTAATATTTGACATGTTTGGTGTTCTCTGACCTGTTCCCCACACTGGGGATTCCTGGTCTGTAACTTGAATTATTTCTTTCACATGTTCTTAGGTATTAGAGTTAAGCTTGTCCATTTATCTTTTCCCCCCCTCCTCTGTTTCCCTCGAAGAAAAAGCTAGATTGGCTAGGGATGTGGCCTGAAGAGCCGGAGTCTTCTGTCTGCGTCTAATGCCCGCTCTGTCAGGCGGCTCTAGGCTGGGACTCGCACGTCCCATGGGAGGCATATACGGAGCACTAACTGCGTCCAAAAGAGGCAGCAGGAACAGGCTGCCGTCTGGAAAGAAGACTTTATTTGTGCCACACTTGCTTTCTCACCCAGGTCCCTCCCACTCTGGGAGGTTTGAGCTTTAAAGGAACATAGGATGTGGCAATCTAAAGTCACTGACTAGTTTTTGTTCTTTTTTTCTGTATCTACCCTCGTGGTCCTTGGATAGACAGGGTTGGAGAGTTCTTAAACTATTCCTGTCCACCCACCGCCCCCGCCCCAAGAACTGCAGACGTTTATTGGGTCCCTCCATCTTGATAATGTCAAAACTGCAAGCCAAACTAATTCTTAAATGCAGCTCCCAGGTTCCAAAGAATTCAAGTTCTGACTATAACCTTTGAGATCGATCAAGTGGGACGCAAACTCAGTTCTTACCTCTCCCGGGGGGGGGGGGGGGCGGGCACAGTTCCTATTCACCTTATGTCCAGCTTACGTTCCAGGATGTGCTCCACTGACCACCACTGAATTCTTTTTATTAGCAGTTACCTCCGCTCCATTCGGAGGCAGGAGGGAGCAAAACACTCTTCTCCAGCACTCTTGACATCATGCTTCACTTCTGGTATGGTTCATTAACCAGGAAAGAACAGCGATAAAACCTTTTCGGTTTGGGTGGGGGAGAGAACTCTTCCCACTTCCCTTGCTCACCGAGCTGCTTCGTGGAACGTTAACGCACCCTGTACGTACGTCGCAGCAGCGTCCCACCCATGAGAGCTCTCAACTGAGCCTGCGAGGCCTTGTACTTAGATCTTTTAACCCAGTCTGCCTCTCCTGTTCATTCTGGTTTTGCTTGGTTTTACATTTGGAGGGGAGTTCTTAAGTACAGGACCTTGTCTCCCCCCATCCTCTAGCCTCACGAAACAGTCTTAAGTACCCGAGATCTAGACACTCTCCCACCTTCAGCCGGCTCCTTGAATACAAGTCTGAAGCTTTGCTGCAAATTTGACTCCGGAGAAGAATCTTCCCGAAAGTTTGTGTTGGAGGGGGAGGGTGGGCTCCATACATTCCCTCCTTAGGAAGGCTCCAGCCTCACCTAGGAAGTGGATTCCAGCTGCTCATTAAGAGACACTTTAGCCTTTGGGATCAAACCAAGAATCTGAATCCAATTGTCAAACTGCCTGCCAGCCCCCAAAATATTTGGTTTTTCTGAAACACTAGTTTCTTCACTTGATCTTAGCCAAAAGGCCAAGAAGCGATATCTGAAAAACTAGTTTCTTAATCCAAGTCCATCCCTCCATTAACAATTCTGACTCATGCTGATCCCGAGTTTTTAATGCTGAATATTAACATTGAGCATTAATTGTCTTGTCAAGCAAAGGGCCTTTTCTACAACCTAGTCCATCTCGTTTCTGGTGCTACCTGAGCTGGACAGAATTCTAGCTCACGGTTGCTAGAAAAGCTAAGCCTAGGCCTCTGATCACAGGAGCAGATGACTGCGGTCCTGCTCAGTCTCGGCCTAGATAAAGGAAATCTTACTGCAACTCGTTATTTTCCAGTTTCCTTTCTCACAAACTGTATACAGGTAGTATTTTCAATGTGAATCCAAAGCTTGTCTGGTTCTCCGAAAAGTTTTTTTTTTTTTTTTTTTTTGCCTTTTAGGTCCTTTACATTGTGATAATGCTGTATTTAAAGAGAATATTTAAATGTAATATTAAAGAAATATTCAGAAGAACAGTGTGTTATTCTTTATCTTGGCAGGCTCGTTACTTGTTAGAGAAAGGGTATTTCTCTAGCGTCATACATAAAACTAATTAGGTCAGTTAGAGATTAATGTTAACAACATTATGGTGGAAAAAACCAGAACATTCTCTTTGGAGCATCAAGAGCTTGACTTGCATCATAGGCCCTTATGCAGCTCTTCAGCTGAAGCAGGCCTCGACCCTGCGCTGTTGGAGCTTTTCCCTTCCTGTAGTCCCTCCTCTGGGGGCTCATTTGTTCATTCCAAAGTCTCTATTCCCTGTTACCATCTTAAAGTCCAGCAAAGAAAGAGGATCAATGTCAAATCAGTTCCCCCCGAACTTCCACCAGAAGCTTCTATTCCAACCGACTACCTCCCGCATTAGTTCGGTTTTGTCAGTCTTGTCAAAGGAGCTTCAGCAAAATAATTAGAGTATGCAGAAGTCACTTCCAGCAACTGGTTTCAGGCAATCTTTACTTGGCTTTAAAACAGTGCTTCATGCATGCACAATAAGTCACTACAGGTCAATGTACACAGACAACAGCTAACCCCAACTCACAATGCGGGCCTCTCCTGGGGTCCCAGGCGGGGCGGGATCAGTACCTTAGAGGTTTACTCCACGGCCCGGAGGAGGCAGCCCCCGGCCGGTACAGCCGGACCGCTGCAGCACAGTGGAGGTAGCGGAGTTGAAGATCCTTCGGGGCTGCACCACAGCCCAGAAACGAGTAAGACAAGGGGGGTGAAGGCTGTAAACACGGGAAGGGGCAAGAAGCACTTGGCATTTCCTTTTATCTTTTCCATTAGAAAGTGCCCATGTATGAATGACTATTGGCTTTTAAAAAAAAATGTTCAAGGATTAGGAAAGGAAAGAGAGTGGTTAACCCAGTGAGGGGACCAAAAAATTTTTTTAAAAAGCCTATTTTTGGTCATCACAAAAAAGATTTGAGGGCAGCATCGAAGTACACGCAGAGACGTAAATGCTCCAATTTAAACAGTGCCGTCCCCCCACCGGCCAGAAAGCGTAACAAAAACGCGGCTGTGAAGAACGTGGCAGCGGGTAAGCCCCAGGGTTTCCAGCTGAGGCAAGAGCCCGCTTCCTCGGCTCTGAACCTCACACGCCACAAGGAAAGGCCAGGGCAGAGGCTGCTGCCAGCTCGGGCTGATTCCGAGGAAGATGGGTGGCAGCTCACGTGGGCCGCCCCCGGTCAGAGGGCGTGTTTCGGTTCCAGCTCCAACCCGGGCACCAGGCCGCGAAGGCCAGGCGCCTGGTCCTCCGCCTCCCGCACACCCCACCGCGCACAGACCCCTGCTGACCGGTGCCACTCGGGACGCATGCCGCCCCGTGTGACTGCAGGACGGTGCCGTCCGCGCCACGCTCGCTCAGCGCCTCGTCCCCGTGTAGTTGATGGAGAGCAGGACCACGCTGTGCAGCAAGAGGGACAGCTCAGCTTCTGTAAACACCGTAAGCGTCAGTGGCCGGGCCAGGAACAGCGAAGCCTCCTAAGCCTCGGGGGACAGGGCTTAAGACAAGAGGCGGAAGCCGTGCAGAGGTGACGTCAAGGGGCTACTGTTCTCAAAGTTCCCCTGCTTCGTTCCAGTCCCTGCATGTATGTTTTCCTTTCCTTCAGGATACTCCTTTCTACCCCTCCTCAGTCCTTGACTCTTAAGGGGGGGCGGTAGAAAATCAGGAGATGGTAACGATACTAAACACCACTGTCACCCTTGGGATTCTTCTGGTAGAAGCTGGTGCTCTGGAAACATTTCTTGGCTCCAAGGAGAGTAGTAGGCCTACCCTGACATTCACATGCTTAGAAAACATCAAGGCCTAGCCAAAGGTTCCAACGAGAGACCCACAGGCCGAACACCCACCTGCAGGTACTTTTTATTTAACCAAATTGAGTGTTTTTGTTCTGAATTTGACTGCCTTTCGACTAGTGCTCCTCAGTTAAGGTAATTCTATTCTCCTCTCCCCCACTGGACATCTGGCAATGTCTGGAGACATTTTTGGTTGCCAAACTGGTGTGGAGGGGCACCTGGTGGCTCAGTCGTTAAGCATCTGCCTTAAGCTCAGGTCATGATCCCAGGGTCCTCGGATCGAGCCCCCCATCGGGCTCCCTGCTCGGTGGGAGGACTGCTTCTCCCTCTCCCACTCCCCCCGCTTGTGTTCCCCCTCTCGCTGTCTCTCTGTCAAATAAATAAATAAAAATCTTAAAAAAAAAAAAAAAAAAAAGGAAAGAAAAACAACTGGTGTGGAGGATGCTGTTGGCACCTAGTGGGTAGAGACCACGGATACTGCTAGAGATCCTCTAACGCCCAGGACATTAGCATCGACAGTGCTGGGGCTGAGAAGCTGCCTCAGACGGGCATGCGTGCCGTCTCGGGCTCCCACAACCCTCACTACTCCCTCTTGTCTTGTACAGTCCACTTCATTACCTGCTAAGGTCCTGCAGGCAAATGAGTTTATGCCCTTTCAATTAGATACATACATTAAATAAGGGTCTCACAGTACTCAATAATCAACTCCAAAATAATCTTAGAATCAAATAGAAAAATGCTTCGGATTTTAGTGTCATAACCACAGGGCTGTGTCTTACCTTTCAGGCTGCAGGAAATCTGTAGCCACTCTCCTAGCCAAGTTCGACACCTCTCTTCAGCAATATGGGTTGAATTCAGGCCACGAAGATAACAAGCCTGTATCACTCAGAAGGGAACAGTCCTCAAGAATCACATAGCAAATATGCCCATGAAATGTAAACCCACAAATAATACAAAATATAACAAAAGTTATAACCTCACGCCCACAAGAAACCTTTCTCCACAGCAATCTGAACTACGACGGACAAGAGGACATGCAAAGGGGCCTATATAATCGGAAACAGTAGGTCTAAAGAATAGTGTCTTTGGTTTCTGAAGGGCCAAGAGAAACATAAACCAAAATTACTATGGGCAATTCCTTTTCCATGAGTTAAGTTCGCTGAGAAAAAAGACACAGAAGTGAGGTGAAAGAATAAAGAGTTTGGGCTTTGTTCTAAGAAGCAAAACAGGGAGCTCTCTGTAAGCTCCCAGCCCCGTGAGCCCAAGAGCCCACCAAGGACCGAGGGTTGATATCGCAATGAGTTCTTACCGATTTCACCTCCTGAGGAGTCAGCTGGCTAATCCCGAGCTTTGCCAAAGCTTTGTCCAGTTGGTGAATCACAGTGGTGTGAGTCTTTAAACGGTGCCTCAACAAGAAAGGAGGCAGATAAGGCGTGAGAAGCATGGCTCGACTCAAGGCTTTCTGTAACACAACAACACAGGAGGAGAAAGTCAGCACGGTTATTACCACACGCAAGACCTGAGGCAAGGTGAGGCTGCGGGACACAGAAAGCCTCAGAGTGCTCACCATTTGCAAAGCATGGAGTTGCTTCATGCCCAGAGGATGGTTAGAGAAACACTCTCTCAGAGCCAGGATATCATGTATCGCTGGGTGGGTACCATGCTGGATCTTGGGAGAGGTGAGAGATTGGTAGAGGTTAGGAAGGTTCTGCCTGGCCCTTTGTCCTAGTTTTAGTGCAAACGGGATCGCACAAGAGTCGGAGTTTGCAGGAAGGGTTAGCTGGAAGAGTACCTTGGTGCATAGCTCTGTCATATGCCACCGGAGTCCTGCATCAGAGACGAGAGGGAGAGCCTTTTCTAAATGACAAAGGATTTCTGGGTGCGACTGCTTCCGGCGAGCATGATAGATATCTAAGAAATCAATCTGTTGCCTTGGGGTCCAGAAATGTTGGATCAGTAGCTGCCTAGGAAACAGGTACCTGAAAGGAAAAGGAACCGCGAGGTCACCTGCTGAAACAGGCATCTTTCAAAGCGATCCAAGAGAGCGTTTGGAAGACATGAACGCCAGGAAGGAGAGACGGAGACGTGACTTCCCTACCTCACTGCTCTTTCCTGTAAATGAGTCTCAGACCGAGGCTTAAAGGTACACGGAAGCACAATTCCAGGCAACATGACTGAGGTCACGTGAAAGGACGCGGTAGCGGGGCAGCCTCGCGTGCGGTCACGAGACGAAATGACTTCACGTGAACTAAAGCATTTGAAGAACACACTTTGGACCGAGCTGGAGAGAGCTGCAGACAGAGCCGGTCACCGTATGTGACGCTGACAACCTCACACTGTAGCGCAGTCCGTTCGTGTGTATAAAATGTTCAAGGCAAAGGCGGTTTTAATTCATTTTTCTACATGGGTGGTGGTTTAAAGCATGGCCGCAAATTCCCTGGCATTCCTCTTATTGAGAAGGTCCCTGTCTCCTTACTTTTTAAATCTGGGTGACTGATTGAACCAATAAAACAGAGCAAAGTGAGTCTTTGTGACCTCGGAGGCTAGGTTATAAAAGGTCAACCAGATTCTTATTTGCTGAAACACTGACCCCCGGAGCCCTGAGCTGTCAGGTAGGAAGCCCCATGACTCTGAGGCCACCATATTTAAGAGGCCACCCGTAGGCACTCTAACTCAGAGCTCCAGCCTTCCAGCCATCCCTGCTAAGGCACCAGACAGAAGAGTGACTTTAGACCATCTAGATTAGTCCCTTCATCAGCTAAATACCCCTGAAGGACTTCCGTCAACACCACATGGAAGAGAAAATTCAGTCACCCACCTGAACCCTGCCCAATTTCCTGGCCCACAAAACCATGAAAAGCTACTAAGCTTCGCGGCTGTTCGTTATATAGCAACAGATAACTAAAATACCATGCAAGATCAGAGCTTAAAAGTGTCACCTTTGGGGGCGCCTGGGTGGCTCAGTTGGTTAAGTGTCTGACTCCTGATTTTGGCTCAGGTCATGATCTTACCGTTATGGGATCGAGCCCCCTGTTGGGCTCCATGCTCAGTCTGCTTGAGATTCTCTCCCTCTGTCCTCCTCCCGAGCTCACTCATTCTTACTCTCTCTCTCTCAAAATAAATTATTAAAAAAAACCAAAAAAAACAAAACTGGGGCACCTAGGTGGCTCTGTCGGTTAAGTGTCTGCCTTCAGCTCAGGTCGTGATCCCAGGGTCCTGGAATCAAGTCCTGCATTGGGCTCCCTGCTCAGCAGGGAGTCTGCCCCTCCTTCTCCCTCTGCCCCTCCCCCAGCTCATGCTCTCTCTCTCTCTCAAATAAATAAATAAAATCTTTAAAGTAAATAAATAAAATAAAATAAAACTGTCATCTCTGGATACAAAGTAAAGTAATAAAGATTTATGTTATCAGAATATGAAATGCATTTCTCTCCTGAAAAAAAAAAAAGATTCTCCCAAATTGCTATGCTTCTCAGGGAGTGGGTTGCTGCCTCTCGGGATGATGGAAAAGGTCATAATATTATTGCCCATCACATAGGGGCTGCTAAGAGACGGGTAAAGCTAGGCGACCTACACCTGCAGCCAGCTGATCCAGTAATCCAAGTGTTACTGAGTGGCTCACTGGAGCAGGAGGTGTGATCATCTCTGCCTACTTCTGAAATGGAAAGTTCTTGAAATAATTTTTAATTAAAAAAATCTATATTTCTTCAATATGCTGGCAAGACAGAAATCTGTACTCACATTAGCAAGAAGACCAGGTAGTTGGCAAAGGGTGGAATGGAAATAATACCTAGGAAAAGACACTTGGTGACGTCTCGACGGAACTAAGCAGAAATAAAGACAGATGCAGTTTTAACCCAAGTAAGTTCTTAATACAATTAACAATCCCTCCCCCACACTGTGCAGTAAACTTCTATTGTAGCCCAGAGAAGGATCAAGGTTATTTCTATCTACCTCTGGTTAGTAAGTTCCTCGGGGACAGAAGCCCTGATGTGTTCATTTTTGTATCCCAAATAATGTCTAGTACGGGGCCCGACATTATGCTAAATCCCTCAACAAATTCTTCTTGATATGCTGAACGGGTCCTAGGTTCTCACTCTCAGCTTCAAAACTACCCATCAAGTCACCACCAAATACTACTTTCCCGCTGCCTTTTGGATCCTTGCAGATTTTTATATAGTCAGAACTGGATTTTAGTATTTATCACTTTTATTCAGGAAGGAGGCCAGAATCTCCACGGAGCTCTGTTACAGAGGGCTACACCTCTGAATAAACCCAATGCTGACAGGTTATAACCTGACGCTCTCCTTTAGTTCAATACTTTGATCTCCCAGTGCAGGGGAAAAGAATGATCGGGGGTGAACAAGATAGGAAAGAAAAAAGCTTGAGCTCTTGGTTAACTTGAATTACCTCACCATGAACTTCTGGATATCTGCCCCCGGCCCATACCTGTCTCAAATGCTCCATCTCCCGGTATGGAAGTTGATGAAACTTTATATTGTGCTTCCACATATTTGCCTTTATTCTTCTAGCCTTTTTGGCATCAGCCCATAACATCTGCAATCCTGCCTCATTGAAGTAGAGGACAGAGAGTGATGTTATCCCAGTTTGAATCTTACCACAGCTTCCAACTCCACGTTTACCCACAACACACATACTTGTCCCTCCCCAACACTACTCTAAATCAGAGCTCTAACCTAGGACACTTGAAACTCTTGTGAGGCCAACCTAGATCTCTCTTCTCATTCCTTATCCCCCCAGCACATCGCCTTTCTTCCAGCCAAGTTGGCCTTCTGTGATCTACTATGGGATGCTCTTCCTCTTCCAGTTCACTACTCACTCCCTCTTTAAGACAAAAAATCAAAAGCTCCCTAACCTCAGGAAATCTTGCTCAATTAACCTTAGGTAGTCCCCAACCAGATATTAACTTATTTCCTTTCTAGAAGACTTTCAGAAATATAATTCAACATATTTCTATGACTGCATCTTTTTTGTTGTTGTTCATCTGATAATTCTTATATTTTACCGAAGGCTTTAGTTTTTTAAAAATGCCTTCCTATTTATAAATGAAATGATATAATGTCTAGGCTGGCTTCAAAATAATACAGGTGAAGGCAAGTGTATAAATGAATTGAGATTGATGGCCACGAGTTGATAATTGTTGAAGTGAGGCTGAGTACATGAAAATTCATTACATTATTCTATATTTGTGTATATTTAAAATTTTCCATAATTAATAAGTTTAAAAACAGGAGCACCGGGCTGGCTCAGTCAGTTAAGCGTTCTGCCTTTGGCTCAGGTCACGATCCCAGGGTGCTAGGATCGAGCCCCCAGTCGAGTTCCCTGCTCAGTGGGGACTCTGCTTCTCCCTCTCCCTCTGCCTGCCCCTCCCCTTGCTCGTGCTCTCTCTCTCAAAAATAAATAAAATCTAAAAAAAAAAAAAAAAAAAAAGCTTAAAAACAAACCAACCAAAATGCTTTTCCAGACCCTTTTCTCATTTAATTCTAGTTATAAACCTGGTAGCAGACAAAGCAGCCATTCTATTTCTACTTTAGATTTTGCAAGTCCATGAAGTTAGTAATAGTCATGATAATATTCACAGCCGACAATACAGTAGTTTATTGTAACTGCTGTTACGATAAAAGTATAGAGTACAATAATAGGTATAGATACATTTATTGAGCACATACTATGATCAGGCCATAAGTACTTTACATGTATTGATGTATTTATTTAGTTTTCACAACTACGTGGTCAGTATGTAGGTCCTATTATTTTCCATATTTTACAGACAAGAAAATCAAGGGACAGGGACGTTAAGTAACTAGTCCAGTCACACAGCCAGTGACAAGCTGGGATCTGAAGCCAGGCAGTCCGGCACCGGTGTGGACACCTGTCATTATACCATCTTCTAGTAACCAGCACAGCTCTGATCTGAATGAAAACATTCAGAAAATAAATATATGTAGTGCTATTTCCACGATATGCTACCTAAGGCAGATTTGTGACAAGCATTAGACCACATTTTCTTAGGGCCCAGTCAACTGATGAATCATAGGGCCGGTCTGTGAAGCTGTAGATGCCTGGCCTTATACATGTCAAAGAATTTCTGCAACAGTCAGCTGTGTGTGGTTAAGAAAAATGCAAAAATACCTATATTCCCCCTGGATGTTGTCATAAGTTGTTTGTCATAATACTTTTCTAGAAACATTCTTCAGAAGTGCTAACTTAGAAGAACTAATTTAATCCTCAAGCATTTATGAAACAGAGAACACCCCAGTTCACACCCACATAGCAGAACATGCAAGTAATCTTACTTATTCTAAACTCTTTGGCATTGCCCACGAACGGATTCAAGGGATTTGTTTTGGTTTTACCTTTCATGAAGACTGTGTACAGGACATAGAAGCGGGGGAAATGACGACCCAAGAAACGATGATATTTCCCATTAATCACTTTAGTCTTGGCCACCACATAAGAAATCAAGCTCTTCACATCTGCCTTTGGTGAAAGGTGAAGCTTTGAAGACCTACAAGGAAGATCAAAGAGACTGTCTGGGAATCAGTCCTGGAGCCCCTTTCACTAATGTAAAACACCAGTCTCAGAGAATGTATTCTAAGACCTGAATCTTCTGAAATCCAAGGAAGATCTTGGGCACAAGGACAGATAAGCAGACGGAGAAAAACATCGGGCAGTTGAGACATCAGGCAGGAAGCAATGTCGGGTGTGGTAGGAGTCTGCAGGGAGCGCAAAGCCTGAGGGACCATTTGAACAGCATGCTAAGGCCAAAGAGATGGGATCCAGATAAGAAGCCGTAAAACCTAAGCCGAAAAGGGAGGCTGAAGGATGAGTTCAGGACACGTGGGTATTTCGGAAAACATGGGGCACTAAGAGTTGTGAGGGTCAGGAAGCCGTATCACTAGCGGCGATCGGGATGCGAGTTCCCAGCAGCATAAAAGCCCCCGGGCCAGGGCGTGGAACGCTGAGAATTAAGAGACAGCATGCAAACAAGGTTGAGACACTTGGAAA
The DNA here is from genome assembly GCF_024610735.1 of Ursus americanus. NCBI lineage: Eukaryota > Metazoa > Chordata > Mammalia > Carnivora > Ursidae > Ursus > Ursus americanus. The sequence continues at coordinate 42,322,886 of NC_142151.1, read as the reverse complement.
GGCCTGTACGTCAGAAACGCTTTCCTTTCTCCCAGGTCCCTCACCGAGGGGCCCCCCAGGCCAGGCCACAGCGAACAAGTTGCAGCTTCCGGGTGACATGAGGTCCGGGAGTGACCGCTGAACCCCACAGAGCAGCCCGAGCCCAGCACACCCTGGAGAGCGCCATCTTCACAGCGAGGGAGGGGGAGAGGAGAGGAGGTCGCCTTTAGGTCAAAGTTCACCGGACGTCACGTTCGTTCCAGAACGCATGCGCCTTTCCTGAGTGCTGATTGGTATCCATAGCTAGCCTGCCTGGCGCTCCCCCGGTGAGGAACCGACGCTAAGACTGAGTGGCGAAAGAAGGACCAGGATTGGACGCAGCCAGTATTTCCTGATTTAAAGGCGCCGGAAACGGGCTGTCCTCGAGGCAGTGAGGACGTATGGCAGTGGTCGGGTTTGTGATCCTGAGGGCGTCCTCTCGCTGAGGGCCTGCTGATCCCTCGCGATTCCCTAGGGCTTCCTAGCGCCGCCCTTGCCCTCTGTCCGTACCCCGGGCTTCGGGGCCACGACGCGGTGGGTGCCAGGTGTCAGTGTAGCAGTGCCTCAGGCCGCGGCGCCTCCTGGGGCCTGGGGAGACCCGCGGCGCCCTCTAGTGGTGGCGGCCAGACTAGTCCGGGAACTGTCCAGTGCCAGTGAGGTGGCCCGCGTTGGAGGCCTGGGAGCGGCCCCTGTGCACACTAAGTACGTTTTTATTTTAGACGCTGGTTTCCAAACTAGGTTTGTGGGGAAATGCAAACTTTCGTTAAGCGCCTCCTGAAGACCAAGGTCGGGTTTCAAATGTCAGTTTTCTAAGAGGCTTTCTCTGACTACTCTATTCAAAGTAATGCCCATGATAAGGATACACATTTACCTCCATCACCTTGTATATTTTCTTTATAGCATTTCCCACTTAAAACTGTTTATACATTTGTTTCCTTGTTTGGCCGGCTCCCTCAACTAGACTGAGGGCAAGCACCTTCTTGCCTTGTTCATTGCTGTACCTTACTCCTAATCCTAGGTGCCATTCCTAGAATGTAGTAGGTGCTCAATAAATATTATGTATTTTTTTTAAGTAGGTTCCACCCCAGTGAGGAGCCCAATGCAGTGCTCGAACTTACTACCCTGAGATCAAGACCTGAGCTGAGATCAAGAGTCAGAGTCTTAACCAACTGAGTCATCCAGGCACCCCTAGGTGCTCACTAAATATTGTTGAATAAATTAATTACTGAAACTGGGAAGGATTCTTAGAAGTAGCACTTAGCTGCCTCTGAGAGTTTACTGTCTCAAGTACATATGAATATTTACCCTCCATGGAGAGTTGTAAAAAGCATCCCATTTGGAAACAGGATCTAGGTTCAAATCTTAGCACTGCCATTTCCTTTAGCATGTGTGACCTTGGACATGTCACTTTAGCTCTGGGCTTATTTCCTCTGCAATAGTACTCATTTTATAAGAATTCTGGGAAGATTCAAGAAGAAAATGGTTGTGAAAGCTCCATAGAATGCCTAATGGGTCAGGGAGCATTCTATTAGCATAGGCTGTTTATGACTGCACCACTCATGAAGTCAGAGAAAGTGTTCTCTAATGACGATCTCTACAAGTGTTGGGTAGATGAGGTGGGTGGGATAGAAAGTTGACTAAAACATGATCTCTGTCTTCAGGCAGTGTCTAAGTTCTCTCAACCACTATGTATCTCAGAAATGTTCAGCTCTAAAATTCTAGAACACTCCTGGAAAGAAGGGGACAAGATCAATCAGAGTCAGTTTTGTAGAGGAAATGGGAAGGTATTGTGCCTGGAAAGATGGCGTAGAGGGAAGGCATTTCGTGCAGTAAATATGGCAGGAATACGAATTCCTTCCATCCCTCCTTCCTTCCTCAAATACGTGTTTATTGTTTAGTGCCTCTCCCTCCATGCCCCCTCACTGCAGCATACACCCAGTAAGTCTTGCTGGTTCTGCCTTCTAACTATTTCTTTAGTCGTCCAGTTTACTTCTCTCTTCTGTGCCACCACCCACCCCTGATCTAGAAGACTGGATCAACTTCCTTACTGGTTTCTCTGTCATCTATTAAATAGAGGCCAAAGGCCTCTTTCCAACCAGTTTCCCATTCCATAGCCAGAGAAAGCTTTGAAAATTGCAAATCTAAGCTTGTCACTCCCCTTTATAAAACCTTCCAGGTTTCCTCACTCTTAGGATAAAGTTCAGACTCCTTAACCCGACCTACAAGGCTTTGCATTATTGACCTCAGCCTGTCTTCGCAGCCTCATCTCATATCTCATGGTGTCCTTTGCCGCTTAGCTTTCTATGCCTAGAAACGCTGGCCTTTCAGTTCTGTAGGCCAAGCAACTTTATGCTCTGGGCTGTTGCTCATGTTGCTCTTCGCTTAGAGTTTTTTCTTTTCTTTCTTCCTTTCCTTGAAGATTTTATTTATTTATTTGAGAGAGAGAGAGTGAGAGCGAGTGGAGGAGGGGCAGAGGGAGAGAATCTCAAGCAGACTCCGTGCTGAGCAGGGAGTTTCATGCGGGACTCCATGCTACGACCTTGGGATCATGACCTGAGCCAAAGTCAGACGCTTAACTGACTGACCCACCTGAGCACCCCTGCTTGGAGTTTCTTCCCTTCCTCCCAGCTTGTCTTTCCAGTTCCAGCTGAAATGACAATAACCGCTGGCATTTATTAAGCAGGGACCACGTCCAACATTGTACTTAATGCTTTATGTGTATTAAGTCATTTAATCATCAGTGTAACTTCATGAGGTAGGTACTATTGTTAGCTCCACTTTATAAATGAGGAAAGTGAGCCTAAGAAACCTATTCAAGATCTGAGTCAGTATTTGAACCCAGGTAGACTGGGTACATGAATTACTGCTGGACTGTATATAAATAGCACTGTTGGAGAGACTGTTTTTTAAAGTTTTTTTTTTGACAGAGAGAGACAGCCAGCGAGAGAGGGAACACAGCAGGGGGAGTGGGAGAGGAAGAAGCAGGCTCCCAGTGGAGGAGCCCGATATGGGGCTCGATCCCAGAATGCTGGGATCACGCCCTGAGCCGAAGGCAGACGCTTAACGACTGAGCCACCCAGGCGCCCGAGAAACTATTTTTTAATCCCACAGACTTAGGTTCCTCTATTACACCTCTATCTTAAGTATCCAGGTATATTTAATAGTGCTTAAAAGGATCATAATTAGCTGTGGCATTATACATTTAATGACTGCATTCCCCATGGGATTCTAAGGTCACTGTATCTAGTCCCTGGCACAGTGCCTGGCACACAAGAAATGCTCATTAAATATTTGTGAAATGAACAAATGTCTCATATACCTGAATATAAGGTTTATTTTTCCTCTCAAAATAATTTTTCAGAAAAGAAGTTGCCTTGTAATTTGTGTTCTTACAAAGCCTCTTATTAGAGTGCATGATGTCTCTTTTATACATTTTGTTTTGAGTTGAAGGGTTTGGGGAAGATGCATCCTGAAATAACCTCAGTTGATGCTAGTTCTTTTTTTTTCTTTTAAGATTTTTAAAATTTATTTATTTGAGAGAGAGAGAGAGATTGAAAGAATGAATGGGAGGAGGGGCAGAGGGATCATGACCTGAGCCGAAGGCAGATGCCCAACCGACTGAGCCAACCAGGCGCCCCAGTTGGTGCTAGTTCCACAAGCTTATAGACATCACTGGATGGAATCACTTAAAAACAAAAAGGAGGCCAAAAAACTTAACATAGATTTAAGGAATTATTCGTGGATTAGGACTTTACAGTTTCAAGTGTTTGATCTTATTGTAAGCCTTTTAGAAAGCAATAGGAAGGAGTTATACTGTGGATATCAGGAATATATATGCATGGTATGAATTAAAAAAAAACTGTCCTCAAACAATTTGGATATATGTGAGGATGGTGTGATCTGTAAATTGAGCTAATTAATGATGAAAGTGGCTTGAATGATGAAGAAGGCATTGGTAATTTGAATTGTGTTATAAAGTTTGAGTGAGAAAGCATTCTCTCTAAATAAATATTTCACACGTGATTTTAAATATGTGTTGCTGAATGATGTTAGACTTATATTTTCACTAAATTAGTACCTACTTAAAGTAGATATTTGACTATTCATATATATGAAGTTGACCAAAATCCTTTTTTTTTTTTCAGTTGTTCTTTTTGAGAAAACAAGGCACTGCCTTGTGTTTGGGCACATATATTAAAACTTGCAATACATTTTATTAAGTGCTGTTTATTAAGTATTAGCAGACACAAAGATGGGCTGATAGGAGCTTGGCGTATATAGAGAACAAGAAGAAAACTAGCTGAAACAAATGATTATATACTAGGAATAGTTCGTCTGTTCATTAACTTACCAATTATTGAGCATCTCCCCCAGGCCAGCCATTGTTCCTACTTCTCGGAATAAGTCAGAGGTCAGACAGGTAAAGATTCCAGCCCTAGAATGATCGAGCGATGTGTTTGGAATACTAAAGTGAGGCTGCATTTCTGGGGGCCTCATGTGTGAAGACTAGAGATTTAGATTTGATTGGAAAGGGTTAGAGAGTCCTACTGCATTTTGCCCAAAGGAATGACAAGGTGAAGATGATGTTTTATAAAAATTAGTCTGGAGCGGTGTCCAGGGTGGATCAGAATGGGAAGAGACTGGAGATTAAGGACACCAAAAAGGTTTTTATAAGGATCTGGACAAGACATAGTGAGGAACCAGTAGAATGCCTCAAAATGGTGACCATCTTTAAGTGGCCCAGATTTGCAGTGTGAAAATGGGAATCCGATTTGAGCTCCCAAAACCCATGTAATTTAGTTAGCCATCGGAATTTGGTGTTCATTTTACAAACATCTGAGGGTCCACCCTACAGCCATTCTGCTAGATTCTAGGAAAATAAAGGCAAATAAGAGGCAGGACTTTCCCTCAAAAAGTTCAGATGTTTAGTAGAGAAGATTCCATTCAAAAATTATTGTGCTATCACATGATAGGTGCTGTAACAGAGAAATGTCCAAGGCACAGTGCAAGTTGAAAGAAGGAGTAGTAATTGATAAATTCTGGTGGTGGGGAGTAGGGCATCCAGATGAAGAGAAGTCAGGTTTGAACTAGATCGTGGGAGATGAATTGGAGAGTGCCTGGCAGACAAGTACTGGAAGGAAGGGCTTTGTGAGAAGAAGCAGCAGCATGTCCAAAGACAGGATAGACTGAAACTTCAGGGAAAGAGAAATCTCTTTTGCTAGGAGAAATACCAACCGCAGTGATTTGCCAACTTCAGATACCAATTCATTGAGTTTGACAGGCTGCCTTTGGCAGGTTATTCTTCCCACAGCACTAAAATAAAAAAAAGTCCCAGGATGAAAGAGTTTTAATAACCATTGCTTAATACAATTTTATGATACCCTCTCAAAATTCTGAGCGAGATGAAAACTTCTTATTTGCATTTTTTTCTTCTGTATTAAAAATGTTGTTGGGGGGGTGCCTGGGTGGCTCAGTCGGTTAAACATCTGGCTTAGGCTCAGGGCATGATCCAAGGGTCCTGGGATCGAACCCCACGTCGGGCTCCCTGCTCAATGGGGAGCCTGCTTTTCCCTCTCCTGCTGCTGCTCGCTCTGCTTGTGCTTTATCCCTCTCTCTCTGTCAAATAAATAAATAAAAAATCTTTAAGAAGAATGTTGTTGGGGGGCATGTGGCTGGCCCAGTTGGTAGAGCATGTGACCCTTGATTTCAGGGTGGTGAGTTTGAGCCCCACATGGAGTGTAGAGATTACTTTAAAAAATAAAATCTTAAAAAAATATATATATATATATATATATATTTTAAAGTAGGCTCCACACCCAACTTGGGGCTTGAACTCATGACCCTGAGGTCAAGAATTGTGCACTCCATGGACTGAACCAGGCAGGCATCCCCCTAAAATAAAAATAAATAAAATAAAAATGTTGGGGTGCCTAGTTGGCTCAAAGAGCATGAACCTTTTGATTTTGGGGTCGTGAGTTCAAGCCCCACATTAGGTGGAGATTACTAAAGAAATCTTTTTTAATCTTTAAAAGGAAGAGAACATAATACTATAACATTCATTTACATATCTACCACCTAAAATCCCATTTTATTCCCTTATTGGGCATCCTCTTTATATCAGTCCACTTTTAATACTTTGAATATATATATTATAATATATAATTATATATTGAATATATGTTATATATGTATGAACATATGAATATATTACACAATTATATATATTAAATATATATTGTAGTGTATAATATATATCTTTGAACATGCATATATATATCTGCACAAATAGTATTTGTACTTTTAAAAAAATTTTTTAAAGATTTTATTTGAGAGAGAGAGAATGAGCAGGGGGAGGGGCGGGGGGAGAGAGAGAGAGAGAGAAACAGACTCCCCACTGAGCTGGGAGCCCAATGGGGGGCCCAATCCTAGGACCCAGAGATCATGACCTGAGCCGAAGACAGCTCAACTGACTGAACCACCCAGCTCAACTGACTGAAAACACCCCAATGTTTTAAAAATTCATACACAGTTGACCTTGAACAACATGGGTTTGAACTGCACGGGTCCACTTTTTTCAATAAATGCAGTACAGTACTGTAAATGCATTTTCTCTTCTTTATGGTTTTCTAAATAACATTTTCTTTTCTCTAGCTTACTTTATTGTAAGAATACAGGCTATAACACACAGAACATACAAAATATGTATTAATTGATTGTGTTTTTGGTAGGGCTTCTGATCACTAGTGGGCTATTAGTTGAGTTTTGGGGGAGTCAAAAGTTATACCTGGATTTTTGGGTTTCCTGGGTGGCCCAGTGGGTTAAGCATCTGACTCTTGATTTTGGGGTCATGAGTTCAAGCCCCATGTTGGGTGTGGAGCCTACTTAAAAAATATATATTTGTTTTCCAAATCCATCCCTGTAGACAAATTCATTAATTTCAGCTGCTGTGTGGTATTCCATCACATGAATATACTCCATTTTGTCATTCTATTTGTTACTAAAAACATTAATGTTGTTTTCAGTGTTTCATTATTACAAACACTGCCTTGTAGGGAACACCCTTGAACAAATCTCCTTGTTCTTATGTATGGAGGTTTCTCTTAAGCAATGTTTTCAGAGTGGTTTTTTTTAAACCATAACTCATAGTACAAAATACATTTTATATCAAGACTCATTTCATATATGAAATGAAAGTTTAGTGAAGTAATATGTACTCAGGTTATATGCATTCTATTTCCTATTCTATTTCATTTTTGTAGACTACTGGACCTGAGTCCCTAAATTGATTTCATGACCCGCTCATGGGTTGAAAACACGGCTCTAAGGCAGTGGACTTTCTGCATCAAAGGATAGGCACAGTTTGGACTTGAGTAAATGTTGCCAGGTTGCTTCTCCAAAGTAGTGGTGTCGGTTCTACAGGATACGCAAGTCCTAGTTTCTCACCAACACTTAACAATGGTCGGACTTTAAAATTATTGCTAACCCAATAGATATGAAATGAATCTCATTGTTAGTTTACTTTGCATTTTCCTGGGTACTGGAGAGGTGGAATAGATTTTTACATGTATTATTGCTTATTTGAATGTCTTCTGGTAATTATCTATTTATACCTTTTGTCCGTTTTTTCATTGGGTTGCTTATCTTCCTTTTGTTATTATTAGTTCATAGGAATCCTTTCCAGATGCTAAATACCAATCCTTTTCTGATATGCATGTATATTGCAGATACCTTCTCCCTATCTCCCCCTCTGTCATTTGTATTTTAACCTTGTTTAGGATATCTGTTGAGGGTCACCTGGCTGGCTCAGTTGGTGGAGCACGTGACTCTTCATCTCAGGGCCGTGAGTTCAAGCCCCACGTTGGTGTGAAGTCTACTTTAACAAAAAGATGTCTTTTGTGTGCGAGTTTTTAAGATTTGTTACAGTCAGTTTTATCAAAATTGGCTCTTATAACTCCTGCTTTTTTATAATTTTATCTTTTATTTTTAATTTTTTTTTTTTACTTTTTAAAGATTTTTATTTATTTATTTGTCAGAGAGAGAATGAGGGCGAGCAGGGGGGAGCAGCAGGCAGAGGCAGAGGGAGAAGCAAGCTCTCCGCTGAGCAGGGAGCCCGATGCGGGACTTGATCCCAGGACCCTGGGAACTTGACCTGAGCCGAAGGCAGACGCTCAACCAACTGAGCCACCCAGGCGTTCCCATAATTTGGTCTTTTAAATTCTATCTTAAGATCATAAAAATATTCTCTATTTTTCAGATAATTTTGAAAGTTTTGTTTTACAATTTTAGGTCTTTAATTCACCTGGAGTTTCTTTTTGCCTGTTCCTTTCCGTCTCCTGAAACATGTGGGGCTCATCATTTGACTCTACCACATGTCCCATTTCAGTAATTGTCTCGGGCACCCTAGGCATCTTATTGCCTCCTCCCTCTAAGTCTTTCTCTTAGAAATAACAGAATGGGACTATAAATGGTCTCCAGGCTAAGGAAAGTAGCTGTTTGGAGGCCTGTAAAGAAGAAGCAATTGGCAAAAATGAGGTGAAGAGAGTCATCAGGAGGAATCTCTGGAAAAGATGATACACAAGGATGGTTCATCCTTCACAGCGGGAACCTGAGGATCCTGGAAGGAGAACTGCGTTTGCAGGGAGAAAGAAGAGTGTCTCAGAGCTGGCCCTGAAGGAGAGAGACTTCTGACAGGATCCTTGTATCCTAATTTTGAAGCCCTTCCACATCTACCCCATCTTTCTTCCTTCCTTCCTTCCTTCCTTCCTTCCTTCCTTCCTCCCTCCCTCCCTCCCTCCCTCCCTCCCTCACTCCCCTTTCTCTTTCTTTCTTTCTTTCTTTCTTTCTTTCTTTCTTTCTTTCTTTCTTTCTTTCTTTCCTTCCTTCCTTCCTTCCTTCCTTCCTTCCTTCCTTCCTTCTCCGTCTTCCTTCCTTCCTTCCTTCCTTCCTTCCTTCCTTCCTTCCTTCCTTTCTAATTGTATTTATTTATTTGAGAGAGAGAGAGTGAGCAAGAGAGAGAGAGCACACGAGCACGGGGAGAGGGAGAAGCAGACTCCCCACTGAGCAGGGAGCCCGACGCGGGGCTCAATTCTATGACCCAGAGATCATGATCTGAGCTGAAGGCAGATGCTTAACCGACTGAGCCACCCAGGTGCCCCCCATCTAGTTTCTTATTTTACCTCTCGTCCGTACCTGCAAGTCCTGTGAACCTCTTCTGTCTTGCACTAGAAGAATGTGAAACTAAGGCATGTTAAGAATCACATGGATGTTGATGAATCTGAGATTAGAACCCAGGTCTCCTGGCCATCAAACTGAAAGGTGTCAGCTGAGTCCAGTGGAAACCAGTTTGCAAGAAAAGACTTACGAGAGAGGAGGTTAGCATTTCCAGAGGGGCAGCAGTCCAAAATTACAGCAGGTAGCCTTTGATTTCTAGTGTAATTTACAGTCTTAATCATCATCAAAAAGCCTTTATCAGCGCCTGCTTATAATGGGCAATTAAGGTAGACACTGAACTAAATGTAGACTATATTTTTCATGAACATGGTCTAAGAATTCGTACTCTATGAAAATTAATATAAACAGATAAGCAAAGGACATATCCATCTGACAATTAAAAAAAATGTAGACCAATCTAGCCACTGTGGACAGTAAAGAATTAACATCAAACATGCCAGAAGTCAGGTCAATTCAAGGATAAGGGCATCGCTGGATGAAGAGCAGGGCCAAGTAGGGATTGGTTTAGGGGTTCCAAGTTCAGGGAAATTGTCACCAATCAATTAGGGAGGGCGAGTCTCTTGCTTTCTGACTTCTCCCACTCCCTTCCACCCTCCACACACATGCCCCACCCCAAGCTTTTCTTCTTACAGGGGACATAACCATAACCCTTGCTAAGGACTGAGATCAGAGGAATTTTTCCTTTGTGTTAGTCCTTGACTTTGGATAAGGGACCTTTACCCAGCATCAGCAGGAACCACCCTCAAGAGCCACTTTGTGCTGCCTGGCACGTCCACAGCAATTAGAGCAAAAGGACAGAGGTAAGAAAACTAGAGGGAAGTTCTCCCCACCCAGTGTTGGTAGGGTCACCCAGGACCTCTACCATCAGTCCTGACATTCACTGTACGGGGCTCATTATCCTCACTTGCACCCTTTACTGAGATTCCCCTGGGTCCGATTTCTGTTGTATGGTGAAGTTAAACAGAAGAAACCATGAAGTCTTTCTTTTTTTTTTTTTTTTAAGATTTATTTATTTATTTATTTATTCGACAGAGATAGAGACAGCCAGCGAGAGAGGGAACACAAGCAGGGGGAGTGGGAGAGGAAGAAGCAGGCTCAGAGGAAGAAGCAGGCTCATAGCGGAGGAGCCTGATGTGGGGCTCGATCCCATAACGCCAGGATCACGCCCTGAGCCGAAGGCAGACGCTTAACCACTTAACCGCTGTGCCACCCAGGCGCCCCATCCATGAAGTCTTTCTAAACCAATTCTATTCAGCTTTAGAAACTTGGTCATTCGGAATCTCTGTCATTCGGAATCTCTGACCCCATCCCTACAGAAGACTCCCCACCAATCTCTTTGTCAGTCCAGGTGACTCAGGTAGGGCTGACCACACCCCCTAGCTCTAAGGGTCAGCTTGTGTTCCAGGCACCCCTGGAGCACTGTTTTCAGCTGATGATACCTACCCATGCTAGGTAACAAACAGAGCCCTCCCTGACACTTCTGCTGGAACAGCAGGGGAAGAGGTACTCTAACCTGCAAGCTGTGAGGATGACATCAGTCCAGGGCAGACGGTGGCTGTTGTCCCACCGAGCAAGGAGAACCTGCCGGAGAATGAAGTCATGCTCGGACTGATGCAGAGCGTAGAGTGAGAGAGAGAAGGAGACAGGTGGACAGTGGCTTGGCGATATTTGAGTCCTCAGATCCAGCCCAGCTCAAAGCTAGATGTGCCATTGGATTTCCCACTGATGTGAGAGATTCATTTCCCTTTGAGCACAACAGATCTGAATGGGTTTCTGGCTGTCACTCACAATCAAAAACAAGACGAAAATCATGCCTAGTGCACATTTATTTTTATTTCCTAGTGCACATTTAACTGTAAAATTTGTACCACATCGATTTTCACTTGTTTACTGAATAACACATGCAGGTTTTTACCTAAAATTTTTGAACACTTTTATTTTTATTTATTTTTTTTTTAAAGAATTTATTTATTTATTTGACAGAGAGAGAGACAGCCAGCGAGAGAGGGAACACAAGCAGGGGGAGTGGGAGAGGAAGAAGCAGGCTCATAGCGGAGGAGCCTGATGTGGGGCTCGATCCCATAACTCCGGGATCACGCCCTGAGCTGAAGGCAGACGCCCAACCGCTGTGCCACCCAGGCGCCCCTGAACACTTTTATACTTCACAAAATAACCTCGTGTGTGTTTATAAAACTTAATTTTTTAAAAAAAAATTTATTTATTTGAGAGAGAGGGACCAAGGGGTGGGGAGGGGCAGAGGAAGAGAGAGAGAGGGAGAATCAGACTTCCCACTGAGCAGGGAGCCCACCCTGGAGCTTGATTCCCCTGACCTGCAGATCATGACCAGAGCCAAAGGCAGACGCTTAACCAACTGACCACTCAGGCACCCCGAGGACCTAGTTTTAACAAAGTTATGTGAGGTGGGATGTATTTTATTCCTTCAGTTGGTCAAACTGAAGCTCGGAGAAACCCAGCAGTTCATTCAGCATCACACAGCTAATAAACTCTAAAGTAGGTCTTCTGGCTCCAAATCCCAGGCCTATTCTATAGCTCTTCATCTGCGTAAGTACTTGTAGGATTTCTTCAGGAATTAATTTTTTTGTCTCTCTTGATGCAAGAGAAGCTCACTTAAGGACAGGACGTTGCTGTTTGTGTTGAGTCCCTGTTTGACTTCCCCTGACAGCTTCCTGGTATGAGTGGGACTCAGAGTAGGGGGTTGGCTCTCGCTGATGGTAAGATTAGGGTTTGCCAGATCTGCTTTCTCTCATCAAGGAGCTTATAATCAGCTGACTGAAATAATGCATATGTATTACAGCGGCGTTTTTCCGCCTTTTCTGACTGCAATGGTAAGAAACTATACACACATTCTTAAAGTTTAAAAGCAATACCTACCTTAGTACTTGTGACAGTCTTTGATGTTTCCCATTTCATTTTTTTAGAATTCTGATTGTGACCCGCTAAACTGATTTCATCATTCAATAAAACGCATTGAAACCCAGTTTGAAAAAGCACTGTTACAGGTTACGTATATGTAAAGTCAAATCCAAGCTAAAGTCCGATATCACAAATGCTTATTGAGTGCTAAGTATATTGCTAGGTGCAATGAAAGATACAAATAACATATGTATAGCTATATGACACTCATAATCTAGCGACAGAAATCAGAGAATAAACTCAAATAATTAATAAAGGGAAAAATATGAGCCAAAAACCTCCCCGCAAAGATTCAGGAGCAGTAGAAATCACATCCTGTGAGAATCAGGAAAAGCTTTAAGGAGCAGGGAGCATTTGAGTTAGGTCTTGAGAAGCGGCTATTAGAACTGTGAGTGGAGGTAACAGAAGGAGCCAGCATAGGGTCAGGCCATGTGTTTGGGAAAGAAAATGAAATTCAACTGGAATGAAGGCTTTGCATGGTGGAGAGGTGGAAGATGAGGTGGAAAGAAGGCAGGAACCGTGGCGGGAGGAGCTTTGTCAGATGAAGTCTGTTCTGTAATTGAATGTGGTGTGTGTGTAAAACATCCTCCACATGGCATGAGGTAGCACTCAGTTAATAAGACCTCCCATTTCCTTCTTTACTCCGCAGGCAATAGGACATTTGTAAGTGGGGAACGGAAATGCTCAGGTCGATTGGGGGACATTGAAGCTGTGAGGTCAGTGCTGTGGAGGCCCAAGCAAAAAGGTAGCAGTTGAAATAGAAGGGGACAATTGACCTTGTGCAGGTAGGCAACGGTAACTGGCATTATTAGATGTGAGGGAGGGTGAGGAATCCATGATGACTTTCAATTTTTAAGTCCCAAATGCTGGGAATGTAGGAAAATTGTAAGAACAACCTGGTTTGAATAGAAAGGAGGATAATTAGAAATGTTGACTTTCTAGGTGGACAGCCAGGGAGAAAGTCCAAGAGGCAGTTGTAGTTTAGGGAAAGAGGGTGCAGGGAGTAATGGCATTTGGGAATCACCATCGAGAACGTGAAATGGTGCCATGGCTATGAAGGGATGTGACCATGGCCTTGGAGTCCTCCTTGAGGATACACCACTGAACATGACAAAAGTCCTGGCTCTCAAGGAGAAATACAAACAGCAAAAGCAATTTGTGGGTGTAGTGCTATGGAAAAGGGAAGAATACAGCCTAGTGCACATAGGACTACATAGAAGACAGGCCTCACTCAGACACTAGCCTCAGGGAAGGCTCTTGCAGGAAGAAGCATTTAAAGTGACACCTCAGTGGTGACGTAGGAGTCAGCCAGGTGAAGGATGCATAAATCAAGAATGTTCCGACAGAAGCACAGCATGTGAAAAGATGGGGAGGCAAGAAAGAACATTGGTACGTTTGGGGAACAAAAAAATAGAGGGAGCATCTTTATGAAGTTGGTATCATCCCCACTTCAGATAAAGAAATGAAACACAAAGATTTAATAACATACCCATAGTTTCCCAGCTGGCTAGACCCGGAACCCTGGTCTACTTTACTCTTAAGAGGTTGTTCTTTCCATTATTCCAACCTGTCCCACAAATGTCTCTAATGCTGGGTGGGTCCTGGTATTACATCGAAGTTGCCAAGATTAGGTAGAGTTAGAGGACTAAGGATTGAACCTAAGGAATGCCTACATTTAAGGAGTAGGAGGAAAGAGAAGAAAAATAGCAACTGAAGAAAGCAGAGGAAGGGCAATCCAAATAGGAGAACTAGGGGCGCCTGGGTGGCTCAGTCGGTTAAGCATCCAACTCTTGGTTTCAGCTCCGGTCGTGATCTCGGGGCTGTGAGATCCAGCCCGGTGTTGGGCTCCGTGCTCAGTGCAGAGTCAGCTTTGAGGTTCTCTCTCCCTCTCCTTCTGCCTCTCCCGCTCATGCTCTTTTCCTCTCTCTCTCTAAAATAAATAAATCTTTAAACAAAACAAAATAGGAGAGCTACCCAGCAAACACAGTATGATGGAATCCAAAGAAAGAACTGGAACAGGAGTGGTACAACATTTCAAATGTGGCAAGAGCTGAAGAGTTTGTGGGTTCTGACCATAGACAGCCAATGATGATATCACTTAGCTAACAAGAAAGCCATTTCCGGGGTGGATCACAAAGAGTGGAAAAATACATGGGTGTTCAGGAAGCAGAGTGAGTGCAGATCACTTTTTCAGAAACACTGATTTTGGGTTGCGGGAGGAATTAAGAAGGGAAGCCAACTCAGATGGAGGCAGCAGTTTTATTAGGAAGTGATCTTGAGATCGCCGCTAAGGGAAGGGAAGGAAGCAAATCTGCACAGAAGGAGAAGTTGGGCTGTGACATAGGACAAAGGCTCAGCCAACCTTCAGAACTGTCCGTTTGGGATGAGAAGGATGAATCTTTATACTCCCATGTAAATCAGTCATTCAGCATGGGCTGCCTGAGAAAGGGGCATGACAGGACGGCTGAGGGCCAGCTGCCAGCAGCATTCCCTCTTCAAACAGCTGGGGTCCTAAGTCCTTCATTCTCAAAGGGGGTCCTGCCTGTGCATTCCAGCATTTATCCCAGGAAGAGCCTTACAAGGCTAGCAGAAGTCAAGGGAGGAATATTTTTAGGATAGGTAAGACTCAACTTTGGAAATAGATACATAAATAGAAACAGATATATCCTAATTATTATTCTGTAATGCCCTGTCAGGAAACATGTCAGCCATAACATATTAAAAAGCGGGCTAATACATTTATGAAACACCTCCCATATATCTGGCCTTTGTTAGCAGCAGGTGTACAAAGATAAGATAATCACCCCTAGGGTACCTGGGTGGCTCAGATGGTTAAGCGTCTGCCTTTGGCTCAGGTCATGATCCCGGGGTCCTGGGATTGAGTCCCACATCAGGCTCCCTGCTCCTTGGGGAGACTGTTTCTCCCTTTGCCCCCCCCCCCATGAATAAATAAAATCTTAAAAAAAAAAAAAGATAATCACCCCTATTGAGAAGCTTACAATTTAATGGGAGAAGAAGAATGTATAAAAGCAATAACCCTATGAGGGGCTGTGCTTATCTTATTTGTGCCATTATCTGTACCACCCCGTGTATGCCTAGCACATAGTAGGCTCTCAAATATACACAATGAGCCAGTGGTAGAGTAGAACAAGAGGTCCTTGGGTAGAAGACAAAATGTAGGGCTAATGCTGCCTGGAGGAGTCAGGGGGGTATATTTTAAGGGAAGCTTAAATAATAATAATAATAATGTTTACCAGGTAACGAAGGGGAGGGGTAGGAGTAGTTAAATTCCAGGCAGCTGTTTCAGGGAAAACAAAAGTAACAAAAAGAATACTTGGAGAGTGAGTAGAAGGTAAGCATGGAAAGAAAAGTCTTCTGTTTCAATAAAGGGCACACATGATGCAAATACTTATTAACATCTACACAGAAATGAGTTGGCCTGGGTGGTAGTGTGGAATGTTGAGGGAACTTACAATAGGATGTTACGAAAGATTATTTTCAAGCTCGATGTGAATGAAAGGGAACTGTTTCGGGTGTCCACAATAGAGGCGGTACAGAATAGCAGTTGAGGGCTGCTTCCTGAGGAACAGATTTGTGTTCAAAGCCTGGCTCTGCCACGGACAGATGTATGTACTTAGGTAAGAACCTCCCTAAGTCTTCGGTTCCCAAACCGCAAAATATAGTTCCTGCCTCACAAATCTATTGTGAGCATAATTCAAGTTTGTGACATTAAATGTGGTGTTTGATATAGATACGTAAGAAAAAGTGAGCTAATGTTGTCAGTAGGAATTGCAGAGCTGGAAGGCACGACTGGAGTGTACGTGCTGGGACAAACTGCTGGGAAAGGAGACAGGAGCTATGGTGGAGTCTCTTATAAAATCCACTCCTATTTTTGGAATTCCTCAACAAACGCAGGGCTTTTTCTTCCAACATTTGAGTTCGTGGCTGATTTCATATGTACTTCTGTTTTCCTGTGGAAGGAGACAAATTGGTGGCCAACCCCATCTAAGGCAGCTTTAGATTAGGGAACTTGTCTGAGGCAGAACAGGACAGGGAGCAGGTCAAGTTGTAACGGTAGGACTTTGAGTGCTTGTGTGCGTCCTGGAGTAAAGAGATCTTCATCTGGGTCCAGGGCAGGAGATCTAGAGATCCTTCTGCTGACCCTATGGCTGTTCTGAGTCGGAAGCAGAGCCACTTGCTAGAAGCCTACTTTGACTAATATAAATCTATTACTCTTTTCTTTCTTTTCCATTGTAAGATATTTCTTTCTATCATACTTAATATGCGTATGTTTCTTATGGTATTAAGCAGATTTTCTTTAAAACTATCAGGAAACTTTCTGAAGGCAGCAACTTCTTCCTCCTGGTATCCCACTTCATTCTCCTCACCTCCCCCTTCTGTCTCCTTTCCACCTGTGCCTCCAGCTGGCCTACTAAACTATTTGCCAGAGGCATCATTTCCTCATTCTTTCAGTTCCCTTCCTCCCAGACTGAGAAATTCTGGACTTGCTCTGGATTTGTTTTTCTCGAGTCTCGGGTTTTTTTTTTGTTTTTGTTTTTTTTTTTTTAATTTTGTTTTGTTTTGTTTCTTTTGCTTTTCCGTCAGGCATCCCAGGCCTGGGTTTGCATGGCTTTGTAGTTGGCCTACGGATCACTGATTAACCAGGCTGATGCCAGCAGGTCCCTCAGATCCCAAGGAATAGACTGGGCGGTATTTTTACCCACACACTGAGACACATCATAATTGCATCAGTGCTGCACGCACCTATGGAAAATACTAGTAGACTGTCAGGCTTGGGGTTAATTGGTTTCAGCTCACGCCTTAGGGGAGCAGAGTCCTTGCACACTTGCTGGCCTGGTACAAGTGCCGCAACCAGCTTCACACTAAGGGGAGTGGCGTCCTGAAGGAAAGCAATTCCTTTAACTCCACCCCTTTCATCCACTGGCATTCACAGGCTGCCCTCCATCTCCTGCCAAACACATCAAAGACGAAATCTTAGAATAAAAGTTTTCTAACTCAATTAATTGCTCATTAATATCCAGGAGTGGCCGATATATGATGCTTCCCTTTTCAGGGCAGGTCAAAGATGAAATCTGATCAGGCTTGGAAGGGTGTGGCTTGCCTCTTGAAACTCCCCGCTGTGTCTTTACCAATGCGGTGTTGCTCAGGGTAGCCCCAAGTGACCTTATCTAACCAAGGGAGGCGCACTTGTCTGCATATATAGAGGCAGGAGGTGACACTGGGAAAAGTCAAATCCAGTCTGCACAATGAAGAAGCAACCGAAGACGGAGGAAGCCCCACACTGTGAGCTCAGTAAGTAGCCAGCAACTATGCAGAAGCCCAAGGAGGTGGCTCAGCTGAGCAGGCCTGGCAGGTGACAAGAATGGCTCCAGCCATTTTACTTTCTAGCGGCAGCAGAGGCTCCCAAAGGAAAGGTTCTGGTCTGGAGGGACTTCATCAAGTCTTGCTGAAACTACCCAGATGTTTTGTTGAGAGATTCTCAGAACTAATCTGCGTTTTCTTTCTCTCTCCAGGAGCAATTCTGTATGGAGAACAGCCTGTATCAGATAACTGACGATGCTTGGCCCAGTTTTTTTGTCCCTGAGTTTTTTACTTTGTATTTGATTTGGATTTTTCTTTTTGCAGTTCACTCTCCTATCGTCCTCTCTCGGACTCTTTTTACTATCTAATAAAATTTTCTCCTAGCAGTTTTTACATGAAAAAAGAAGTTGGAGGGGTTGATGCTTTTCCTTTCTAGGCCTACAATTTGGTTAAATAAGCTTGGTTATCTTTAATGTAAGCTGTAGGGGGGTGTCTAAGAATGCTTCTGGATGTTCTGAAGGACACTACAGAAAATGAGGGTGGCTTGTCAGACCATTTTCCTTCCCTCCAAAGCACTACTAGTCTGGCCATTATCTTCAGGGAAAGACTGGCGCGTGAGGTTGAGACTAGAGTGGGACTGCTTTTAGGTAGACAGAGATAAAGCCTGGGGGGAGGAAGCGAGACAGACCGGTAGGATGGGAGCAGCGCACCTGATGCGGTGGAACTGGCTGCACTAGCTGCCGTTTCGCGGTTCCTCCCAGGTATGGATTGCTTTTGGCGAGGAGCAGATACTGTGATGTGGCTCTGGGGACAAGAGGACACGGTCCTGCCAGGTTGGCTAAACTTTCTGTAGTGGAGCCCTACCTCGTAGAGCAATGTCTCCAGAAAAAAAAGGGGGCTCGACCGCCGGTACCTAGTGTGAGGCAGCGGCTAACTACGGTAGGTAATTTATGTGACCCGGGAGCGCCCGCGCCGTGGGAACTTCCGAATCCACACTCGGCGAGCAGGACGCGCGCAAGCAATGGCTCCGCTGTAGGCACCTCCCGCCCAGGCCGCCGTGGCCCCGCCTCCAACTTGACCCCGGGGCGGGCGGAGCCTCGGGACGCAGTCGGCTGGCCACGCGCGCCCGCAGCTACGGGGAATACGAGGAATCCAGCCAATGGGAATGTGCAACTGCGGTCCTGTGGGCCAATCGCGGGGCGTGTAGGGGGTTGGCCGGCTTGGCGCTAGCTCCCGGGATATGGAGCGGCCAGCGCGAGGGCCTCTTGTCAGGTGGTTGCAGAGCCGGTAAGGCGACGGGCCGGCGAGGTCGGGGGTCACGCGCCCGCGCCGCTTTCCCTAGGCGGGCCGGGAGGGCGCAGGGCGGCTCGAGGGTGCGCCAGGGAGCAGGCGCCGGGGCCAGTATGGGGCGCGCAGGGCGCCGTGCGGAGCAGCGAGAGGCTGTGCGGCTCGGGAGGGCCTGAGGCGCGGGGGGCCAGTCGGAGCCGCATTCTTAGAAGGAAGATGGAGAGCGGGGGGCGGGAAGCGGACGCCTGAGGTTGTGGGGGCCTCGCCCCTTCCCCGCCGAGGCCTAGGAGAAATGGCAGAACCCCCGGCCGGACCTGCCACCGCGCCGGAACCCGTGACCGAGGGTGCGCTAACCCGCTTCACGCCGCGGTGGAGGCGACGGGCACAGGGCAAGGTCCCGCCAGCCTCCTCCTTATCTGCAGAGCCCTGGGCCCGCGCCCGCTCCCTGGGCCTCCCGCCGCTCCTCTCCAACAATAAAGTTCACTTCAGTGCAGCCAGCATCCGTGGAGAGCTATCGAGTGCGGGGCCTGGGGAGGCCGCTGAGTACTCGCGTGTGGATCGGTTTTAGGACTGTTTGTGCGCCTGCCAGGCTCCAGGTCCTTTTATAGGGGGGCATTGTGGCGCACGGTGTGTAATGGGGTAGATGCTTTCCGACTGTTCGGTTTCTTATAGCCCTACTTTTAAAGCTGTATTTTGATATTCCGTCTTTGGATTCTTTTCCAAAAGAATATTAAATTATCAAAACAATTCTTTTGATCTCCCCCCCCAAAACCCACCTCATGTATCCTACGATTTCAAAGAGCATCATTAGGAGAGAAGTTGAGAAACCTGGGCGCGAGTTTTCCTGTGCGTGAAATGAACATGTTTTCATGTTGTCTATTGCTTTAAGAGGAGCGCTGTGAAGTTAAAGGAACGTGGCATATCTTTGAAGTGGAAGACAAAAGGAAAAATTCTGTGGAAGGAGAGGCAAGGGCAGATAGGCTTCCAGAAACTCTTGCTGGCCATAATTTTAGTGAATATTGGTGAAACCGGGGGACACTGTTTACCTTGACTCCTGTGAAATCGAAGGCCCACCAGTTTGCACCACTTCTTGGCTGTGTAACCCTTTGAGCAAGTTGCTTAGTCTCTTGGTTCTTTTGTTTCCAGGTACTTAAAATGGGGATTGATAATACCAATCTTACAGGGTTGTTGGTGAGTATAAAGTAACAGTACACATAAGGTGCTTAGAACAGTTCTTGGCATGTAGTTTTTATTACTTACCTGTGCCTTCCTTCCCCTGAAGATTCAAAACTAAAGAATTCTGACATTACTACTTACTTAATGTTTGCTCAGAATCCTGAGCCTATTGTGAAAGAACCCTTAGGCCCTTGTTTTCTATCTGTGACCGTAATGTTGACCTGAAGGTATGGTATAATTCCATATGATTAGAGGCTTTCTACTGGGTGTTTATTTTTATCATTAAATAAGGTTGGAAACTATCACTATACTAGGTGTGTCTGTGATAGCTGTGTTGGGTAAATGAAACCTTGGAACTTCTTTGGCTGTTTAGTTTTTCATCGGAAAATACTTCATTTACGGTCTTAGGCTAGGCACAGTTTATTTTGGATCCAATACCAAAAAGGCCATGATTGCAGCAATACTTGGTTTCTCATGTTTCCGGAATGGCTGTGGGACTCGGGAGGGGAATTTCTGGGCAGTCTGGCAGCACTTCTTGTTAATGAATGGGGAAGCTTGGTATGACTCTAATCTTACTTTACTGTTAGGATATCAGCAGTAGTTCCTTGGATTACTCTCTGGAGCAACTACTAAGCAGCTTTATGTCAGTTTGGACTCAGGGAAGGGAAGGTTAGAGGTTAGAGAATGGTATCCATAAAGTAGCATCTTTTGGGTGGATGCTGTGGAGTCAGAGACCTCTTTATTTATTCCTTGCCTTCTCTCCACGTACACAAATACAAATGTCTGCTGACAGATAGATACCCTTTCTATGAGGTTAGTTTTAAGTTATCTGGAAGGCACTACTGAAAGACTATTCTGTCTTCTGATTCTTCCCTTCCATGAAAGCTGCTTTTTATACACATAGGATAATCACAAAATGAGAAACTGAGTTTATGAAAAAGAGCACCGCTTAACTGCAGCAGTATGCTGGCCCGATTTGGGTGAAGTAGGGATGCTATAAGTTCACTTATTTAACTTTGGAATGAGGCAGTTTAATAGTTCTGTAGGGTTGAAAGTTGAATTTGGTTTGTTGAGAGTAGAGAACAGTGTCGTCTTGGAACCTCTTTATTTGTTCCTGAATAAGGAGGAAGGGGAGTGACGTCTTGGAAGAGTTGAGTGTTTGAGGCAGAAGGGGAAGCATTTTGCCCTGGTATTGTTGTCATCTTTGTCTCTGTGGTTTGAATAAAATATTTTGGAAAAGAAGGCTGGGAGCATCTGAATGTGCAGAATATAAAAATTTGGAAGACCCTGACCCTTGTCGTCTCACTCATCAGATGCCATTTATTGTTTTGATAATTTTTTTTTTTTAAGATTTTATTTATTTATTTGACAGAGACAGCCAGCGAGAGAGGGAACACAAGCAGGGGGAGTGGGAGAGGAAGAAGCAGGCTCACAGCGGAGGAGCCTGATGTGGGGCTCGATCCCAGAATGCCGGGATCACGCCCTGAGCCGAAGGCAGACGCTTAACGACTGTGCTACCCAGGCGCCCCTGTTTTGATAATTTAACAAACACATATTGAACAGTTGACATTTATTGGCCCATGGAGACACAAAGAACAGCCCTTCAGGTATCATCAGGAATATCATGGATAAAATGTGACATTGTTTGTATTATAAACTATCATAACATCAGAATGGAATGTAAAACATTTGGCCGGGAATGATAAAAATATATTTATTGTCTCATTCCTCTTCCACTTTTAATTTATGGAGTAACTTACGTTTTTTTTTAACGTAAGGACCAAAGCTTCCAGTAAAAACTTAAATTGGGAAGTTAGGGTTCTCAGTCTTGTCTTTGTGCTTATTGCTAGTGGGTCATCGTGTATGGGTTATTTTTGTTTGTATTGGTCCCATTTATCACTAATGATCAAGTGTCTGTTAAAACTCCTAGGTAATGGAAGGAGAAGGCTACAGGTTAGTTATTAAAATTTAAACAGGCTCCAAAGAGCAGAAGGAGGCATATGTGCAGCCGGAGAATCTTGTAGTAAGTGTTGTCTGTCTGTACATACAATTTTTCTTTGCTTTAAGAAAAGGCATGTCGAGGAAAATATGTACTCAAATTTTTAAGGCCAGGCTATATCCAAGAGGGCAGTATGTGTCATTGGAATAAATGAATTGAGTAGTCTAATAATAAGCATTCTTCACATTTGCGAGAGAAAAATTATTCAAACAAGTGTGAGGGCAGAACATTTTTTCTGAGGCATGAGTGGGTGTAAGTTGGTTTAATAGACTGTATTATTTCAATATAAAGGGTCTCTGAAATTGTTCACAGAGCTTTGAGTTGTGTTCTAGGATCAGTGTGTCAGGCCGGGAGGCCGTGTTGGTTCACCCAAAGGGAAACACGCTGCTGTATACCTCTGGTTAGGAGGAAATCAGAGGAAGCTCTCTGTCTGAGAACTAAGAGGAACAAAGACCAACTTATACAGAAGCAAGACTTCAGTGCCCCTGACATGTCAGCAGCCAAAGAGGTGTGAAAGCTGGTTAAGCCTCAGCTACGGGCAGAAAGTGTTCTGTTTAGTAGGTATCAGGCCCTTCTAATTCTGAAGTCTCTGTTTGATGAGTGATATTTTTGTCTAAGAGATCAGTACTTCTTGACAGCCTGGCCACATTTCTCCCAGCTGTTATCATCTTTGACACCCAGTCAGCCAGTTTCATTATCAGCTGTCCTCTTTCTCCCCATATCTGACTCTTCCCTCCTTGCTGCTTAACATTTTCTTTTTCTTCTTTTTTATCATTAGATGTTCTCAATGTCAGGTTTTTATTTCAACTCTAAAACATAGATTCTCAGAAGTCCAGCTTAGGTGAGAAACCACAGACTTGACGGTGAGTTGAAATTGTGCTCTCTGGTAGACTAAGCAAGATTCTCCCAATTTCGAGATGATTGCTACGGTATACAAAGTCAGTAAAAGGAAGAGCCGCCTAAGCTGGTGGCCGTTGTGCCAGCGTGAGAAAGAGCAACACACAGAAACCCTGATGCGCGTTAAGCACACGATACAATAGGAGTACTGTTTGTACTTTATGAACTGGGTGTGTTTGTGTGGCTTTTGGCTGAAAACATTCTAATATGAAGACATTCTCTACTTAGGTAGTGTGGATTAGAATTTTCAGACCTTTTTCTTAAACTAACACCACAAGGACTTTTCAGTTTGTTCCTTCACAGAAGTAGGTGTAATCAGTCCTCAGCCTATCTTTTCTTCATTTTATCATTTTATATCAAATTCATCTTCATAAGAGAAAAATAGGATACACTTATCCTTAAATTTTAAAAATTCTAAACTTCACATCCCCAAGAATAATTCAGGAGTTCACATGGCTCTTTAAAAAATTAATTACTATAGTTGACATACAGTGTTACCTTAATGTCAGGTATACAGCAGTGCTTTGACAATTCTCTACGTTTTGCTTACTGCTGGTAAGTGGAGTTACCATTTGCCACCATATCATGTTATTACAATATTATTGACTACATTCCCTATGCTGTGCTTTTCATCTCCTTGACTGACTACTTATTTTATAAGTGGAAGTTTGTACCTCTTAATCCCTCTTTACATTTTGCCCATGACAACTATATGGTCAATAAACCATCAGTTTGTTGTATATATTTAAGAGTCTGTTCATTTGTTTGTTTGTTTTGCTTTTTAGATTCCACATGTAAGTGAAATCATATGGTATTTGTCTTTCCCTGTCTGACTTGTTTATCTTGGCATAATATCCTCTAGGTCCATCCGGGTTGTCACAAATGGCAAGATATCATTCTTTTTTATGGCTGAGTAATAGTCTACTGTGTGTGTGTGTATTTATCACTTTTTCATTATCCTTTCATCTATATACACTTGGGTTGTTTCCATATCTTGGCTTTTGTTAATAATTCTGCAGTAAACCTAGAGGTGCATCTGTGTTTTTGAAGTGGTGTTTTCATTTTCTTTGGGTAAATACCCAGTAGTGGAAATACTAGATCATATGGTATTTCTGTTTTTAATTTTTTGAGGAATCACCATTTTCTACAGTGATTGCACCAGTTCACATTCCCACTAACAGTGCACAAAGGTTCTCTTTTCTCCACATCCTCATAAACACTGTTTTGTGCCTTTGATACTTCCCATTCTCACTGGTATGAGGGGATACCTCATTGTGGTTTTGATTTGCATTTCTCTGATGATTAGTGATGTTGAGCATCTTTTCATGTGTCTGTTGGTCATCTGTATGTATTTAGAAAAATGTTCAGGTTCTCTGTCCATTTTTAATCAGATTTTTTTTTTTTTTTTTTTTTTTTGGTTTTCAGTTTTAGAAGTTCTTTATGTATTTTGGATATTAACCCCTTATCAGATATATCATTTGTAAATATCTTTTTTTTTTAAGATTTTATTTATTTATTTGACACAGAGAGAGAGACAGCCAGCGAGAGAGGGAACACAAGCAGGGGGAGTGGGAGAGGAAGAAGCAGGCTTCCAGCAGAGGAGCCTGATGTGGGGCTTGATCCCAGAACGCCAGGATCATGCCCTGAGCCAAAGGCAGATGCTTAACGACAGAGCCACCCAGGCGCCCCTCATTTGTAAATATCTTATCCCTTTCTCTAGGTTGCTTTTGTTCTGTTGATGTTTTCCTTTGCTGTGCAAAAGCTTTTTATTTTGGTATTGTCCTAGTAGTTAATTTTGCTTTTGCATCCCTTGCCTGAGTTATATCCATAACTATGTTGCTGAGGCCGGATGTCCAAGAGATTACTTCCTGTGTTTTAGGAGTTTTATGGTTTCAGATCTCACATTTAGGTCTTTAAATCATTTTGAGTTTATTTTGTGTATGGTGTAAGAAAGTGGTCCAGTTTCATTCTTTTACGTGTTGGCTGTCCAGTTTTTCCAACACTGTTTGTTGAAGAGACGGTCTTTTTTCCATTGGATCGTCTTTCCTGCTTTGTTAAAGATGAATTGACCATATAGTTGTGGGTTCATTTCTGGGTTTTCTGTTCTCTTCCATTGAACTATGTGTCTGTTTTTGTGCCAATACCATCATCAGGGAAATACAAATCAAAACTACAAGGAGATATCACCTCACACCAGTCAGAATGGCTAAAATTAACAACACAGGAAACAACACGTATTGGTGAAGATGTGGAGAAGGGGGAACCCTTTTGCACTGTTGCTGGGAATGCAAACTGATGTAGCCACTCTAGAAAACAGTATGTGAGCTCCTCAAAAAGTTGAAAATAGAACTGCCTTACAACCCAGCAGTTGCACTATGAGGTATTTACCCAGAGGATACAAAAATACAGATTCAAAGGGTTAGGTTAGGGATTTCATTGAATCTGTAGACCGCTTTGGGTAGTATGGACATTTTAACAATATTAATTCTTCCAATCCATGAGCATTGGTGAATCTTTCCGTTTGCTTGTGTCATCTTCGGTTTGTTTCATTTATGTCGTGTAGTTTTCAGAGTACGGGTCTTTCACCTCATTGCTTAATAAATTTATTCCTAGGTATTTTATTCTTTTTTGGTGCAATTTTAAGTGGAATTGTTTTCTTAATTTCCCTTTCTGTTACTTCATTATTAGTGTATAGAAACACAACAGATTTCTGTATGTTAATTTTGAATCCTGCAACTTTACTGAATTCAGTTCTTAGTTGTAATAGAGTTTTCCTGGGGTCTTTAGGATTTTCTGTATATAATATCCTGTCAGCTGCAAGTAGTGCCAGTTTTACTTCTTTACCATTTTGAATGCCTTATTTGTTGTCTGATTGTTGCAGCTAGGACTTCCAGTACTATGCCGAATAGAAGTGGTCAGAGTGGACATCCTTGTCTTGTTCTTGATCGTAGAGGAAGGGCTTTCAGCTTTTCACTATTGAGTATGATGTTAGCTGTGGATTTGTCACATATGGCCTTTATTATGTTGAGGTATGTTCATTCTGTACCACTTTGTTGAGTTTTTATGATGAACAGATGTCATATTTTGTCAAATGCTTTTTTGCATCTACCGAGATGATTGTATGGTTTTATCCTTCCTCTTGTTAATATGGTACAGCTCATTGATCTACAGATATCGAACCACCTTTGCATCCCTGAAATAAATCCCACTTGATCATGATGAATGATCCTATTAGTGTACTGTTGAATTTGGTTTGCTGATATTTTGTCGAGGGTTTTTGCATCTATATTCATCAGGAATGTTGGCCTATAGTTTTTTGGTGTGTGTGTGTGTTTTTTTTTTAAGATTTATTTGTTTATTTATTTGAGAGAGAGTGAATGGGGGTAGGGGCAGAGAGAGAGGAAGACAATGAGAATCTCAAGCAGACTCCCTGCTGAGCACAGAGCCCAACATGGGGTTTGATCTCACGACCCTGAGATCTTGACCTAGACCGAAATCAAGAGTTGGATGCTTAACCGACTGAGACACCCAGGTGCCCCCGAAGTGCTTTGTTTTGTAGTGTCTTTGGTTTTGGTATCATAGGGTTATGCTGACCTTGAAGAATGAAATTAGAAGTTTTCCTTTCTCTTGTATTTTTTGGAATAGTTTGAGAAGAATAGGTATTAACTGTCATTTAAATGTTTGGTAAAATACACCTGTGAAGCCATCTGCTCCTGCACTTCTGTTTGTTGGGAGCTTTGATTACCATTTCAATCCCATTACTAGTAATTGGTTCACATGGCTTTTCTAAGCTGTTTCTTTCCCCCCTCATTCCCAGTGGGGGCAAATTGAGTTTTGGAACTAATGAGGTGGACATCCTCAATGGAATGACTCAGAAAATGGTACTTATTCATTGATTTGGAATGAAAAACAAAACAATAATCTCTTATTTAAAAAAAAAAGTGGCTAGTAATCTTCCTTATTAAAATACATAGGGTTCAGAAAACGATTAGCTCTGTTCAAACCACTTGAATATTTCCGAGTTTTGTTGACTTGCAGTCATCCAGGACAGGAGCTTACTTTCATGAACAACATCTTATATGACGTAGGTTGTAGATCAATAATAATGGTTTAAGGGAAATATCAAGTACTTTAGCCATAAAGGAGACTTTTAGGGAAAAGGATTTTAGATAGATCTGGAAATTTTTACATTTCAGGACAAATGGAATTTTTCTTTTTATCACAATTCCTGTTATTCTCAAATAAATAACTCGGGTATCACTTTCTAAAGCCTTGCTCTCTGCGTTTGGCATTTTTGATTGTGTCACCAGCATGTTGCTGGCACTGAAAAATTGTCTGAGGGGAGCATCAAGAGGGAGAAGAGGTGGTTTTGCCAGTCAACCTCATTTTATTTTATTTATTATAATCTATATTTTATCTTTTCCCCAGAGAACAGTTTTTGTTCGGTGTTTAAGGACTTAGCACCTTACATATGCTTTGGTAGAAGTTGGGACGGCACCAACAGGTCTACATACAGGTGGAGGTGTTTGGTCTTTCCCTGTTTCGCAAGAACGATTCCTGACTGCCTTGCTGTGAATTTTGCCAGTCAAGTTAAACATTCGTGTTCACATTTATTTAACCAGTTGCTACCGTACAAACACTTCCGGTTCTCTCTATAAGAGTTCTTTTCCTACTTTAATGCTGTCTTTGATTTTAGTCATGTAGGGAAGGGAAGGTAAAAAGAGGGGATGAATTAGAGGACTGTTCAAAAACATTCCTCTTTAAACCTTATAATTAATTTTAGGGAGACCTTTGCAATGTTGAACACAGCTCTGAAATCAGTGAAATAATTTCGAGGACCTTTGTTTTCTATAGGGGAGTTTTATAAGAAAGAAGTATTTCAAATTCAACCTTTCTTTTAACCATACGGGGAAAACATTTAAATGTTTTTTAGTATTCAGTATTTCAGACTTTCTTAGGGGCAATTTTTAAAACAGAGTTGGGCTATCTAAATTGTTCTTTTTTTTTTTTAATTTATTTATTTGAGAGAGAGCAAAAGCAGGGAGAGTGGCAGAGGGAGAGGGAGAAACAGGTTCCCTGCTGAGCAGGGAGTCCGATGTGGGGCTGGATCCCAGGACTCTGGGATCATGACCTGAGCTGAAGGCAGATGCCCAACCGACTGAGTCACCCACATGCCCCTATCTAAACTGTTCTTCAGAAAATTGTTCTTCTAGAGTTCTTGTGAGTGCTAAAAGAACACGTGAATTCATGTTACTTAGATGTTCAAAATTGATTATAGCTAGTATGTGTTTGGGGAGATACCCAAATTATCTTTCCTGACGACGTGGCCTTTAATTTTTTGCGTTCATGTGAAACTCCCAGTTCATAATTGCAGAGCATGGCTATTTGGGCACTAAGACAAAGTAGTAGTAAGTTAAGCTTAAGACACTGTGTGCCTGCCAGCTGGATAGGTGTAGATCTCTGATTATCCACTACAGAAGTTTTGTCAGACAGAGTTCAACTACACATCCTGAGAGTGTTTGTTCGGAAGCTGAGTGAATCCATATGACCTTTATATTTTTTAAAAATAAGTAATACAAGGACATGACAAAAATTTTTTTAAGTGCAAAACGGTGTACAGTGTATATTCAATGAGAGGTCTTCCCTTCACCTGACCTCATTTTTGCTCCCCCACTCCTTCATCTTGGGGACAGCATTACAGTCTTGGTGTGTGCCTCGGGAGTAGACCATACATGTACATGTGTGTATTATCTCTCTTTCTTTTTCTTCTTGACATAAATGATGCATGCCATTCTATACATTGGGTTTTTTTACTTAAAAACATGTCTTGGAGATTGTTTCCTACCAGTACATTTAGATTTGCTTTATTACAGTAGCTGTACGGCACGCCATCCTGTAAATGTACGTAGTTTATTTAACCAGTCCTCCACTAATATCTAGGTTGTTTGTAGTCTTTTGATACTACAATGTTACAGGAAATTTCCTTGCACATACTTCCTTGTGTGAGTATTTCTTTAAGGTCCATTCTTAGAAATAGAATTGGTGGGTCAAAGGGTATGTGCACTTTTGGCATTTTAGACAGAAAGTGTAATTTTATTGGCCTTTTTATCTTGTAAAACTTTTTTTTTTAAGTAACCTCTACACTCAGTGTGGGGCTTGAGCTCATGACCCTGAGACAAGAGTCACGTGCTCTACTGACTGAGCCAACCAAGCACCCCACTTGTAAAACATTCTTAACCTCTTTTTGGTGGAGGGGAGGAAGGGCAGAGGGAGAGAGAGAATCTTAAGCAGGCTCTGCACTGGGTGTGTGAGTCTTGCTCTTACAACCCTGAGATATGATCTGAGCCTAAGTCAAGAGTCGGACATTTAACCGACAAGAGCCACCCGGGCACCCCCATTCTTAACAACTTTTGATAAGGAATGGGGTAAAATAGTTATATTACATTTAACCAAGAGTGCCATTTTTTCTGCTGTTAATTGCTGTTTGACAGGAGGAAACTTACTGGATTTGGAAGAAAGTGACACTTTATGGTTGAGGGTGAGCTAGAATATAAAAGCTATATTAATCATAATTATCAAAGTATTGTCGGATTGATTCTGGTTGCTTGTGTTGCAACTTGATCTTTTCATTAATATAGTTAAACGACTGAAACAACCTGGTGGCATGGTCCTAGAAAGCAAAACTGTTTTAATATTAACTGCTTCTGTATGGGTCTTAAATTTCCACGGAGATTAAATACTGTGCAGCTCACCAAGTATAACTGACCCACTTTATTTCCTGCCCTAGTCACGTTCCGTAGACACTGGAAGCAATAGAGCTTATAGTTTGGTGACTAAAAGTTTTGATGAGAAAGTTGGAATCTAGAATCATTTTTTCCTTCTTGGAATAATATATTCCTGAGCTTTCAGAGAGAAGATCAGACTTCTTGTGTTTATTAGCTCTGTATGTAAGTAACATAGAAATAATCCCTTAGGATACTAATAACAATTGTTTAAAATTTTATAATGAAATATTTCTATCTAAGATTATTCAACTATCACTTTTTTTTTAAAGATTTTATTTATTTGAGAGAGAGCAAGAGCATGAGCACAAGTGGGGGGAGCAGCAGAGGCAGAGGGAGAAGCAGACTCCCTGCTGAGCAGGGAGCCCGATGCGGGACCCCATCCTAGGACCCTGGGATCATGACCTGAGCCGAAGGCAGAGCTTAACCGACTGAGCCACCCTGGTACCCCTGACTATCACCTTTATGGACTACAGACTCAGGGAAAAACGCACTACTATCTCAATTGTTTGTTTTTTAAATATAATTTAAAAGCTTATTTTGGGTAGGAAATTTCCTCAGATGCATTAAACACTTCTGTGACTTACACAGGTCGTCACCACAAAAGTAATCTAATTTAGTCAGTTCTTGGTAAGTAGAGCCACATTAGAAGAAACTTGAGTTATTCTTAATAATAATATAATTAATAATAATAAAATATTAATAACATTATTTTTAATAATAATGTTCTCAGAGTTGATCAAAGTATAAAGAAGAGCTCTTTGCCTCATATGAAGTGGCCCAAGACCTTTTCCTATAAGAGTTAAAGTCCTGGAGCTGATTTGTGGTGTCTAATTTATTATGGGTTAGGATAACCTGGCTTCTCAGAATTGTGTGTAAAATAAAAGTATAAAGGCTCTGGGTGGGGCCAAGGGGCTGAGCTGTAATTGGAATCCAAGTGTCTGCTGCTGTTCTCAGTGGTCAGATATGTAAATCCCATTCGGATGAGATGCTAAAGAGGGTTTGAATGTAGTCAGTGTTACTGGCATATACTGGCTGGTGTTTAGCCATCTAGTTGCTTAAAACCTGATGGGAGAGACATGGCTAGTTGTCCACTGTAACAAAATACTTGATATTGGTGAGTATAGAGGTAAAAGGTTATGTTATCCAAATTAGCAAGTGGTGGTTTGTTTTACATTTCGGAAGATGGATGAAACCTAGAACCCTTGCGGTCTGAATTCCATAATTCTTTAAAACAAATATGGAATATATTGGTAAATTATCTAAAAAAAGAAAGTAGAAGAATGTTCAGATAGGAACAAGGGAGAAGAGAGAAAAAGACTTTCTACAGTAAAAGATAACTAAGGAGAGACTTTATAACTTTTTTAGTAGGATCGTTCTTAGTGGGATTTAAGTGGGGTTGGGGCTAACAGTAAATATTACCTCATCTTTCTCCTTCTAAATTTCAAATCACCTGAGAAATAGATTCCTTAATCAGTAGATTAAATGTAAAAAAAAAAAAATCAACCTTATTGGTGAGGTTGATTGGAGAGTATTCCGTAGACCTGTGGCCACATGGGCTCACCACCATCCCTCCCCTCCCTCTAGTTAAACTTAACCTAATAGGGTGCTAGACCTCTGGGACAACCCCTCGTCCTTAACTCCCTTGCCAGATGGAGAGAAGTGCTGGCATCCTGCAAACTATGCCTAGTCTTCCTGGTGCCTCATCTCTCTCTGAGTGCCCAGGAAGGTAGAGCCATGGTGATTAGTTTCTTCTTCTGGTGCTGAAGGGTTGGGGAATGAGAAACATTATAGGGGAAAATTCTGTCTCCTCAGGGAAATATGAGGCTGGGAAGTAATGGCCCTCCACTACTAGTATGGTGGTGAGGTGCTTTTCTCCTTCCATTCCAGAAAATTGAATCGTGAGCTTAAATTGTTTCTTAGATCAGAGAGAGTCATAGATCTTTGTCCTTAAAAATTTGTAAAAGTTGGGGGAAATCAATCTGGTTTTAAATAAATATTTGAGTTAATGTCGAAGCAAAGGCAGAGAGACTGGGGGATTGCTTAGCAGCCTGTTTGTGGGTGTATTAAAAGTATTCACCTACTTCCCTGAAATACCTTTTGCTTCAGTTTGGTTTTAAAGTCTTGCTAGCAAAAAGTGATTAAGACTTTTTAATTTGTACTAAATATCTCTTAATCATTTCTGAAAACTGTAATTATTTTCAAGGTTCTCTAATTTAGTAGAATTATTCTTTTCATCTAGTATGGGGTCAGTTGTACAGAGTAACAAAATGCTGGTTCTGAACTTGTTAGCTTGTTCTTGCTGATTCTTGTCTCCCTTTTCTCCTTTCCAGAATCCTATTCTAAGAACTTGGACACTCAGGCATCCACCATGGTGTTGGGTCCTGAACAGAAGATGCCAGATGGTAATTTACAGCTGTGTTATTGTCTGGTTTTTACTTGGACTTAGGTTTAAATCAGCAATAAAAATTGACCATAATGTTCTTCTTGTCATCTGTTACAACAAAAATTGTCCTTCCCTAGCTAACAGTGCCATCATGGAGACCTGCTCCAATCAGGTCCAGTCCAATCACATCTAGTAACTTGGGCTGTAAATGATAACCATAAAGATCTGTCTCCTGTCTTATTTCCAATTCTGAGATGAGCCAAGATTAGCTGCAAGTTTGGTTTCTGTAGCAGTGATGCTTGCAAGGGCAAGTATTAATCACAGGTTTGGTGTAAAAACCTTTAGAATGCTTGGGCTCTTCACAGCACTTCAGGTACGTTAAGGAACCGTGAAATACCGAGCGCCTGCATTAAACTCTGTATTCTGTTAGAGCTTCTGGAGTGTTCTAATTCTTTCTAGTTCTCAGTTTCCCCTTATAGAATTTTCATTCCTTTTCTTTAAATTTCCTCTTCAATTCAGGGCCATTTCACACGAAGTGGGTCAGCTCCCTATAAAAAGAAAGCTTTTGTTTTTCTAATTGGATGTTGCCATTTGATGATTACCAAACTGGGCTTTGTATCCTTCTGGCAGATTAGCCCTTTTCTCCTAGACCCTCCCCTTCCCAGCATTTAAGATTACCTGTAAGATGCAGGACTCGGAAACACTGATAAGCAGTCTAAGATGAGTCCTCCTGTCACAAGGGTGCCCACACCCCGTGACCTGAAGCGCTTCACTGCAGGCCTTAGTCAGGGTTCCTGTTTGGTGGTTTCCCTGCAGCTTCAGATTTTAGCCCAACTGGCAGGATTTTTCAACTTCCACGTTTTTTGAGAAGCCTGATGGAGGTATAATGTCCAAGGATGATTCTTTAGCGAAGTCCTACCAAATAATGGTTGGGGGTGGGGCGGAGGAGAGTAGTAACCCACTAGACAGATGTAGTTCTGTTCTTCTTCTTTTTTTTTTTTTTTTAATTTTTACTTATTAGAGAGAGAGAACGAGCAGGGGGAGCAGCAGAGGGAGAGGGAGAAGCAGGCTCCCTGCTTAGCAAGGAGCCTGATGCAGGACTTGATCCCAGGACCCTGGGATGATGATGACCTGAGCCGAAGGCAGACGCTTAACCAACTGAGCCACCCAGGTGTTGTCCCAAGTTCTGTTCTTCTCAAAGTTAGGATTTTAGGTTACCAATGTGGCTCGTTGGGGAATGTTACATTTTGAGCCCTAGGCATCAGTGTTTTTAGAAGAAAATGAAATGATTCTAAAAATTGCCAACTGGAAATACAGAAATGTGAAAGTAGGAAAACCATTGTGAGATGAGCATTAAAACTGATCTAGAGCAAAGTGACTGGGGAGGAGGGGTGAGAGGGAGCTTTTTTACCATCAGCTTGTTTTATTTCCTGAATTTCCATCCATGTGAATATACTGCCTAGTTAAGAATTAATTTATTAAAAATATAGATGAAAATAAAATATTAGAAATAAATTGAGTAGAGCCAGGTTGGTCTTGTGCATTTAGGTATTTAAAAAATTTAATTTAAAAGTTACTAAGAACAAGTTGTTAGTGTATTTTGTTCATTTTTATTTCTTCTCAAATCTGTCAATTTAGATGATGCTTCTGGAGACCATGGGGACTCTCCCAGTCTTGGTACCCTCAACCCTGCCTACAGTAGCTCATCTCTCCCCCAGTCCGCTGAGGACTCACAGGAGCCCTTTACCACCTACTTTGATGAGAAGATCGCCATTCCTGAGGAGGAGGTTAGTGACAGATCCTTGGAGGAAAATGTTATTTAGGGAAGACTTAGGAGTGAAAAGTCTGCTGGACACTCAAGATCAACAGCCTCAGATCTAATTTTGGCAAGCAGTCTCTGAAGATGACTTTTATAATCAGAGTAACTGTTTACAGTAACCGTTCAGGAAAACGAGGGCCTTGAAAACAGTTGCCACATCGTACTAGTGATTATTTTTTGATCTAGAAAGTATGAATTTCACGTTCTTTTTTTTTTTTACAGTGGCTTTTGTCCCTTTTGGGTAGTGGTTGGGCACAAGGGTACTGATACTGTTACTCAGGTTTTAGAATGAGAGGCTGATTGATGGAAAGAGCGGGGAAGGGAAGGGCTCCTATTTGGACAGAGAAGTGGCCAGTTTATTGATAAGAAGTGGGTAAGATGGAGGTTTGACTTGGACATACCTAGTATCCAACATCCTAAATCCTTTGTTCTTGTAAAGCTGATATTGTTGCTTTATATGTGAAAAAATAACAGATAAATTAGATCAGTAGTTTGGAGGTGACAATTAGTTTGATCTCTTCTTCTCTTGTATAGCATTCTTGTTTTAGCTTTCGTAAACTCTGGGCTTTCACGGGGCCCGGCTTTCTTATGAGCATTGCCTACTTGGATCCAGGAAACATCGAATCTGATTTGCAGTCTGGAGCAGTGGCTGGATTTAAGGTGAACATCTAGTCCTACCCCTGTCCCTTTTAAATGCACACAGTACACCCTCACATCCTTTCCCTACTCTGCCTGTTGGATATCATCAGCCTTAGCAGTTACATGCAGACAGCTTCATTGGCAGTGACACTTAGGTGACAAGTACTTTGCCACCTGGTTTTTAAAGTTTATTTTATTTTATCTACTCCGCATAGTTTTCCTTGAACTAGGGAAAAATTAAGGCTCAGAAAGGTTTGAGGTGACCTAGCAGGATATGTGCAGAACCTGATACAGAACTCAGGTCATTTGATTCCTGACTTGGGCTCTTTCCCGAATGTAGTATTTCTCATTCACATCGCCAGACGAAAACACTCCAGTTGTCTAATGAGTGTTATGATGGGATCTTGTTCTTCTCTAGTTGCTCTGGGTTCTTCTGTTGGCCACCATCGTGGGGCTCCTGCTCCAGCGCCTTGCAGCCAGACTGGGAGTGGTCACGGGGTTGCATCTTGCCGAAGTCTGTCACCGTCAGTATCCCAAGGTGAGCAGTGGAGTGTCCTGTTTGTCACTCATCTCAGAGGAACCTGCGTGTCTGGCAGAGTGTGCTGGCCTTGTGGTATACTGAAATAGTGGAGTACTTGGTGGTCAGTGACGCTGCAGATGAGTCCCAGGGGGAATTCTGTAGCCCCTCTTGCTGCTAATTCATATTTCTGTACGCCTTCAGAATTTAACTTTGAGATTCACTTTTTGCCAGAAAGCTTCCTTAGAAAAATTCAGTTTGAGTAAATACTTACCATTCATTCTGCCTTCTGACATCCAGCAGCGCCCAGCCCAAGGAGGGGTGGGAGTGCTATAAGCACTTTCATTCATACATCCATATTCCTATTATACATATTTTCTTTTTTGTTTGACTTTGTCATCAATTTGAAAAATAAGGTTTTCTCTTTTACTACAAACTCTATGTGGCAGGATCTTCGGATTTGCTAATAATTATTCTTCAATTTACCCTGATCCTGGAGGTTACACTGTCTTCCACAGCTTTTTTTCTGGACATTTTGGGCCTTTCTTACTGCTACCTAAGGCAGGAATGGACCCTATGTCTGGAAGGTAGTTGTAACCTAGCTTCATCTTGAGATAAGATAGTGATCTGCCTCTGGTTTGTCCTAAGTGTTTAATCTCCTTTCCTGACTGTGAAAAACTATCCTTACCTGTTTTTTTCCCCCTTATATGCTTCTCAAAAAAACCTTAGTAATTTATAATTTCTTGTAGTTTCTCTTCATGTATCCTAACAGTTGTTTTTTGTGACAATTTTTTGTGTAGTAGATCCCGGAAGGTGGTTTTTGTTTTGTTTTTTGTTTTTTCTTGGCCTCTGTGAGCCAGTATTAACTAAATCTGCCTTTCAGCTGGGTGGTTCGACCAGATTAGGTACCTGTTTTGTTATGTGCCACTCAATTTCAACCACTTTGCCCTGAGTCCCTTTACATATTTGTCCTTTTTCACTTGCTTATATATTATCATTACATTAAGGTTGACCCTAACCTCTTCATTTTTGTTTTGTCTCTTCAGCCACAGTCAGGATATTTTCTTCTGTGGCCATTTTCTGTTTTCTTAACAATATTTTGACCATATTAGCATCTTCATTTTCCCCTAAAACTTTCGGATTGTTTTTAGGCAGGAAATTAAGTGGAAATTAGTGATTGGAAATTCCGTTCCTCTGTTGAGTGGAAGGTAAGAGAAGAAATTAGGATCAGCTGCTGTCCTGACCTTGGTTTATAGGCACCACCACATAGAAGCACCCTTGCTTTCTCCAGCTGGGGCCCACAGTGCAATGACAGGCCATGTGGAGCCCAGTTCTGGTACTTCATCTCTAGACTGAAGCCTTATGGAGGACTGTTGATGGGTCAGTGCCAAATGTGAATTCCAAACTATAGAGAAAGTTCTTAGAAATGATTAATTAGAACCATGTCTTTCTGCTGTTTGGTATTTAGGTCCCACGAATTATCCTATGGCTGATGGTGGAGTTGGCTATCATTGGCTCAGATATGCAAGAAGTTATTGGCTCAGCCATTGCCAT
Source organism: Ursus americanus (assembly GCF_024610735.1). NCBI lineage: Eukaryota > Metazoa > Chordata > Mammalia > Carnivora > Ursidae > Ursus > Ursus americanus. Next base: position 42,286,325 of record NC_142151.1, on the reverse strand, counting down.
CAATCTCCTGTCTGTAGGAAGGTGAGGGGGTTTTCCTCCAGAAAGTAATATTTTGCTAGATTTCAAAGCAAATGTAAAAACAAAAACCAAACTAATTTTCAATTTTCAAGGTTCAATTCAACTATTATTTTTTCTGTGGAACCTTTCTGGAGCCACCTTCTCTCCCAGCAGCTGTAGGCTCTTTATGTTCCGTGTTCTCATATTGGGTTGTGCATCCCTCTATTATACAGTGTGTGACATTGTGCGTTACAATTATTTATTTGTATATCAGTTTGTCCCACTAGACAGTGAGCTCCTTGAGGGGTAAGACCCACACTTTTCAGCTTTGTATCCTAAATGTCTGACTTCGTAGACAGTCAGTGTTTGAATGAATGTACTTTATTCGGTTGGTGCTATGTTCCTAAACTACCCAGGGCCTGACCTCCTGCCACTGTCCCCTCTCCCACGAGTCCTCGCTTCTCCAAGTGTTGTGTATCTGGAGAGCTGTTCTGAAGAAAGTGTTCTTCAGTGTTTCTTTTCTTCCCACTAATCTCCATTTCTTATCTCTGACCTAGGGTTCCTCTGTGGGGTGGAGTGCTCATCACCATTGCAGATACCTTTGTATTTCTCTTTTTGGACAAATATGGTAAGGAGAGTGGGAATGGAGGGGTCAGAGGGGCTACTTTGCAGCAAGTAGCTGATGGAGAAGTCTGCCCTTTTGTGAGCTCACTGTTGCATTTTCCCCTCTAGGCTTACGGAAGCTAGAAGCATTTTTTGGCTTTCTCATCACCATTATGGCCCTCACATTTGGATATGAGGCAAGTGTTGCAGGCTATTCATTACTTTTTAAAACAAAAAAGATTTTTTTTGCCTTTTCTTTCAAGACTGTATAATGGTAGGATGGTTTAATTGTATCACATATTAACAAGAAGCCAATTCAGCCTAGGCCAGTTTTGAAGAAATACGATCTATAGAGACCAGTCTCTGGGAAGGCCTGCTGGGTCTCCTAGGTCAAACATAAGCAGATTTTTTAGGACTTTCTAGACTAGACTCCCTGGTTCCAGGTTGGCTAACCCCACAACAGAGCAGCCTTGGAGAGGGTTAAGGAGGGAGTTGCAGGGTGATTCCTGGCTATTAACTTAGAGGGGTTCTGGTTTTGCTTATCCTGGTTTATACCAACTGCAGCTTGAACTTTCTCTGTATTGCAACTGTTAATGAGCTATAAAGGATATAATGGATATTTCCTGATTTGTGCTCCAACCCAGATACCCCTAGGAATCAGTACCATTATATGCAGTAGTAGTAGCTTTCTATATCCAGTTGTTACAAACTCATTTTTGCTCAGTGGCCTGACTAAACTTTTAAAAATACATCTAATCTGGGGTGCCTGGGTGGCTCAGTTGGTTAAGTGTCTGACTCAATTTCAGCTCAGGTCATGACCTCGGGGATCTGATTCTCTCTCTTTCTCTGTTCCTCCCCCTTCTCACGCTCTCTATCTCTATTTCTAAAAGAAATAAAATCTTTAAAAAAAAACAGCATATCTAATCTCCGAGTAGATTATGCAATAGATGAGTCTCAGGCTTCCAAGAGAAGTGCTGAACCAGGAAAAAGTATGTATGAGAAGTATTTATGAACGAGTCTCAGCATACGTTAGTGGCACACGTACGTGATTTTTAGATAAACATAGGTGAATAGAGGTGTAAGGATGGATAATCAAGAATTGACTATATTCTTGGGTCTGCCTCATAGGAGTGGTTGTGAAGCTAATGTCAATGAGGCCCTTAGCCGCCAGCTAATTCTTAGAATATTAAAGACATTCTCCACACATCTTCTTTGTATACCTACAATATGGTGTGAAATATTTGGATATCCCAGTCCTGAATTCTCAGACCTCTGGAAGCAAGCACTCATGCTGCTTGGTTTGCTGATGGTGCTATAGTCCTCATTATTCTAGGTGGTTGTTGAAGAAAGTGTTGTAAGGAGCAATGGATGCTGAGTGTTTCCTGGTACGATGCTACTCCCCGGGCCTCATATTCTAATAGTTGTTATGTTGGTATGTAGTATGTTACAGTGAAACCCAGCCAGAGCCAGGTACTCAAGGGCATGTTCCTGCCATCCTGTTCAGGCTGTCACACCCCGCAGATCGAGCAGGCTGTGGGCATCGTGGGAGCTGTCATCATGCCACATAATATGTACCTGCATTCTGCCTTAGTCAAGGTGAGCATGGCTCTTCTATCCGTGCCGTCCAGATAGTTCATGTTTCCTGGTTTGTGCCCCAGCCCAGATACGCCTAGGAATCGGTACCATTATATGCAGCAATAGTAGCTTTCTATGTTTTTAGTTGCAGGGGACACACACTTAGTTTAAAAGCGTTAGAACCCTAAAGGAGTGGAAGGTTTTTTCATGGTTGGATGTTTATAAACTTCACACACTCAGACTCTGTTTTTATCACAAAGGTGACAGAAATAAGTGACTCCACAGAGAAAATGGGACTGAAATTCTTCGTAAAAGGTCCAAAAGTATGCCACATCTCTTGTGTTTAAATCCCAAAAGACTGAGTGACCTTGAGATCAGGAGTACAGAGCCCAACCAAGGTTTTATCAGTCTTACACAGTAGTTTGCTGGGAGATTTCAGAGACCTTTATAATTAAGGTTGTTAGGACTGAAAATCAGGTTGTTTTTGTGTGTCAGTGGTTCTTCTAGCCACAGTAACTGAGAGCTCAGTAGCATGTAGTCATCATTTCCTGTTTGGGGAACGTACAGTGTTGTCAGAGGGTCATGAAGTCCTTACTCACTTCACGAGCTAGAATGTAAGTTTTCTCACATTTCTTATGGTCAGTTGTTTGCCCTCTAAACCTTTCAGCTAACTTCAAACTCATGGAATATTACAAGGAAACTTGTTCTAACTAATCAAAAAATGACTACTGCTGTTTATCTCTCTAGTCCAGACAGGTAAATCGAGCCAATAAGCAGGAAGTCCGAGAAGCTAATAAGTACTTTTTCATTGAATCCTGCATTGCTCTCTTTGTTTCCTTCATCATCAACGTTTTTGTCGTCTCAGTCTTTGCCGAAGCATTTTTTGAAAAAACCAACGACCAGGTGGTGAGTAAGCCAGGGTCGTGAGTGATAGTGAACGTTGAGGGTGGTGAGGGCCGGAATGGGGTAGGCAAAGTGACAATGACTTGGAGCACAGGGAAGACAGATCTCCAGCCTCAGGGCTGCCCCATCATCACTGCACTAGTTAGGGTCTAGAGTCTGGGGGCAGACCAAGCCTAGACCCATTTTTCCCAGCTACTGGCTCAGAGTGAGTTTGCCTCAGAATAAAGGTTGCCTCACACTGTTGTGTTTGTGGCTTCATGTGTGTTTGGTTCTTTGTCATCCCCTTTTGTTTCCTGTTTATCAACTGCCAGCCTGCTTTGCCAGTCCTGTCATTTAGTGGTGAGGATAGGTAGGAAGGAGTCAACAAGCAGAAAGCAGAAACTGGCCTTATACTTTTCTGCATTTTGAGTTCTCTATCATGTTGATACCCGATTGCCTATCTATAGGACTCCTCTGACTCAGGAGTCCTCTGCTGTTTCTTAAGGGCCCTCTGCTCCTGCCATCACTTAAAGTGAGCAAGCATTCACATGCTACCATGCACACTCTTAACTCAGTAAATATTTTTGATGGCACGACGGTGTAGAAGGATTATGAAAGAAGACCACAAGTGCCATTGCTGCCAGTCCCTGCTCCCGTTGCAACCTGTATCCAGTGTCTTACCTCCAGCCTTTCTCCTAGATGACTTGAGTGTGACCTGTAGTTTGTGGTCTGCCGGAGAGTTCTTCTGGTCTGGTCCTTGCCTCAAAAATAAAAGTTGCTTCTAAACTGCTTTGTGTTCCAGATTGCAGTCTGTAGAAATAACAGCAGTCCCCACACTCACCTTTTTCCTGACGATAACTCGACACTGGCTGTGGACATCTACAAAGGGGTAAGCCTTTTCAGATTTGTGATCATTGCCCCTGAATCCGCATTCTTGCCATCGTATCTGATCTTCTCTGTGGGTTCACTTTGGAGCTGAACCTATCTTCCTTGGAGTGTCATTTATTTCAGAGTCTAGATGCCAGACAAGCATTTTTGGATTACGTGGGAGGGAATAGAGGATCAGCTGAAAGATGAACTGTATCAGCAATCCCAGAGTTATGTTGGTAGTACATAGTTTTGTAGGGTGTTAATAGGGGGAGACTGAAGAAGGTGCTCCTGGTAAAGTATTCTTTATTGGGACCTCTCAGTCTCTTTTATGCTCATTACATTATGAATCTCCCAAGAGTAGAATACATAATTTATGTAGTGTTTCCCAAATGTGCCGACCTTTCTCTTCACTGCTGTTACTATCTTCCAGAATAGTGTGTTAAGTAATATAATTTGGGAAATGTTGTGTAGACTGCCTTTCTTTCTTTCTTTCTTTCTTTCTTTCTTTCTTTCTTTCTTTCTTTCTTTCTTTCTTTCTTTCTTTCTTTCTTTCTTTCTTTCCCTTCCTTCCTTCCTTCCTTCCTTCCTTCCTTCCTTCCTTCCTTCCTTCCTTCCTTCCTTTCTACATATTTAAGATATAGGTTGACGATGAAGGCTTTAGGAACTTGGAGAAAAGACTAAGCAGAGGAGTGAAGGAATATCCAGGAAAATTTAGGTTGAAGGCCTCTAAAATGAGGTCAGGTTCTGAGTCTAGCTTCTGGGGAGTAGCACCCAGCACAGCACTTGGTGTAGGTTGGTATGTAGCAAAGAAGAGGGAGAAATGTTGCAGAGAAATTCTGTTTTGGTCATTGTCTAAGCAGACCACTGACACAAACATCTTTTTCCCTTTCCTCTCGCAGGGCGTTGTTCTGGGATGTTACTTTGGGCCTGCTGCACTCTACATCTGGGCAGTGGGGATCCTGGCTGCAGGACAGAGCTCCACCATGACAGGAACCTATTCTGGCCAGTTCGTCATGGAGGTATGTGCTGTTTTGACCGGTATAGATTAGAGGAAGAAAATATTGCTTGCTTTTTTGTTACTTTTTTTTTTATTAAGATTTTTTATTTATTTATTCGACAGAGATAGAGACAGCCAGCGAGAGAGGGAACACAAGCAGGGGGAGTGGGAGAGGAAGAAGCAGGCTCATAGCGGAGGAGCCTGATGTAGGGCTCGATCCCAGAACACCGGGATCACGCCCTGAGCCGAAGGCAGACGCTTAACCGCTGTGCCACCCAGGCACCCCATCCTTTTTGTTACTTCTTAATCCCATGTTTCTAGGGTCTTCCCGAACCTCCCCAAACCTTTCTCTGTTTCCCATTCTTGACATTCATCCTGCTTCTGTTTTCTTCCAGGGATTCCTGAACCTAAAATGGTCACGCTTTGCCCGAGTGATTCTGACCCGCTCTATTGCCATCATCCCCACTCTGCTTGTTGCCATCTTCCAGGATGTAGAGCATCTAACAGGAATGAATGACTTCCTGAATGTTCTGCAGAGCTTACAGGTGAGGAGGGAGCTGGGGAAACTCCCATCTCATTTAATCAGGCGGTATTATGTATTGCCCTTAGGTACCAAGCCTGTAGTGCTGGGTTCTGGGGACAGTTCAGAGGAAGAAAGAGGACACAGTCTCAGTCTACAGTAAATGTATGGAATCCCTGGTATCTAAAAAGCTTTTAGAAATGATGTGGTTTGTAAAAGCCTGTTGAATGGGAATTATCTGCTATAATTACATATAGAGTATAAAATTACTGTTTTTTAATTCAAGCAAACATTAAATAACTTAGGACACTGCTAGGTCCTATTGAGGTTAAAAAGGCAAGGCAGATACGAATGTTTATAAAGATACAGGATCAGAATTGATGCCAAGTTAATGATGGCTCTACAGGTTTCAACATAATGCACGAGCATCTTGGGATGATAGGAATAATTTCTCATGGGGTTGATGAGGCAGGATGTGTGTTTCCCTGGTGCTAACAGTGCTGCTCTTGAGGGTAATACAAGGATCTCCAGTAGCCCCATCTGATCTTCATTCTTTCTTTTCCAGCTTCCCTTTGCTCTGATACCCATCCTCACGTTTACGAGCTTGCGGCCAGTAATGAATGACTTTGCCAATGGAATGTGAGTGTACTTCTCTCAGTTCCCCAAAAATATGTGGGGAAGCATATCTTCATTGAATTAGGCCAGTCAGAAACTGAGTCATGTAGGGGAACCACATGTGTTGAGAGGTGAATGCTGGACCTGCCCCTCAGTCTTTGGCTCAGAGAACAGAGACTGTGAATGTGGTAAAGAAGGCAAGCACGTTTTTCATTTCTAGCACGAGAAAGTTCCGCTCTTAGGGCTTTAATTCTTCAGCTTTAGTCACTGAACTGTAAAGCACCTTAATTCCATGTTAAATGATCTTAATGAGAAAAGCATAAACGAATACCTTTATATACATCTTTAAATGGTCTGGGGTATTTGAAATTACTTGTTGCATCTGTAGGTACTCAGGACTTGTTGCATTTCTAGGGACTTAAATATTAAGGATTATTTGATAGTATTTAACCCCCTCTTTCTCCCTGTTGATGTCTTGGGACATAGTAACAATTTTCGGTTCATTTTGAAATGCCTCTTACTTCTGTCCTGTCTGCCCTACAGGACAGTGTCCTTTTCTGCTTGTGAATGGGTTGGACTGTTCCACCAGTGACTGATGATTCTTTTACAGAGGCTGGAGGATTGCAGGCGGGATATTGGTCCTTATCGTCTGTTCCATCAACATGTACTTTGTCCTGGTTTATGTCCAGGAACTCGGGCATGTGGCATTGTACGTGGTAGCTGCTGTGGTCAGTGTGGCTTATCTGAGCTTTGTGTTTTACCTGGTAAGTCCATTCAGGAGGGGGCAGGGGTATAGGTATCAGAGATGGTAGAGATGGGGGTTATTAACACCAAAATGCAAGGACCCAGAAGAGCACATAGCAATCTTTTTTTTTTAATTATAGCACATAGCAATCCAATCTCCAGGTTAATGAGACAGTTTACATGAAATTGTTAAGTCACCTGTGGTTAAATAATATTTTTAACCATAAAATTTATTTTGGCTCTTAAGAGCTGTCATGTTACTTCTATCTGGTTTCCATCCTTAATTCCTGATAAGAGGGGCACCTGGGTGGCTCAGTCAGTTAGGCATCTGCCTTCGGCTCAGGTCATGATCTCAGGGTTCTGGGATTGAGCCTCATTTCAGGCTCCCTGCTCAGTGGGGAGTCTGCTTCTCCTTCTCCCTCTCCACTCATGCCTGCACTCTCTCTCTTTCTCTCTCTCTCAAATAAGTAAATAAATCACTTTAAAAAAAAAACCTGATAAGAGAGTATAGAGTGTTTGAGGAATTAAAAGAACAGTATAGAAAGTAGAGAGTGATACAAGATTTTAATAGCTGTCTACTAAAGAAAGAAGAGTGATATTCTCTCATTAAATTACTCTAGAGTTATTTAAAAATGATGGTTATAAAATCATAGCTGCACAGAAAATTACTGCAGAATAATGTATTCCAAGATAGTCAAATTTTTCTTCAAAAATCCGGGGTAAATTATGTAAAAAATGGTGATAGTAATTGTGTTAGGATGTTTCCTTGATGGATATATTCTTTTCTCTATTTTCCAAATCTTCTTTAACATTACTTAGAGTGATGGAAAATAGTTCTAGCAACAAAGACAACAAACCCACCTCCCTGTTCTATACAGGTTTCTCTGAAGAATGCATGTGTGGAGGGTTAGGGAGAGCAGAATTTATACCACATATGCTGCAGAGAATGGTTAAGGATGGAGGCTGGAGACCTGCTGATCTTTTTAACGCTTACCTGGCCTGCACGCCAGTATCTTGACACAGGTTAAGTACTAGATTGAGAAAATCACTGTAGTAACTATTGAAAAATTATGTCCTGGATTGATTTATTTTTTCTTCTTTCCTCCCCAGTAGCCCTTGAGCACGCTGGGGTCATGCTGAACCTGTGTTTTAGGGATTTACTCCAAGGAAACCCAAGTAACTGAACATGTCTTTGACAGGAATTATTTAAAAAATTCATTACAGAAGTTAAGAGAATCCTTCCTTCCTGCAAATTAGCTATGGAGAGACTGAGTTGTCCTCAGTCACCCTGAGAATGTCGAGGTTGTTGACACATTTTTAGGCTGAGGACTAATTCCAGAGTCGGTGCTGTTAAGCCCCCAAACACTTCATAGAGCAGTTTGGGATACAATCCCAGTTGTGTTGGTCTGTCAGTCATTACCTCCACGTGCATCATGACGAATGGGGTAGGACTGAAGAAAATGGTCTTCAGGGAACTCCCAGTTGGACAAAAGAAACAAACTACAAACAGCGGTAGGAACAGGGAACTCGATATTGAAAATAGTACAAAGACATTATGTTGAGGAAGGCAGATTCCAGGATGTCTTGGGGGTGTGGGGTTGCAACCTGGGTGGTAGGAGATGAGCAGAGCTGGATGTTCAAGGAAGAGAGCAGGGGGCCGCCTGGTGGCTCAGTCGGTTAAGCGTCTGTCTTCGGCTCAGGTCATGATCCCAGGGTTCAGGGATCAAGTCCCACGTCGGGCTCCCTGCTCAGTGGGGAGTCTGCTTCTCCCTCTGCCTGCCACTCCTCCTGTTTGTGCGCTCTCTCTCTCTTCCTCTCTCTCTCCCTCCCTTCTCCCCTCTCTCTGACAAATAAATCTTAAAAAAAAAAAAAAAAGAAGAGAGCAGGTTTGCATCTGAGCAGTGCGGTGTGAGCAGTCGTGATGGGACGAGGGATCTGCAGTGCGGTTGGTGAATGATGACTGTACTTTATCTTTCAGGGTTGGCAATGTTTGATTGCATTGGGCATGTCCTTCCTGGACTGTGGACACACGGTAAGCATCTCTAAAGTCCTGCTGACCGGAGAAGCCACTGATGGCTATACTAAGTAAACACTGGATCAGTCTGTCTTCCACAGGTAGCCATCAGAGCCAGTGTGTTTCTATGGTTTACTGTGTGAACATAGCCAAAAGTATGTGCTGTTGCACAGACTGCACTTAAGACTCAACTCTTTGTTGGGAAAGACTTTGTTTCAATATGTGTTCGAAAGATGGAATTTTTTTTTCTTCCTGACCTTCTAACCTGGGAACTAGATTAGATAGGATCCTTGAAAAGCTGACATTTGCTGCTGTCATTCCAACACAAACTCTTAAGTAGCTGCCCAAGGGCCAGCTTGTTTTATGCTTGTGAGAGATAATCCTATATGCATGATTCTTAACCAGGCTATGCATTAAAAGAACATATTTGAGAAATGTGATAAAGTTTTCATAAGACAGATTACAGAATGGGTATGCAGGTTTGGTTTATAAAAAGCTAAAAGACTGAGAAATACTTCTCTTAACGCGTACCCCATCAATTATTTTAATTATAAAAAATAAAAACTAAACTGGTTTCATCCATAATAAATATAAAATTATGAAACATCTACCTCTTTCAGGTTTAACTTCTTTCCACTTTAAATTTCTTGGTGGAAGTTAAGAGGGATGAGAAATGATAAAGAGGGTAATAAGTAGTAAAGCTGACATGTCGGTGGTGGTTATTAATCACCTTGGAAAATCACTGAGCAAATTTTCCTCAGAGATTGAAGGCTTATCAGAGTGTTCTTGCGAGTCCTGATTTCCTTAACTTTCATGTTAGTACAGAGTTTTCCTGATGACACTTACTCTTGAGCACATAGAGTTGTAAATCCTTCACCTTCCTCCTTCAGGAGGTTGGTTATAAACAAGATGGTAGCGTTTATGAACTGACATTCTCATGAGATTTTGGAATGAGAAAAGACTTTAAAGGAAAGAAGAACCACTTGTTTTATTCCTAAAAGACACCTCCTACCAGGATTGTCGTGGTTTTCCGAAGCATGCCCAGGACAACTTGCAAGGCAGCCTCAGGAGCTGTGGACCTAACCGTTGCAAAGCTCTTTCTCTCTCTCTCAGCAAGTCAGTAGGAATCACTATGAGGGAAAGTTCTCTCTCAGCAAGGTTGCCCTGGGCTCCCTCTCTTCAGCCATTCCCTCAGAGGGAAAAACTTTTGAGACCAGATGGTGGAGCTCTGGAGTCAGAGGAAATGGGTCTCTTCAGCATGATGCTGCTGCTCTTCAGCCACTGCTGACATTTTTACATGTGGAGCCTGAGATTATGTGATTATATCAAGTCAAATCACACTTGTCTGGTGGAGATAAATAATCAAGTCTGGTAGAGCCATTGACTTGACGAGAACAGTAATGGGAATGGCGTTTGAAGGACTTCTCGGTTTTGGAGCTTTCCTTCTAGAGTCCTGGTTGATGGACATTCTCTATTCATCTGAGCCCCTAAATGCATTATTGCTGATATTTTGCACACAGTCAAGAGTACAGACTGGATGGCTTGTCTTTTATAAGCATAAGGATCAACTGCTGTGTATCACTGACCATATTACCTTAGCCCCTCAAGTAATATAGCACAGGATCATGAAAGATAAATTTCCCTCACTCTTCCTCCTCACATCTGCCCTTCTCCCTGTCGTCACTCCCCAAACTGGTCATAAGGGCACTCTGTGAAGATATTGGGGACTGACATCTTCATCTCTCATCTGGCTGGACTAGGTGAAGGCAAAATTGACAAGAAAAATTCTTTGTAAAGACAGTACAATAACACTACCTTTGTCCTGAGTCTGGGTGGGTCCAGTCAGGCTCAGATTCACACTATTTAGAAGTTCAAGTAAAGCTGCTTGTTTTCTTTTAAAAGTTTTGTTTATGACTTAAGATGATGGAAAATTTCTTCCCAGTTAAGTGGCATTTTATAATACTATGTGTGTAGTGTTTGACAGTGTTAAAAATACTCTATACTGTATTCCATTTGATCCTGTCAGCCAGTACTCCGGGTGCAATAAACAATGCTTATGAAGCCTCCCAGTGCCAGCATGCCAGTGTTTGTGCCGAATGTTAAGGGTATACAGTTGTACCTTATGTAAAGTGGTCCTTGTCCTCCATAAATGTAACATGAAATAATTGTGCTGTCACAGCACACAGGGAGCTAATGGATGGGGAAGAGCTGTAGTTTGGCTCCTGTGAGGTCCTGCTAGTGGTATTACAAGTGGTTACACTGAGCTGTTAGTGCCCATTTAACAGTATGTAAACTTGGTTTGTAATTAAAAAATTTTTTTCCTTTTCCTGTTTGGTTTCCTGGGTATTTTTTGAATCTTGAAAATACTTCCGGGGATACCGGGGTGGTTCAGTCGGTGAAGCCTCTGCCTTCGGCTCAGGTCATGATCCTGGGGTCCCGGGATCAAGCCCTGCGTCAGACTCCTTGCTCAACAGGGAGCCTGCTTCGCCCTCTGCCTGCCGCCCCCCCTGCTTGCACTTGTGCTCTCTCTCGCTGACAAATAATAAAAATAAAATCTTTTTAAAAAAAGAGGAGGAAATACTGCAACATCAGCCACCACTGCATGACATTTTAAGCCCACACTGTTAGTGATTTTCTCTTTTAAAGGGACGGAGGTGTAAATAGGGTTAGTCTCAAGAAGACTTGATAAACTACAGACACCAACCACTAATACCAGTTCACCCACTTATTCAGATAGTTCTGCTGTTGCTAAAGGTCACATCATTGCCATATTTAGACTCGAAAAAATTTGTTATTCTGCCTTTCTTTGCTCTAAGCTTAAGGTTTTTCTATCTGTAGTATGGTTTCACCATTGAAGTAAGCTTTTATATTCCGTATATGCTGCCAATGAAACGTAAGAGTATTTGAAAAGAGAAACCAAAATTGTTTAGCTTAAAAATTGAAAGCATTTTGGCAGAACTGATATAAATGGAAATATTGGCACCATTTAATAAAACAGACAAAGCTCAGGCATACTGAACTACAGGCCCTGTCACCATATGAGTGACAGGAAAACTGAAGTCAGCACTTCATTTATCCCAAGGTTGTCACTAGAATTTCACCGTCCCTTTCTCTGTTGTAAGCTTTTCCTGTGTGTCTTACAGGAGCCAAATACCGTAACACAATAGATGTAATCTGGGAATTTGTTCTCCATGTTGTCCTCCCTCATTTAGGTCTCCTTTCTTAACCTGGGTTTAATTTCAAAACTACATTAGGATGCAACAATGTGGAGATCATGATTTGAGATGTTTCTTTTAGCTCCACCCTCTGGAATGCTTTTGGCTTCTTTATTGGATAGGTGTCAGCTTCTTTTGGCACTTCAGCTTACGAATGTTAAAAACGGCTCCCACTGACTAGTGTGTGCTAGTCCTGGTCTGAGCGCCCCTATCATCTCATTTAATTGCTATAACAAGAGGATCAACCTCTTTATAGATGAGGCAACTGAAAGGCCAAAAAGGAACTTCCCAGCATCACATTGCTGGTAAATAGGCAGTTGGCATTTTGACTCGAATAGCTTAACTCCAGAGCCCACATTGTCATTACCAAACCATCCTATATAATACATAGGACACACTCTGTGCAAGGGTAAGACACCAAGCTGGGTGTTTGGCAGGACCAGGAACACATCAAAGCATTTGGGTGATACTCTGATTAGTGATAGAATATGTTTTAGCTCCCAAGTTGCCACCTGGAAGACTAATTTTGTTTGGCCTGTTCTAAATTTGAAACAACTTGGAATGATTTTTGGTAAGCGCAAAAAATGGACAGGGCAGGGCTCTGTGATCCTACCCCAGGAGTAGCTAAGATCTGTCAAGCTTACTCATTTGCACTACCTCTCTGCCCCTGACAGTATATGGCCTATTCCTGTGTCATTTAGCCCCATTTCTCAGTGTCACAGAGCAAGAAGACAAACTCCTCCAACGAGGAGGTTCTGTCTAGTAAGGCATCTGAGTGACTCTGGGGATCACAGGACTAATAATGCAGCCCTTGCCTGCTACATAGTGAGGAAGCCCACCACTTCAGCTCTTGTGAAAAGGCTTCAGTGAATTCATAGTGTATCTGACAATCGCTCTTGGTTACTAAAACCTGAGATGTAAGACCCTGAAGTGAATAAGGAGGCTTGACTGAAGAGTTGTCTCTTTGGCCCAAGGCCAGTGTTAGTCATTTCCTAGTCCACTGTTCTTAGAATGGTTTTATCTTGGGCTTCATCTGGGGTCATCTTTTACAAATAAGTAGGAGGAGGCTCCAAAAGGGTACACGAACTTGCTTAAGGTCACAGGAAGTGACAGGGTTGGAGCTTGAACCCAACTCTGGTGCCTTTTCCACTACACTACTCGAATAGGGACATTCTCCTGTGGGTTTATGGTCTACGTTCTGCATTAACTCACAGGCTGTTGATGCCAAGGGGTGATAGCATTCCTAAAGCCCTAAGTAATAACAGTAGGGCTAAATTGAGATTCAGTGATTATCTCATGGTGTATGCAGAGGAGAGAAAAGGAGTCAAGTCCAACTTTACGGATCCCAACACAAACCATAGGGATACAGAAGAAGAAAAAAGGGGCGCCTGGGTGGCTCAGTCGGTTAAGCATCTGACTCGTGATCTCAGCTCAGGTCTTTATCTCAGAGTCACGAGTTCAAGCCCGGTGTTGGGCTCTGTGCTGGGTGTGGACCCTATTTCAAAACAAAACAAACCATAGGGATTCAGGTTTCCAGGAAGGCAGTCTGGCAGTGTTTTTTAAAAAGCAGTCCAAGTGATTCCAGTTCAGCCTGACAAACATTTGGGACCCATAGTTCATTTCCCTCTCTCAGCACTGTTTTTTTTTTTGTTGTTGTTTTAATGAAAGGCTTTCTCTGCTCAGGTGCCAGAAGATCATGAGGCCTGGATAATACGGCTCAGGATTTAGAATGAGCTCAGGATTTAGAATTAGTATTTAATTCTAATAATTTAGAATTAGCATTTAATTCTAATATTTATTTTAATTATTTAGAATTTATTTGATTTCTAAAACAGTAGAATACAAAAGCACCCAGTGTGTTTTTGGCTCTCAATGCCCTTATCAGAAGTAGCCATCCTGGGGGTCTGGTTGGTTCAGTCAGTTAAGCGGCTCAGGTCATGATCCTGGGGTCCTGGGATCCAGCCCCAGAGTCCGAGCTGGAGGAGTTGGAGTCTGGGCTTCCTGCTCAGCGGGGAGCCTGCTTCTCCCTCTCCCTCTGCCCCTCCCCCTGCTTGTGCTCTCGCTCTGTCAAATAAATAAAATCTTTAAAAAAAAAAAAAAAAAGAGCCAAGTGTGTCACAAGAATAGTCACAGTGCAAACTTGGCTGAGGGCATTTGGTACTATCTCAGTTCTTAACTGTTTCAGCTCCGAGCTATTATTTCATGTGCCATAGACCATTCATGTATCTGTAAGCCATTTCTTTTCTGAAATAAAAATCAATATAGCAGTACTGAAAAAAGGCCTCTGTTGATGTGCTGATGATAGGTCCCTCACATGCCAGTTACAGTATTTAAATACTTGCAAATCAGGGGGCACCTGGGTGGCTCAGTGTCGTGGTCCCAGGGTCCTGGGATCAAGTCCCACAAGGGGCTCCCTTCTCAGCGGGGAGCCTGCTTCTCCCTCTGCCTGCCACTCCCCCTGCTTGTGCTCTTTCTGTCAAATAAATAAAATCTTTAAAAATAAATAAATAAATAAATACTTGGAAATCAGTCTAACCCTTTTCTGTTTTCTCGTCCTTAGTACCGTCTGGGATTGACAGCTCAGCCTGAACTCTACCTCCTGAGCACCGTGGATGCTGACTCACTTGTGTCTAGATGACCGACAGCCTGAGACTATATAAGAACCCCTTTGCCTTAATCCTTTTGTGCCAGGTGTCCTGTTAACATATCTCTGTTAGTTCAGAGGTGAGTTTTGTTCAGATGTTTTGAACAAAAGGCAAAGATTTCCTCATGGGAAGGGCATTAAAAGCTGACCGCTCTAAGTGTAGGACAGAGACCCACCCATCTCAACAGTCCTACAATAGCCAGAGTTAAATGATTGGCCTGTCATGGCCACACACCCCTATGGGCTTGTGTCTTGACTTCTGGTATTTTAAAAAAATATATATGTGTATATATTTATGTAAACCTGAACATATCAGTTTGGGTAGAGTTTTAAGGTTATATAAAATTGATAGGCCTGTCTTATTTTTTTAAAGATAGTATTCAGGTAAATCAGATGCTTATTTTATCTGGGTCCCAAGTGAGAAAGGAGAGGGAGTAATGCTCTTCTTCAGAATGATCTGGTCAAATTAACTTACCTTTTAAAGTGATACTTGACTATGGCCAGTTAAATTCCACGTCGGTTTTCATCGACCAGACCCTTAGTGACTCCTTCATACCAGCACATCATTTCTAAGGAAAACATTTCCTCTTTGCAAGCAGTCATATTTGGTCCTGGTTATTGGCATGCTTTGTAATTACAATTCTCTCTGTTGCTTTTCTTGAAATCTTGTCAGAGGTATGATGGTATTTTCCAAAGAGCTTAATACCTTGTAATAAGATTCAGAAACCGTGCTCTAACCAATGATCAGTTTTCCATGTGACATGGTAACTCAGCCCATTCTAGCCTTCAGGTTTTAGGTATAAAAGAAGAAACTTCTAACATTTAATTTTGTAAAGTTCCAACAGAAGATGTTGGAGGTGTTTGTTTTCTTTCTAATGTTTGTAGAGTCCTACCATGTCTTTTCTTCCCATTTTTCCCATTAAAACTCCAAACACCATTTCTGGGTCCAAAGTCTGTTTCCGGGAATGGCTAATATTTCTAATGTTGAATTTCCCTGAATGCTAAGCATTTTATTTTAATATATTTATACCAAGTAATATGAGATTAGAACTAGACTAGGACTTGGACAACTAGTTCTTATGTCATAAACCGCCTGCCTACATGTGGGTTATAGACCTTTTTGACCCCTTTTCTTCACTGGGACTTTTCCCTTATGATTTTTGTAATAAAAAAGTTAATACTTAAAAATTGAAAGCTTTTGCATAATTATCTGAGTGAAAGAAGATTTTCAGCACGGCTCACGTTCCTGCATGGAATCACAGTTGGCTGGGATGAATGGCCGCTGTCCATCTTCGTGGACGCTTCCGCGGGGCGGCACAACTCCTTCATTTCCTTCCAGCCACAGAGGCATTGCGTTTGCAAACACTGCGGCTTTTGTATGACTTTGAGAATCATTTTCCTCTTTCAGCTTAAAAGGTAAATATCTGATCTGTCTTATTTTAAAATTTAGTGATTTTCAGTAAGACTTTTCTTTTGTTAAACCCAGACAGTGCTCATCTTCATTTATAAAGACTTGGCCCTCTAAGCGGCGAGTTTTCTAAGAAGATACTTTAAAATTCTCTCATTTCTACGTCAGGGGCCCTCGAAACTTCTGGTAAGTGTAGCATCCTTACAACGAACATTAGCATCCTTCCGATCTTAAAAATGAAACTGAGTTAGCATCAATGAACAGTTTTCACTTGAAAAAGAGATTTTTAAAATGAGTGTCAGTATTTTAGACTCTTTATACACAGAGAACAATGCTAGATGTACCAATTTGGATTTTCCTTCCTTCCTGGGCAATTAAATTTCTCAGTTTTATTACTAGAGAGTGTTAGGAGAAAGAAAAAAAAAAGTTAAAAAATCCTGTTTTGCCACTCCTAAAAAGATGAGGTGCTTGGTTAAACAGACACTAAGTACTTGGGGGATTCTGTCACTTATCTCTCTCCTTTAGCTATATGTTACTAGGAAGAGATTACAGTTCACAAAAGTTTATAAGTATACCCTCAGGTCATATAACTCCTGTAATCAAACAATTTGATAACCTGAGTCATGCTAAAACCAATAGAGAAGAGTGATTTCTAAAGAGTGAGTCTTGGGTACACTTCTTTTCTAAGTTAAGAACACTTATTCTCTAATTTATGATTTACAAATCTGGATTTCTTTTCTTTTCCTTTTTTTTTTTTTTAGATTTTATTTATTTATTTGACAGAGAGCGAGAGAGCGAGCACAAGCAGGGGGAGTGGGAGAGAGAGAAGCAAACTCCCCAAGAGCAGGGAACCTAACTCAGTGCTCCATCCCAGGACCCTGGGATCATGACCTGAGCCTAAGACAGACGCTTAACTGACTGAGCCACCCAGGCGCCCCCTTAAGTCTATTTTTAATGCAGAGTGTATACTTAGAGAGTAGAATCTTCCCAGTAGCCTGATTAGAAATATCTTTTCATTATGTAATCAACTTGAAGGATGACATTTCTATGCCAGCTGTTCTCAATTTCCCTGACCTCCATGGAACATAGTAGGTCCAGCTGCTGGACTATTTAGTGGAATAAAGTAGTTGGATTCTTTCCTTGCCTATTTTCTGAAGAGGACAGTGTTGACCAAAATCTGTATACTTGTTGTTGGCCCTAGAAGAGCCTCGTGATAGGTATATGACAATTTTAAAAATTATTACCTGTGCCAATGGAGAAAAGTATATATAATACACAGAACAGTGGGTTAATATCGGGAATGCAGACAGATTTTCAGATATTCTTACATCTTTTCCTCTTCCAAATACTAGACTTCACCTTCTGTCAAATTAACCCTCTGCTAAAGGAGACATCAAGGAAAAGGAAATCACCACCACAGGTCATTTTATAGTACATGCTTGATTTTATTTCAGTGAATGTTTTTTCATTTGTTTTTTTCCCAGGCTTGGAGTCTAAGGGGAGTAAATCTGAGTCACAACAGTTAGGACTTCAACCAAGTCTAGTTAATTTTTTAGAAGCTTAGGGCAGTTATAGAGGAGTCTGAGGTCACAGGCACAGTTAACATTTAATGTCTGCTTTGGTTTCTGTGTTTTCTAGTGTCATTACTAGTGTCATTACTAGATTGGCAATAGCATGAGACTAATTCCTTTCATACCCACAATTGCCATCTGGGGGAAAGGGATTTTTTTTTTTTTTTTTTTTTTAGCAATTTACCTTTGTTTTCCTAGAAATAATTTCAAGACGTATAGAAATGAGTACACAGATATAGTTGACTGTTAAACATTTATGTTTGTGGCAAAATAGTCAAGTTTTTAGATTAGAGTAAGGTGCACAGCGGTAAACCAAATTTAAATAACAGCATGACCATTCTCCTCTTATAATTGTTTCCCATTCTCTAAAGGAATTTATAAAAGCTCTAATTACCTTGTCCTGTATGGAGAGAATTAAGTGATGACTCGAGTATCACATTTAGTATGGATATAGATAACTTTTCTGTAGCCACTATATAATTTCTAATTTTCAGATTGGTTTGGCATAATATAGATTATTTTTTGCCACTAACAAGAAAATGAAAATTCTGAAAGTCAGAAAATCATGTCCTAGGTTCTGAAAGACAACAAGGATATTTTTAAGTTGACTGTGATTGTTGATTTGGAAATTAACTTTGTAAACAATTGAGACTTACTATACAAGGCTATGAGAATCCTGTCTCATTCTTCTGCAGTATAATTTGCTACATATTGAAAATTTATTCTTCATAATAAATAGTGTTCAGAAGCCTTCTTGTCTTATACGTAGCTTCATTTTTTGGACCCACTGAAGAATCGAGGTCTGACGTAATCCTTATACATAGAATAAAGAACACCTAGAAACAAAAAGACATATATCAATATGGTATTTGTGGAAAACAAGCACTGAATTTCTTACATTTGTGTTCTTCCAAAACTATCCCTCAATTTATTTTATTTTATTTTTTAAAGATTTTTTAAAATTTATTTATTCGACAGAGATAGAGACAGCCAGCGAGAGAGGGAACACAAGCAGGGGGAGTGGGAGAGGAAGAAGCAGGCTCATAGCGGAAGAGCCTGATGTGGGGCTCGATCCCAGAACGCCTGGATCACGCCCTGAGCCGAAGGCAGACGCTTAACCGCTGTGCCACCCAGGCGCCCCTATCCCTCAATTTAAAAACAAATGCCTTCCATCTTATTAACTTTTGGCTTGGATCATGTAAGTGGCTGCAGACAAACAAACCTAAAAACGTTAGAGCCCTTTAAGAGCAATATAAACCTAAATCCAAATTTATACTGTTACTATGCCGCCCTAGAATTTGAATGTTAACATATTGATGGAGAGGGAGAGTGGGGAGATTCGGCTAGATAATAAGATAGAAATAATAAACATCTCAACCTAGCACACCTGTCTGCAGTGCCTACTTGTGTTCAGTGTCTCGAGGGAAACAGGTGAAGGGATCGAATCCTTGCTTCTAGAGGTTTACAGCCTAGTGGTTGAATTAGCTGTGAGCTAGGCAGAGAGATTGATGCAGGTCTTCCGTAAGGGTGAAGTCCTAGGGCTGTGCAGAAAGGGTAAGTAGTCAAGGGAAAGAGCCTGAGGGCTAGAGTTGTTTTCACTGACGTGTAGGAATGTCAGCATGTGTTCACAGAGCGAGTTAATAGAGTCCGCTCACCTCCCCCCCACCCCCACCATATCAGTTATCCAGACACCAGCTATCTAGTCTATTGTCTAAACTAAATCCTTTACTTCCTTTCCTTCTGCTTTTTTTTTTTTCTGACGCTGCTTGTTAGTATCTTCAAAGAGTGCGCAGAGAGTAAAGGGTGGGTAAAGTTGTTATTCTCGTCTGCACACTGCCGCCAGGTGAGGCAGCTGTCTGCAGTTTTCTAACGCAATAGTAGTATAACTCACCGATGTATAAAACCCAAGGCAAAAACATGTGTACTTGATGCCCTGTGGTATCTATAGAAACATTCTCAGATGCAGAGAGAATTGCAGAACTCATTTCCCTGTGCTTACTAGACAAAGATAATTCTTACCTCTTGCCTACCTCTTAAATGTTGGTGTTCCCTGGAGTTCTGATCTCAACTCTTTTCTCACCTCATTCACACCTCTTGCTTCACTGGTAAGCAAGTAAGATCTCTCTTCTGAATGTGAGACCCATATATTAGTTATACCATATGTGAAATTTCCACATACATAGATAGGTGGCGGCCAGACACTTAAATTGTGCATAAATAAATAAGTTGAACATGCCCCTCAAAGTGTTCATTTATTTATAAACAATAGAAATGTACTATGGCTGGTCTACCTATGAGGAAAGCTTTTCTGTTTTCAAGATAAAAATATTTTCGGGGGCGCCTGGGTGGCACAGTGGTTAAGCGTCTGCCTTCGGCTCAGGGCATGATCCTAGCGTTATGGGATCGAGCCCCACATCAGGCTCTTCTGCTATGAGCTTGCTTCTTCCTCTCCCACTCCCCCTGCTTGTGTTCCCTCTCTCGCTGGCTATCTCTATCTCTGTCGAATGAATAAATAAATAAAAATCTTAAAAAAAATTTTTTTTCGGGTAGCCCTCTTGGGTCTGCCCCCTCTTCAGAAGCTTTTGTACTCTCACTCAATAAACTTTACTATCGCTCAATAAACTTCGCATTGCTGCCCACCAAAAAAAAAAAAAAGATAAAAATAGTTTCTTCCTGCATACCCATGGATCTCCGTATACATCTCCTAGGGTATGAGTACTCTGATTTGGAGACATCTGCCATAGGCACCTCAGTCAGTATAATATAAAATTAAGAGTTCCGGCTCTGGAGTAGATAGCCCATGCCATTGTGAGCGAGAAGTTTTTTTCCTCTTTAAGCCTCGGTTTCCTTATCTGGAAATGGGATTATAACAGCACTTACCTCTTACGGTATTGTTGAGAGAGACTTTGGTCTTTGTCCGGAGTTCCTGGCATACAGCTTCTAAAATGCTTGGAATTTCCCAGCTAGAGAGGGGCGCCTGGGTGGCTCAGTTGGCTGAGCGTCTGCCTCTGGCTCAGGTCATGAGTCCAGGGTCCTGGGATGGAGCCCTGCCTCAGGCTCCTTGCTCAGTGGGGAGCCTGCTTCCCTCTCTTACTCTGTCTGCCACTCCCCCTGCTTGTGTGTGTGTTCTTTCTTTCTCTCTGTCAAATAAATAAAATCTTAAAATTTTCCCAGATAGAGGAGTATCCCCCTTGGATTATACCGAATTTCTGTTAATGGGGTTACCCATGCTAGGCTCCTAGATAACTTCAGGATGTGGCTAGTCATGCCAGAAAGACCAACCGTATGATCAGAGGGTTCTTAGACCTCCAGGCTCTTTAGACCTCCAGGGAGGGGAGTAGGACTGGAGATTGAGCTCTGTCGTGGGGCCAGTGATTCAATCATGCCTACATAATGAAGCCACAGTAAAACCTCTGGAGGCTGAAGCTCAGTTGAGTTGCTTGGTTGGTAGACACACTGATGTGCTGGAGGGGTGGCATGCCCTGATTCCGTAGGGAAAGGGTATAGAGCTTTAGAGTTTGGGACCCTCCCAGACCTTACCCTATATGTCTCAAATTGCCCGGTCTTGACTTATATACTTTATAATAAAACTGTAGTCATACGTATAGATCTTTCCTAAGTTCATAAGTTCTAGTGAAATATCAAACCTGAGGGAGTCTTGGGAACCCCTGAATTTGTAGCCAGTTGGTCAGAAGTGCAGGTGGCCTGGGCGCCCCCTCGTGGCTGGTGTGTGCAGTAACCGCAGTCTCTGGGAACCATGTGCGTAAACCTGTGGCATCTAAGGTGAGCTGCAGACGGTTGGCATCGGTACTGAAGTGCACACCAGGTGGTGTGAAGGTGGTATTTATTAAGATTAAATCACTGTAGTGTATACCTGAAACTAACATCACACTATATGTTAACTATACTGGAATGAAAATAAAAACTTAATAATAAAGTTTACCTACCAAAAAAGATTAAATGAGATAGTGTGATATATAAAGCAGAATGGCTTGCACATCATAAACACATTAACTATTAGCTGTTACTGTTTTGTCCAATATGCACTTATCCTCGCACCAACCCTGTTCTTCTTCATTCTTTATATTAGTGAAGGCACACCTTTTATCTGGTTGCCCAAACCAGAAACCTAGGAATCATCCTTGATTCCTCCTTCCTTCCTTCTCCTAATCACTTAGTTGCTGAGTCCTGAACATTTCTAGAATCCACGTCCTCTCCATTTTCATTATTACTGCTTTAATTCAGACCTAGTTCATCATCTAATTGACTTCTCTGCCTTTGTTCTCACCCCTGCTCTATAAACCCCCACTAACCATTTTCTTTTTCCTCATAGTGAAATATAATATGCATGGGAAATGGTAGACACAACCTAAACGACCAGATTAACAGACAGGTGTAGAGTGAATTGCCTGGAATTGCAAGTCAAGAAATAGGATGGGGCAAGCATCCTGGAAGCCCCTAGGTTTCCCTCTCTGACCATATCTCCCACTCCTCTCCATAGATAACCACTGTTCTGACTTTTCCGGTTGTGACCCTCTGTTGAAACAGTTTCATATCGCCTGTGTGAAGAGGCATCTTTCTCAGCTGCCATCCTGACTACGTTAGTCCCCTGTTGAAGTCTTCCGCTGACTCGTGTCATCTTGTTGACACCTCAGCTTGCAGCTGTATACATCTACCGGGGATTGTTTTCTTTCTTTTTTTTTTTTTAAAGATTTTATTTATTTATTTGACAGAGATAGAGACAGCCAGCGAGAGAGGGAACACAAGCAGGGGGAGTGGGAGAGGAAGAAACAGGCTCATAGCGGAGGAGCCTGATGTGGGGCTCGATCCCGTAACGCCGGGATCATGCCCTGAGCCGAAGGCAGACGCTTTAACCGCTGTGCCACCCAGGCGCCCCCCGGGGATTGTTTTCTATCAGTGTAGCTATGCTGTCACTGTTTTTTTGCAGAATTCCTGTCCCTGCGTATTTCTGGGTTAGCTTGGCTCATAAGAGACATTTTGCTTGAGATTTGAAGGTGGAAGTTGAAGCAGCAGCTGCTATGGTCTTTTTACACTTGGAAGGCTTGGTGCAAGGTGCCAGGCGCTGTTGCACTTGGGCATGTTGTTTACCTGCTGGCTCACCTCGCCATTGCTGGGCAGCAGTCAGAGCCACATATCCCTCAGCTCCTTCTGGATCTCCCCCTTGAGCTTCTTCAGCTCCTAGGCCAGGGGATGAGCTTCATGATAGAGGGTCCAGCTTCTCCTACAGGTCACGCCATGATCAAAGTTGGAGTCAGTAAGAGACTGACTCGAGTTTCTCACTCTTTGTGAGAAACAAAGATACAAAGTTTGGTATCCGAAGCTTCTAGAGGAACATAACCATGAAGGTAGGTTCTCTGAATTGGTTCTGGGTCATCTGGAATTGGTTCTCTGATCTGATTAGATTTAAAGATATTAATGGCTATTTTTTTTTCAGTAGTAAAGAGGATGCTAGCAGTCCATGGCATGCAGTAGTAAAACATTTCTTTAGATTGTCACCTATAGGTAACCTTAATTAGATGCCTACAGAAAACAGGCTTTGGGTGATCAGGTATTTACTGTCATAGAACATTTAGTGGAAATAAGGAGTATAATTAGGTTGGTTCCTTCCAAGTGTGCTGGAGAACTTGGGAAAACAAAATGATGGGCTCAGGGCTTTCAATTCCTTAATCCAGGTCCTGTGAGGGACCTGAAAGCCTTATGACTTTCCAGAAAGAAACTCAGCTCCCGTAGCTATGAGGCTGATATTTTTGAAAAACATACACAGGAACTAATCCTGTTAGTGGCTACTCACAACAATAATAAAATCCCCGACCTCACAAAGTCTCTTATGTCCAAGTTAGGGCATTGCTTTGGAAAGAGTGGGATCCTGAAAATTGGGATGGGGGACCTATGGGCAGGTTTCTGTGAAACAAGGTCCTTGAACCCCTATATCTGACTGAGACTCCTTTCCACTCCTTCCTGCGAATGACTAAAACTTGGACCAAAAGGAAATCTCCACTAAATGAAGTTGAAATGCCAGAGCTTTCTTGGTGTACGTCCAGGGTACAGCAGGGATTCTGTACTGGCAGTCATTCTTTACGGGGGCAATTTTGTTCCCCAGGGAAATCTGGCAATGTCTGGAGGCATTTTTGGTTGTCACATTGGAGGTGGGTGGGTGCTATCTGCGTCTGCTGCGTAGCTGCTGGGGATGCTACTGAACGTCTGGTAAAGCACAGGACAGCCCTCCACAACAGGGAACATCCCGTCCAGAAGTCAGCAGCGCGGAGGTGGAGAGACCCTGCCGTTACGGAAGGCATCCAAAGGCTTAGGGAGATTGGAATGTTCAAGTGATTTATGCTGCTCACTCACCCCCTAAATATATCTATTTCCTTCACCAGGGCTGTGAGAAATACATTTGTGAAGGGAGTCCCTGGCATCCTCGAAGAGAGTTCCGTGGTGACTGTCTTCTGTAAGCCAGAAATGACAGTGGGAATTGCTAGGCTCCCTGAATTCAGTAGAGATGGTGGGATCCTGAGTGGCAGGGGTCAAGTGGCATCACTTAATTGACAAACATGAGGAAAGCATGATTACTGTAATGGGCAGCAAAGACTAAACAGTAATCAGGATAGTCTAAGCCACAAAGATCTTTGGCATTGGCTAATCGATTATGGTGTCCCTGGAGATAAAAGAGATGGGCAGCATACAAGCAGAAAAGCTCTACGTTTGGTGAGTAGAAGTCTCAGCTGAATCATCACAGTAGACAGCCATGTCCTAACCAAGTCCCAGATTTGAGTCACTTCACAGACCCGAGTCCCTTGAATAAAGGAGAGGTCAGATCTCCTTAAGAAAAGACCCTGTTACACAGCCAAAAATATAAATACTGTAAATACTCCATCTAGCCTTTCCTAAAGGGATCTGTGACCGACCGTTCACCAAGGTGCCTGGGCACGAGGAAGGGCAAATAATCACATTTGTGGGAGATTATTAAATATTGGTTCTGAATTGATACCGATGCCTTGAAAATTAGGGTGGTCTACCAGTCAAGCTAGGAGTTTATGGAGGTCAGGTAGTCAGTTGGCCTGGTGGGTCCCTGAATTATTTCCCCAGTTCTGGAATGTGTAATTGGAATGGACAAACCCAGCAACTGTCAGAATCCTCACATCACTTCCCTGACCTGTGGTGTAAGGGCTGTTATGGTCGGGAAAGCCAACTGTAAGCCATTCTACTTGCTTCTATCTACCAATAGAGTAAACCAAAGCAATACTACCTTCCCAGATGGATTGAGGAGATTAGTGCCATCATCAAGGACTTTCAAGATGCTAGGGTGGTGATTCCCACCACATACGCATTCAGTTTGCCTCTTTGTCGGGAAGACATGGATTTTGGAGAATGATAGTGGATTTCTATAAACTGAATCAGGTGATCACTCTGACTGCAGCTGCCATTCAGCTGTGGTTCCATGGCTAGAGCATGTTGGTACAAACATATTTGCTATTTGGTTTGCAGCTATTAATCTGGTTGATTTGTTTGTTTGTTCCTGTATACCTTTTAATAAAGACTCTCAGAAGCAGTGTGTTTTCACCTGGTAGGGTCAAAAGTATACTTTCACTATTCAGTCTCAGGACTACCTGAAGTCTCCAGCCTACACTGTAATCTAGTCTGCAGGGACCGTCATCATCTCTCCATTCCACAGGACATCACGTTAGTCCATTATATAGATCTGATCTATCAAGGGGAAATTAGGTCACTACTATACAAAGCTGTGTGTCTGGAATGTGTATCTTCTGGGGTATTTTTTAGTACTCCCATATCCTGTGATTAAAGACAATGGAAAACTATACCCAATACAAGCAGGATGGCTAATGACCCAGACCATTTAGGAATGAAGGTATGGGTCACCATGCCAATCAAATAACCTTTAATAGCCAAGGTGCTTACTGAAGGCAAAGGGAGTATGAAATGGCTAGAACATGGTGATAACACCAACCATGACCATCTGACCAGTTGTAGAAACAGAGTCTGATAGCTAGGACTATTTCTTCCTTATTTTGATTTGAATACATTTGTGTATACATTAACCATTTTTTTTTTCCTATTTGCCACTTCCGTTTATCTACTGTCTAATGTAAGAAGTATTAATTATCCTTATATTTCAGGATTTAGCTTACAGGATATCAAAGGGAAATGTGACTCTGCTCAAAGACAAATCAACGCCACTCAAAGAAGGATAAACGGATTTTGTATTCTCTTTTGGGAGAGAATTAACATGTTTTTGGTTATACATTGGATGGTTGACCTTGCCATTGTCTTTATTTCAAAATTAAGTGTATTGAAAGAGGTGTAGATGGATGCCAGGTTGACAAGGGGTAGACAATGGTGAATTTGTATTGTGTCAGCTTAGCTAAATTATAACTACATTTTCCAGAATTCCTTTCCTTTTATTCCCTGAGTTATTGCAAAAGGGACATTTAAAAATTTTTTTTATTATATTATGTTAGTCACCATACTAACTTCCGATGTAAAGTTCGATGATTCATTAGTTGCGTATAACACCCAGTGCACCATGCAATACGTGCTCTCCTTACTACCCATCGCTAGTCTGTCCCATTCCCCCACCCCCCCCCGAGGCCCCCAGTTTGTTTCTCAGAGTCCATAGTCTCTCATGCTTCATTCCCCCTTCTGATTACCCCCCTTTCTTTATCCCTTTCTTCTACCAATCTTCCCAGTTCTTATGTTCCATAGATGAGAGAAATCGTATGATAATTGTCTTTCTCTGCTTATTTCAGTTAGCATTATCTCCTCCAGTGCCGTCAAAAGGGACATTTTGCATAAGATTTAGAAGGCAGAAGTAAAGCAGCAGCCAAATTCATTTTATGCTTGGAAGGCACTGCTGAAACATATTTTTGCTTATCTGCTGGTCCCCTTTGTTGGCACAGGGCAACAACTAGGAGTACAACTGCTGTGGCTTCTGTCACATTTCCTCCTTCACCTTTTCTGACTCCTTGGCCAGGTCCATGTTTAGCTCCAATGAAGGGCATCGTTTTTTCCCTCTGTCACTCCCATCATCGAATTTAGAGGCATAGAGATGGTGAGAAATCCACAAGGGTTCCAAACGGTCCATCCTGTGTGTTCCCAGCTCATCCTTGCAGGTTCCAGATTTTTCTTGCTTCTCTCACTTTACATCTACTTTTTCATTCTAAATGCTTGCCCGGCCCACTGCAGGCCCCAACTGCTGATACGTAGGCGAGAGCCTCACAGTTACGTAATTCCAAATGCCTATAGTAAGTCTCTTATATATTACTGCTGGTAGCTCTGCTTCTCTCATCGAACACTGACTACTTCACTCACCACACCAAGCTACGTCGAGTTCCACAATGTGCCATGCTTCTGTGTCTTTGTTTTTTCCTCTGTCTCGAATCGCGATCTCCTTCTCTGCCTAGCTAATTCCTCCACACGCTTGGCTCACATAGTTTCCATCCTTAGAGAAGCCTCCCCTGGACTCTGGGCGCTAGTTAGAGGCCCCTCCTTTGTGCTTGTGCTCCCAGAGCAACTGTGCTATCTCTGGCATGATATCTGCGATTTTATACTGTCTCCTTCTGTTCTTGGTCGTTCTCCCTAAGGAGACTAGCCTCTTTGAGGGTAGGGACTGAGTCTTATCTTTGTATCTCTAGACTGGCACAGGCCTTGCACATGGCAAGTGCTCAGGAGATGATCGCTAAATGATGAAAATGAGCATTGTGATTCTGTAGTGAAGTTTCTTGTATTTTGTTCAACACCTGCATTTCACAGCTCATGGTAATAAGGTAATTACCATATAACTCCCTATACGCAAGCCCCACACCCATCATTCCGTAATCCTAGACCTCCTCTTAGGCTGACTCAACTCTGCACAGCATGAAGGAGAACTAAGAGCATTGTGACTTGTTCTCACTAATGTGCACAAAAAGAAAGTTTTAGATAACTAAGGTCCCGAAGTGGACTTCTTGTTAGAACTATCTGGTTTAGCTATTGATATAACTGAAATTAACCAGATAATTTGACACCTGTTCTTTGGATTCGACTGTGTTAAATATTGCTTAATTTATGGACTAATTAAAAAAGGTTTGCCTATTGCTCAGACTGGGAATAAAAGGAGAACAGATGTTGAGACTTGTGGGCTCTAAAAATATATTCTTCCCAGTTAAAACTACATTAATAATTATATCTGCTGTTCACGTAGGCTGGGAGCTATGACTTAGGTGAGCGATAAAGGCTGGAATCTAGAACCACTGCTTTAGTTGGGCTCCATAGGGTACAAACCGTTCACTGCTCCTTTCACTATGCAAGATAACAGAACCCATAACCTAGTTCTCTACCTTTTTAAAATTTTTTAGGTATAATTGACCTACAACATTATATTTGTTTCAGATGTACAAAAGTGATTCATTATTTGCATATACCGTAGTGATCACCACAGTAAGTCAGTTAACGTCTGTAACCATGCATAGTTACAGAAGTTTTTTTCTTGTGATGAGAACTTTGAAGATCTACTCTCTTAGCAACTTTCAGATATACCAAACAGTATTATTAATTATAGTCACCATGCTGTACATTATATCCCCAGGACTTATTTTATTTTTCATTATTTATTTTTTTTAAAGATTCAATTTATCTGTTTGAGAGAGAGAAAGAGAGAGTGCATGCAAGAGCCGGGGTGGGAGAAGGGTGAGGGACAAGCAGACTCCCCACTGAGTGTGGAGCCCAATGCGGGGCTCGATCCCATGACCCTGAGATCATGACCTGAGCCAAAATCAAGAGTTGGACGCTCAATGGATTGAGCTACCCAGGTTCCCCAGGACTTACTTATTTTATCACTGGAAGTTTGTACCTTTCGTCTGCGGTTTTTTTCTTTCAGTGCTTAAAATACCAAGAAATTAAAGCCTCTTATGGGGAAGTAACTTCAACCAAGTGAAGTTCTCTGTCTTTCTTACCATTCCTCCTCCATTATATCACCTTGACCCAGTATTCATTTTCTAAAATAAATTAAAATATTCTTAAAGACAGCTGAACACAAGATAGGAATTAAGCAGGTTACCTAGAGTCACAGCTCCTACAACAAATCCTTGGGCAGCAACTCTCATGTGAATAAGATGGATGGACATTTTCTGATCTTTTCTGTACTTTAACTTGTAAAGACCATAGGACACCACAGTCATAAAACCTGCTATTCCTGTGAATTAAAAAAAACAGAGGTTATGTAAATAGTAGGCTAGAATCCCCAAGATTTAGAGAGCTTTACAGAAGACTGTCCAAAGGATCAGTACTTGGAAGATAAGCAGGCCAGACACCCAAGAATACTTTAAGAAGAACCCTGCTGGATTTGATTTGATTTGATTTGATTTTTTTAAGATTTTATTTATTTGACAGAGAGAGCGAGAGAGCACAAGCAGGGGGAGCAGCAGAGGGAGAAGCAGGCTCCCCACTGAGCAGGGAGCCCAATGCAGGGCTGGCTCAAACCCAGGACCCTGGGACCATGACCTGAGCCAAAGGCAGACACCCAACCAACTGAGCCACCCAAGTGCCCCTGATCCGCCAGATTTTAAAATAGACCCTTAACAAATGTGGATTCAATATACACGGTTTTGACTCTTCCCAGAAAAACCTGAGTCATGTAGTATAGTAATTTCTAATGTTCCTGAGGCAAAATCTTCTATTGTGCATGGTGAAAGGCTTTTATTTGAGGCAAGTCACTAAGCCAGTGAGCAAACCAACCAAACATCCCAGCATCCATAGCTTCAAATGTTTGGCTTTCCTCCTCTCTACTTATTATCAAATAAGGAGTTAACCTAGTAAGGTGATAAAAATTTTGATCTTCTAAAAAATGAGATATTTAAGTTTTAATGAGATGAAAAGGTATGAATATTTTCACAAGAAATATGTGACTCCAGAAAGATCTGTGACTCTAGAAAACTCCAGAAGCACACACGAATATTTCTATATTCCCCACAAATGTCAAGGGGTGAATATACTGCTGTGACAACCAAGATCCTGTAATTGGCTCTAAGACAGAAAACTGACCAACTGAATAGGAAAGATTCTAGAAAGAGATTTAAAACACTGTGAGAACAAATTCATGACAAATCAAAATAACCAAATAACATAAAGGAATAGTTACTTAATAAATACCATCAGTACAATTTTTTGGTATGGTGAACTAATTTGGATTTGTATCTCACAGCAAACCGTACAAAAAAATCTGCATGGGTTAGATTTAAATGCAAACACAAAAATATCAGTAAAAACTAGAAGAAAACAGAATAGCATATTTATAACATCTAAAAGAAGGTAAAGTAGACTTTAGAGAAAATGATGAGGACAAAATGCCATATTTTGACATAAGAATAGAGAAATCCTTGCATAATAAAAGCATGGGTCTATTTTTGGGGTTCTCTCTTCTATCTTGTTGATTATGTATTTATCCCTCCAGCAACACTACACTGTCTTGATTACCATAGCCATATAGTAGGCCTCAATATCAGATACAGTGATTTCTCCCAATTTATCCTTTTTTTTTTCCTTTAAGATTATTTTAGGACTTCTGCCTTCACATGTAAATTTTAGAATAAGCATGTCTTATCTACAAAACCTTGCTGGGATTTAGATAGGAATTACATGAAACCTGTAGGTCAGTTTGGGGAGAACTGACATATATTCTTTGTATTTATATTCTTCTTTACTATATATTTGGTCTTGCAATCCGTGGACACAATACCACATGTAGTCTTTACATTTATTTGGGTCCTTTCTGATTTCTTTCATTAACATTTTGTAATTTTCAGCATACAGATTGTATACATGTTTTGTTACGCATATATCTAAGCACTTCATTTTCTTTGGAGTGATTGTGAATAGTGTTATGTTTTTAATTTCAGTTTCCATATGTTTGTTGCTAATATATAGACATGCAATTGATATTTATGTAGGATAGCAAGTTTGGATTATTTATGTTGGCACATGTGTGTCTCTGGGTGGGTGAGGATATATTCTTTCAGAATCCATTTATTTTTTTTTAAATTTTTTTTAAAGATTTTATTTATTTGACAGAGTGAGAGGCAACCAGCGAGAGAGGGAACACAAGCAGGGGGAGTGGGAGAGGAAGAAGCAGGCTCCCAGCGGAGGAGCCTGATGTGGGGCTCGGTCCCAGAACGCGGGGATCACGCCCTGAGCCGAAGGCAGACGCTCAACGACTGCGCCACCCAGGCGCCCCCAGAATCCATTTAATAGATGGAAGTAAGAGAGTAATTGCATTTACACGTATATTTTATAGGCTGATTAGCAAGTGAAATAAAAATTAAAATGACAAAAACAGCAAAAAACAAATAGTAATAAAACAGTGGTAGGCACATTGACAAGCAGGTGCAATGCTGAAAGCTCTGTAAATTTAGCCAAATCTCACGAACTCTGGAAATATATAGTAAGTGGTATTAAACTGAACATCCTTCCTGCCCTGGAAATTCATATTCCAAGGAATTAAGCAAAAGAAACATCAAGAAGTTGACAGAGATATTTATGGCTACACTACGTATGAGGAAAAACTGAAAAACAGCAACAAAAACTGAACAACAAACTGAAATGGCCCAAAGAGAGGAAACACTGCCAGAGCTATGAAAAAAGTTGTGAAGTATAGGAAGTTCTAAAACACAGAAATATACATATGAAAATGTTAAGTGAAAGGAGCAAAAACAAATTATCAACAGAGTTTCAGTATATATGTAATGTATGCACAGACCTTAACAGTGATCATAAGACAATATTAAACAATATAAATAGATTATAATGATGGAAGTTGTTTAATAAATAAAAATGTTTTATAAATTTCCTGCAGCAGGAAATACATCGTAGATATTATTAAAATAACAATAGCTAAACTATTCAACAATATTCAAATTTTATCATTTATTTTCTAGCAAAAACTTGATTCTCTTCCCTTATCAAATCAAGGCTCTGTTCTTAGTTAAATTGTTTTGTTTCCTTTGGAGATTAAAGTCAGAACATTTACTGTTTTCCATATAGTGTCACTGTAGTTTGTATATAATTGAATTTAGCTAGAAACGCTTTTATCTTTCTACTTTAATCACCTTAAATGTCTCTGGAAAAATAATTTGATTTATGATAGCCACAGTGATTAATCTCTGTTCATGACAGTGGTCTGTACAAGTGGCGTCAAGTTCTTGAGTTTTTTTCTAGTTAAAAATGCTAAGGAAGATGAATTGAATTAATCACTATAACATTATTTGCTCCCATTTTTTATGGGTGTTATTATCAAGTTGTTGTTTTGTTTTGTTTTAAAGATTTTATTTATTTATTTGACAGAGAGAGACAGCCAGCGAGAGAGGGAACACAGACAGGGGGAGCGGGAGAGGAAGAAGCAGGCTCCTAGTGGAGGAGCCTGATGTGGGGCTCGATCCCAGGACTCTGGGATCACGCCCTGAGCCGAAGGCAGACGCTTAACGACTGCGCCACCCAGGCGCCCCTATTATCAAGTTTTAATCAAATTAAATTAGACTTCTAAACAGCATATTACTATAAAGTAAAATTTTGATTCTTTTTGATATGCAAATAATGACATTTATGAAGTTGCTAGATTGGCAGTGACAATGAAAACCTAACGACATGCCTGTTGGGAAGGTCTTAAGGAATTAATCACTTACGTAAATTACACTTACATAATGTAAGTCTCATTTAAATAAGCTATTTTAATAGTTTCCAGACCAAATGAACACCAGGAAAGAGTCAAGGCTGCAGTATATAATAATGCTTAGATTAGCTTACGCATCCAAAAGAAGAAAGAGAAAGCTTCAGTTTTAAAACATAATATTTTGTGCTTATGTGCTTAGATTTTGTGGGGTCTTTTAAAGTCCAGATACAGAGTATTTGTTCTAAATGTAAACATATTAAGTCTGTGTTGGGAAAGGATAAAGAGGCTAAGACTCCAGGTCTAATTATAATCACACTTCTTTAATCTACAGTTTACTTAACCATCAGCCTCCACATCTGGAACACATCGGGAAACCTGCAAAAAGGGCCCCGGGACACGAGCATCACGAAGTCCGTGCTCTCCAGTGCACAGACAGGCAGGGAGGCAGGGGGCCTAGGCTTTCGTTCAGAGCTGCTTGACTCGGAAGTGACTCACAGTTCGTGAAACTTGTGTATCTAGCTTCTGGTGCCACCGAATGCTAGAGGCAGGTTTTGATTGCACTCAACAGTAATGGAAGCGACAGAAAAACCTGCAAATACCAGACACGAGAACTTAAGGGTTGGAGTGAGAGGACAGAGAGACATAACGCATCTCCGTCGCTAACAGACTTCCAGTATAATGAGCCCATGCTGCTGATGACCTTGAGTCATCACAAAAGTGTTAAAGTTCATTCACTCTATTCCAGTTAGCGTGGCTGGGAATCAGTCATTTGAGATGGACCTGGAATGAAGGGGACTTAAATAAACAAGATTTGAAGCTTCATAATATTAATAGCTAACATTTACTGGGGATTTGCCATATACTAGAAACTGTTCTGAAAGTTTAACTCACTTTAGAGGGGGTTCGCTTCACTTAACATGAAAAATTCAATGATATAAAACATCTCATTCCTCAAAGATACTGGGTAAAGCATTATTACAAAGAGTTCCCCGGTGTCCAGTCAAGGCTTGTACTTACCTACGGGGACAAAGGGGGAGTCCCTAGATTTCCTGAGCAGTCGGGAGAGTTGGCCTTCTTCCTCATCTGCTGACCACTGGTTATCTGAAGACATATTTCTCTCTAGTAACAGGAGGGAATAAATGTGGTTGCTGCAAATCATTAAAAATCCGTTTATCCTCTCCCACTATGTTGTTGGTCATGTGTTCGACTGTCTTCAATTTGCTTGATCTGCCTGTCTGCTCAATGGAAATAAACAGTCATGTTTCCTTCATCCTTTTCATTATGGAATCCTTTCATTGTGTTTGGGTTAAGGGGTAATGATAATCAGATTCCATGAATACAGAGTAAAGACAGATCGTAATTGGGTTATTCCGTCTCCTTTCACTGCTCAGCATTTGAGATCATTGCGAACCTCAGCACTGCTTCCACAAACAGAAAGAGCGTACTTTTACAAAATATCATTTGAAAGAACGATGGCAGTGCCAACATAGGCAAAATTACCTCCCAATTTACAGGTGATGGGAGAGGGATGTGCAGGGCATTATGAAGTCATTGAGAGATTTACCAAGCACCGACCACGACCCAGGTGCTATGCCAGACAGTGGAAATAATCTCCCTTGTCTACACAGGAATGAGGAAACTCGCAAGAGCAACCATAATCACACTCACCATGGTTTAGCAAGCACCTCAGTCCATTATTCGTGCAACCCACCATTTTCACCTAAAAATTCAAATACGGTGGTTTCGTCCTATGAATCCGCTTTCATCAGAAAATGTAACCTGGCAAGTGGCAGAAGGAGCGTACCTTTGGCGTAGCCCACCACCTCTGTCTGTCTCCTGGTGTTCCTTCAGCAGGACGCTGTAGATCAGAAGAGGCTTTCTAAGTCCAGGACACATTTATGTGCAATTTCCTACTAATTGACAATGGGAAAGCCCAGGACCAATCCTCCCCCACCCCAGGGGGCGTGGCCAGCTGGTATTGGCCAAGGTTTCCACATCCCCAGCTTGGAAACTCGCTATTAACAGCACCTGGACCACAAACGCTAGGTTGTCAAAGACATTGAAGAAATATTAAGGCTTTGAAGAAGATGCTTTTACTTTTACTCTGCCTTCACAGGGAGCTCCCAACTTCCCTCTCTGGCTGTGAGTCCCCCTACCTGATTCCAGGACCCCAAGTTAAGAGGAAAGTGGGCCCACTGTTACAACACTGGGCGTGGGTGGCAGCGGACATTATTAGCCATCTGAGGCCAAGATTTTTGTCTTTAAAGAATATGCACTTGCGAGAGGGACACCTGGGGTGAGGTGCCACGGGCCTGTCCGGGGTCACCTGGAGGCGAGGCCCTCACACCTGTGACCGCGGCAGAGCCTCGAGCTGCACGAGCCCCCCGCTGGGAAGGGCGGGAAGTCCCTGCACCCGCGGCCAATCCGAGGGCCGGGCAGGTGGGCGGGCGCCGGGAGGTGCTGAGTCAGCGGCTGCCCTGCGCCCGTGCGGGGAGCACGAGTCTTGGACGGCTCCTGGGGCAGGTTGGTGTGGACGCCGCTTTTGCCCCCCGGCGCTTGAGGCCTGGGGAAGTCCTGGCTCACGGCCTCTTCCTGACTGCAGCCACAAAGACGGGCGCAGACGACCAGGTAGCGTTCACGGTTTTTTTCCTTACAGCTTTAATTTTTTAAAATAATTTCAAATTTACAGAGAAGTTCCTAGAATACTACACAGAATTGCAAGTCCGACACCCAGATTCCCTCTTGTTAACATTTAACCACATTTGCTTTATCATTTTTCTCAAGAAAAATCTCTCCCTTTCTTCCTGAGAACCATCTGAAAGCAAGTTGTATACTGGTGCGCCCTAACCCCTAAAAACTCTTGTAGGCTTTTGGGGCATTCTTTTCTGTAGCCATAGTACCGTAGTCAAAATCAGAATAGTAGTATTGCTATAATACTATAATCGAAAGGTGTTATTCTTATTTGACCAGTTAAGGTCCCAATGAAGACCTTAATGACCATTTTTTTTCCTAGTGTAAGACTCAGTGGGAATACATACTGAGTTTGGTTGTCACGTCTCTTTATTTCCCTCTAACTTGGAACGTTTCCTTAGTGGTTGTATTAGTCAAGATTCTCTAGAGAAACAGAACCGGTAGGAGATACATATATACACACACGTATGTATGTATGAGCTCGCGTATCGCCATAGGCCTCTGTTCATGTATATATACTTAGAGATGAGGAGATTTGTTGTACGAATGGGCTCGTGATTGTGGGGGCTGCGAAGTCTCATGATCTGCCATTTGCAAGCTGGCAATGGTGTAAGTCCCTGTCCAAGGCCAAGGCCTGCGAACCAGGAGCCCTGATGTCTGAGGTCAGGAGAAGATGGACGTCCCAGCATAGGCAAGGAGCAAATTCCCCCTTCGTCTGCCTTTCTGTTCTGTTCAGGCCCTCAGTTGGTTTGATGATGTTCAGCTGCATTGGTGAGGGTGTTCTTTATTCAGTCTCCAAATTCAAGGGCTAATCTCTGTGGGAAACACCTTCACAGACACACCTAGAAATAATGTTTTACCAGCTATCTGGGCATCGCAGTCCAGTTGACATAAGGCTAATCCTCACAATCTTCTTTTGTCTCACGACCCTGATATTTTGCTAATGCAGGCCAGTTAATGTGTAGGATGGTTCTCAATTTAGCTTTTTCTGATCCTTTCTCATCATTAGGTTGAAGTTACACGTTTTTGTCAGAATACCGGAAAGGGGATGCTGTGTCCTTGGTGTACGATATCAGAGGCACGTAAGTTAGTTTGTCTGGTGGTAGTAACTTTGATCTGCTGTTCCGATAAGTGACTGACAACTGGTTATCCAGAGGAAAAAAAGCCCTGATTTGTAATATTTGCCCATTTCCATGGTGTAAATACGCCCACAGTGGCCAATTTCAAGCTTCCGTTTGTCATCACCAAACACAAATTGGCAAGAGATGTGCCACTCCTGAGTCGGTGTGAGTTTACTCTGGCACACCACAGTTTTGATCATTGGGATTGAGGTGGTATCTGCCGATTTCTGTAAAGTTACCATTTTTTCCCTTTATACTATATAAGTATTTTGTGAGGAGCTACTTTAATATGATATAAATATACTGTTATTTTTCAAACCTTTACCCATTAATTTCAGCATCCATTGATGACCCTTGCCTGAATCAATTAATATTATGTTTGCCAGATGGTAATTTTCTAAGTCCATCATTTTTATAATTTTCACTTGGCATTCTAATAAAGGCATCGCTTTCCCTTCTTTCTTACTTTCCCCGAGGGAGAGAGAATCCCAAGCAGACTCCCCACTGAGCATGGAGCCTGATGTGGGGCTCAATCCCACAACCCTGAAACCATGATCTGAGCTGAGATCAAGAGTCAGATGCTTAACTGACTGAGCTCCCAGGTGCTTCCCCCAACCCTCACATTTATTTTACTATTTTTTTCTTCTTTCCTATATAATTATTCATTTATATCTGTTTGAACTTATGAATTTCTATTTCATTCAGTGGCTCATAATCCATTGCTATCATTATTTATTTTGATGATCAAATTGTCCCAGATTTGGCTATTAGGAGCCCCTTTAAGCTGGCTTCTATGTCCTATTGACATGACCCCATCATTCTTTAAACATTCTTCTTTATATTCTGGCATAACAAGATGTTCCAGGCTAAATTTGTACTTTTTCTTCCCCAGTCCTGAAATCGGCCATTTCTCTATGGAGCCCTAACTCATTTTAGTGAAGAATGGTATTTAGAAACCAAGTTCTGGGTGTTACAGGTGTTCATCATTACTGGAGTGTCATTACTTCTAGGCCCTCTCAGCAGACAGAATTAGGATTTGTATCTGTGTCTAGTCTATTTTATTCCTATGTATCTATCTATATTAAAATCATGAGTGGGTAGTAACATCTCCAAGTTTAACCCAATTCCACAGGGTTCATTCTGGTCTTCCCCTTTTCATATTTGTGATTCTCTCTGAGAAGACTCCCACTATCTTCAGGATATTTACTTATTTGCCTAATTCTGGAGAACACAAAAATTCATTTAAGAATTTCTGACCCATACTTCTGTGAAAGACAAACCTATTAAATATTTCTTATAGTTCTTTTTTGTCAGAGGGAAAATAGTCAAAATACTGTCTTCAAAAATCACTTGGAATGAAAACATATTTCTTTTTTTTTTTTAAAAGATTTTATTTGTTTATTTGACAGAGATAGAGACAGCCAGCGAGAGAGGGAACACAAGCAGGGGGAGTGGGAGAGGAAGAAGCAGGCTCATAGCGGAGGAGCCCGATGTGGGGCTCGATCCCATAATGCCAGGATCACGCCCTGAGCTGAAGGCAGACGCTTAACCGCTGTGCCACCCAGGCGCCCCTGAAAACATATTTCTACATGAAAACTTGTGTGCAGATATCCATAGCATTGTTATTTTCAGGACCAATAAATGGAAACAACCCAAACATCCATCATTTGATGGAGAAAGAAAATGTGATCTATCCATACAATGGAATATTACTTGGGCATAAAAAGAAATGAAATACTGATGTGCTATACAATAGATGAATCTTGAAAACATGCTAAATGAAAGAAGCCAGGCACAAAAGACCATATAATGTGTGATTCCATTTATATGAAATGTCCAGAATAGGCAAATCTATAGAGAAAGAAAATCGATTAGTGGTTGCCTAGGGCTCTGAGAGACAGTGGGGGGAAAATAGGGAGTGACTGCTCATGGTTACAGAGCCTTTGCAGGGGTTAATGAAAAAAATTTTAAATAGATTGTGATGGGGGCACCTGGGCAGTTCAGTTGGTTAAGTGTCTGCCTTGGGCTCAGGTCATGATTCTGGGGTCCTGGGATCGAGCCCGGAGTTGAGCTCCTTGGTCAGTGGGGGAGCCTGCTTCTCCCTCTCCCTCTCCCTCTCCCTCTCCCTCTCCCTCTCCCTCTCCCTCTCCCTCTCCCTCTCCCTCTCCCTCTGCCTCTGCCTCTGCCTCTCTCTCTCTCAAATAAAATCTTAGATAGATAGATAGATAGAGAGAGAGAGAGAGAGAGATAGAGAGATAGAGATAGATGATGGTTGCACAACTCTGAATATAATAAAAACCAGTAGGGGCACCTGGGTGGCTCAGTTGCTTAAGCTGGCAGCTGTTGATTTAGTCTCAGGTCATGATCTCAGGGTCCTGGGATCGGGCCCTGGGTTGGGCTCTGCACTCAGCACAGAATCTGCTTGAGGATTCTCTCCCTCTGCCCTCCCACCACTCATGCTCTCTCTCTCTCAAATAAATTTAAAAATCCTTCTTACAAAGCCACTTAATTGTATACTTTAGGCAAATTTTATGCTATGTGAATTATATGTTAATAAAGTTTTTTTTTTTTTAAGTTACTTGGAAAAAAAGCTGTTTGGGTTGCTTTTTCTTTCCCCCCACTCCTGCATCAATGTGGTTAGTCTTCGTTTGGAATACAGTTAGATGTTTTTTTATTTTTCCATCTTAGGGCCCCCCTCATTTTTCTTTTTTCTTTTTTTTTTTTACATAGACATTCTTTTGCATATTTTATGTATGACATTAACATGGTTGCAAAAATCAAAACTAAAATGATACATTTAAAAACGTATCACTTCTCCTCTTTATTTCTACTCTCTTCCCACCCACCCACTAAAGATAACCAATCTCATTAGTGTCTGGTTTATTCTTCTGAAGTTTCTTTCTGCAAAAATAAACACGTACCTATGTATTTTCTTATTTACCCTTCTTTTTTTGGAGAAGGTACCACACGATAGACAGTTTTACCTAACAGAGCTATTGCTTACTTAGTATTTCCTTGAAATCACACCTTATCACTTCCTGGAGCTCTGTGTCACCTGCCTTAGGAGCGTGTAGCGCTCCACTGTGCAGAAGGCCTCGTCCGTCCAGGCAGTCACATGTATGAGCACCCAGCCTGGGAACATTACAAGCGATGCCACCACGAATTATCTTGTGCATCTGGATTTTCTTATTGTTGGAAGTGTATCTTCAGGAAGAATTTCTAGAGGTAGGCTTGCTGAGCCAAAACGTAAATGCAGGCTTACTGTTGTTAGATATCGCCAAATATATTGCAGTATATGGAAATGCCTGTCTCTCCGTGGCCTGCTCACCTGAATGTGTTGTCAGACTTTGGAAGTCTTTGCCGATCCGATATGTGAGAAATGGTACCTCAGAGTAGTTTTAACTAGCATTTCATGTATTGTGAGTGAGCTCAAACGTATTTTCATACGTTTAAGGCCAGTTTTGCATGTTAAAAATTATTTGTTAGGTTTCATAATTTTAAAGTGCCTGAAGAATGTGGGAAAGGCTGGAAGATAGCCTCAGGCTCATCAAAGGGTTCCAAGTTACGGGATTCATACGGGAAGGCTCCCGAAATAGAAATGATCGTTGTAACATGGGGAGATTTGTCAGGGACAGACACGAACTGTCTTATAAAATGCAGCCCAGTTTTCTTCTTGAGACCTAGAGTGTGCAGACAGCAGTTTGTCCCTTTGTAGCCCTCATTCAGTTCTTCCTGCAACTGTTTTGCCATTCCACACTGTGCTCCCCTTGGCCCTGTGTTAGTGCAATCTGGAGCCTCATTACAGTTCCTGCTATCATTTACATACTGGCCTTTTCTTTCTTATCCAGTCTAGCTGAGATGGTAGACAGAATAATGCCTCCTCTTCCCCACTCCCAGGTATGTCCGCACCCTAATCCCCACAACCTGTTGGATGTATTATGTTACATGGCAGAGGGAAATTAAGGTTGCAGATGGAATGAAGGTTGCTATCCAGTTGACCTTGGGATGGGAGGTTATTCTGGATTATCTGAGTGGGGCCGATGTAATCACAAGGGCCCTTGTAAGTGAAACTGGGAGGCAAGAAAGTCAGTTTCAGAGAGAGATTTGAAGATGGAGGAAGGAACCATGTGCCAAGGAACCAGCGTGGCCTCTAGAAGCTGGAGAAGGCAAGAGAAGAGATTTTCCCTAGGGCCTCCAGAAAAAACAACCCTGCCAACACCTTGATTTTAGCCCAGGGAGACCCGTTTTGGACTTTTGCCCTCCAGAACTGCAGGATAATAGATTTGTATTGTTTTAAACCACTAAGACTATGGCCATTTGTTGTGGCAGCTACAAGAAACAAATATGGCTGACACGGGCCTGGCATGCTATGCAGCCAGTCTGCCCCAAAGGCCAGGAGAGGGCGGGGATGGGGACTTGGACGTGACAGCCCTGTTGAATTCCACAAAGGGAAGTCTGTGGGAATAGAGAGGACTAAGGGTGGAATCCTGGGGAAGCGGGGGGCAGCCAAGGAGCTTGAAATGGAGCAGCCAGAGGGTCAAGAAGACTCACGAGAGATAGAGGAAGATCTCAAGAAGGGCAGCCAGAATCAGATATTACAGCGCTCATACGGAGGACGACGCCTTCGTATTTGGAAAGCGGTAATGACTTTGTGGAGAACAGTTTCAGATAGGCTGGAAGCCCAATGATAATGGATTGAGGAGTGGGTGGGCAGTGGGGGAAAAAAAACTGGATTTGATATTTTTAAGAGATTTGACAGGGAAGGGAGGAAAAGAGCATAGCAATTTCAGGGGAAAGCAAAGCTAAGTTTTTTGTTTGGGTTTTTTTTGTTGTCGTGGGGTTTTTTTGTTTGTTTTTAGTGTTTTGGTTTTACTGGAGGAAGGTGGTGTGTATTTTAGGATATTTGAACACAGGGGAAGAGTAATGATGCAAAAAGGAATATGACTTGGCAGAAAAAAGACTTGAAAGAGATGACTCAAGAGCTCAGGGCTGGCCTTGCTGCTGTGGTCAGGAGAGGGCACCCATGAGGTTCTTAAATCTCCCAGGCCGGCTCAGCGGCTCTCTTTTTGTTTTTCCTTCTGTGCAGTGAGTAGTAAAGTCATCTGCTGAGAGCAGAAGTGTGGAAATGAGCGTCGTCAGGGTGTGGCCTCTGTGGCAGCTGAGGGTAAATTGTGAGATTTCTGAGCAGCCCTGGCATGTCTACCTCAGGCTTCCTACTCTCTCCTGACAGCCCCAGCAGAGGAGGCAAATGGCTGGAGTCGGTTGTGCGTTTCACAGAGCCTGGGTGCTGCAGATCGAAAGCTGAGTTAAGACCCGCGCCCTGTCCCCAGGAAGCTTGGGGACAGGCAGAGAGCAGACAGCCAGACAGCACAGGGTGGAGAGCCAGCGATGGGAGTGGCCTATAGAGGACCGAGCTTCGTCGCCAGGGGGACCGGATCACAAGAGCCTTGCATTTTAGGTGAAGGATTTTGAGGTTTCATCTGAAAACCGTGAGAAGCCATCAAAGGATTTGAGGCAGGAAGTGATATTTTAATTTCGGTTCCAGGGAGCGGCACTGAGGACAGATTGGAGGGGTCAGGCTGAGGCCAGTTAATCCAAGTAAGGAGGGATGTGAGCAGACGTGATGGGGGAAGAAAGGAAGGGACAGTGTCTGACTGGCTGTGGGAGGTGAGGAAGAGAGAAAGCCAGGATGATGTCCTGGTTTCCAGCTTGAGTGAGAGTGACAAAAATAGTTTTGCCATTTTACTAAGATAAAAAAAAAAAAATAGAAGAAGCAGATTAGGGTAAAGGAGACCCTGCAGTCAGAAATTGGCAGGTTTGTATGGCAAGAGGAAAAGGAGGCATGAGTAGGAACGTGAGGATGACTGGTTTTGACTGCTGTCCAGTCTGGTTAGAAAAGGGACGCCATGTGGGCTGGCAGCCAGGGACAGCCCGAGGCGGAGTGGTGGGGTTAGAGGTCTCTAAGCTGAAGAATAAGTTTAGTGG
Organism: Ursus americanus; assembly: GCF_024610735.1. NCBI lineage: Eukaryota > Metazoa > Chordata > Mammalia > Carnivora > Ursidae > Ursus > Ursus americanus. Next base: position 42,244,196 of record NC_142151.1, on the reverse strand, counting down.
GGGAGGTAAAAGGCTAAAGGCTACTTCAAGAATAGGATTTCAGAGTTTGAATATTCATATGTGGCAATTTGGAAATGATGACAGTATACTCAGGCACTTGACATGTCTGTTTCCTTCTAGAAATGGTAGGTTTATTTGTAGCAGCATTTTTCCAGGGAGAGGATCTAGACCTTTCATCAGAGTCTCAAGAAGTTCCTTAGGACCCTATAAAAATGAAGAACTGATACCAGGTGGCACCATTTTTACCTAATCTTCACATTTTCAGACATATCTGTCATCCAGGTATAGGTGGTATGCACTGGCTGTGTGAGCAAAAGGCAAATGTTTTTTTATAAAATTTTACACAAGGTCCCAGAAGGCCTCCTTCCCAGAATATGAAGGGAAGAAAATAAAAGCACAAGAGCAAAAATGCGGGCTGACAGGTTAATGATTTATTAGTTGTGTCCACTTTCTCCAGTGTTTTCTCCCAGTTTCAGCATTGGGGCAGAAGGGGTTGTATGGATTGGTAAGCAATGTAATATATGGCAACATTTATATTTATAAATAAATATTAGATATTTATTTTTATATTGCAGCTTTTGCTTTTAAAAAAGGGTTTTTAGATTTCTTTCTTCCTAAGCTTCGGTAGACAAAATCGAAAAGAAACTCTTCCTCTGGGATCAGAGTAAATGATCTGTTCCCATAACCTGAGAGGTGAGATAGAATTTGAACTGAGTGCTGCTGCTTTCATGGTCCTAATACTGCCTGCTTAGCCTGACAGGTAACATGTGAGCCAAGATCGAAAGGATTTGGGAGATGATATCTGCATCTTTAGCATTTCTGTGTAGAAGTTCTTTGCGGCATCTCGCGTAGGTGCCAAACTTTTTATTGTTAGATGCAAAAACTGGAGCTTTGCCAAGTTATTTTTTGAAAAAAATTTTAAAGATTTTATTAATTTGACAGAGAGAGAGAGAGCAGGAGCAGGCAGAGCAGCTGGCAGAGGGAGAAGCAGGTTCTCCGCTGAGCAGGGAGCCCCACGTGGGGCTCGATCCCGGGATCATGACCTGAGCCGAAACCAGATGCCAACTGACTGAGCCACCCAGGCGCCCCCATCCCAAGTTATTTTTTATGGGAGATTTCTTTAAAAGTGTACCAAGTCTCCAGAGGGGCTTCTGGGTGGCACAGTCGGTTAGGTGTCCAACTCTTGGTTTTGGCTCAGGTCATGACCCTCAGGGTTGTAGGGTCAAGCCCTGAGTGAGCCCTGAGTCGGGCTCTGCGCTCAGCAGGAAGTTTGCTTAAGATTTCCTCTCTCCTGGGGCGCCTGGGTGGCACAGCGGTTAAGCGTCTGCCTTCGGCTCAGGGCGTGATCCCGGCATTACGGGATCGAGCCCCATATCAGGCTCCTCCGCTATGATCCTGCTTCTTCCTCTCCCACTCCCCCTGCTTGTGTTCCCTCTCTCGCTGGCTGTCTCTATCTCTGTCAAATAAATAAATAAATCTTAAAAAAAAAAAAGATTTCCTCTCTCCCTCTGCCCCTCCCCTCGCTTGTACTCACAGATGGGAGCGCGCGCTCTCAAATAAATAAATAAAATCTTAAAGAAAAAGTGTACTGAGTCCCCAGAAAGCGTTATGGTGTATAGCAATCCAGTCGATTGGAATTACAGGACCCCATTTATAGGAGTAAAGTATCTTTGCCTACACAGAAAGTTAAAGTCCGTTCTGTTCCTCTCTCAAGTGCTTACGGAGGCCGGGCCCTGCCCCGTGTGGAGAGGCTCCAGCCCCCACGGCAGTTCGGTAGCTGACCAACTCCTTTTGCATTTATGTCCTTCATCGTCACAAGAACCGTAGGAGATGTAGGTGGTGGTATCTTCTTATACTAAGTGAACAAAATATTAGTAAGGTGCAGTGATGAGATTTGGATTCAAATGTTGTGACCCCAAATGCCATGTTTTCGCCATGGGCCCACAAAGCTGAGAGAAGTGTTGAGGTGTCTACTGACAGATTCTCCTAACTGCAGAGCCGAGAAACTTCCATTCAACTTCATGCTGAGGAGCTTCCTTTATTGTTTTGAGCTGCAGGAATGGCTAAAGTGTTCTGGAAATTATGGGCATGAAGACAGAGGTGGTGAAGACATGGAGACCCGTTTGAAGCGTTTTCTAGCACGAGAGATTGTGACTTGGATCAGACACTCGTGCCTTCCTAGGAAACCAGGTCTTTGTGCCCCAGGAAAGTTATTTGCTGAGGTTCTGTTTCTCCATCCTAGGTTAGTGGGGTGAATTGGGTGGAGGAAGGCAAAGAAGGTTGAGTCTGTTGCAAGAGGAGTGTTTTCCAACTACTGTATCCACATGTAGTATCTTCCCCTCACCTTAGAGCTACTTTTCTGCCATGACCCCGAATCATGCACTACCTAGCAAGTTCCAGTGTAAATGCTTTGTCATTCCAGCTGTCCACACTCAGTCTGTATGTGCGGCCATCCAGGGCTTAGTTCCCAGATGAAGATGGCAGCTGTGACCATGCAGTAGAAGGGACCAGCTGAGAGGTGTGTAGAAGAGGCAGGACTTGATGATGAATTAATCGGTAAATACTTTTGGAGCACCTGCTATCTCCTAAGTACTGTGTCTGGCATGTAGAAGAAAGGAAAAAGAGATTGGTGGTGTGAAATCACACCCGTGAGTATGCTAAGAGATTTCTCTAGGAGGAAGCTTCTTGAAACAGCCAGCAAATGCTTTCTAGAAGGGCATCTCTTTATCTGGTCTTGGGAAATAATTATAGGTGTTGAAGAAATTGGAAAGTGTTGCTTATTTAGGGAAAGACCCAGTGAATTTTGTTTTTGACATGTTCAGTTCTCAGAGAAATGGCAAAAGTGTGAGGTTTAAGAATCTTTTTCAAATAGGTGATGGCTCACAACCTAGGAGTATAAGCAAGGCTCAAGGGATTGAACACAGACCGAAAGAGTCTTGGGGGACCATTCACCACAGGGCCTTGTGTTCGAGAAGACCTCAAGAAACACTGTAACATTGTGGAGAGGCCTGGGCTCTGGAATCAGGTAAGCTATGTAGGCATCCTGCTGTGACCACTCACCATGTGGCTTTGGGCAAATGATAGAGCATCCACTGGTCTGCTTTCTCACTTGTCAGTTGTAGTAACTTACCTGCCTTGTAGAGTTATGAGTATTATATAAAATAATTGTGTAGGGACGCCTGGGTGGCTCAGTCGGTTCACTGTCTGCCTTCGGCTCGGGTCATGATCTCAGGGTCCTGGGATCGAGCCCCGCATCAGGTTCCCTGCTCAGCGAGGAGTCTGCTTCTCCCTCTCCCTCTGCCCCTTACCCCTGCTCGTGCTCTTGCTTTCTCTCACTCTGCTTGCTCTCCCTCAAATAAATAAAATCTTAAAAAAAATAATTGTGTAAAAAGTTGGTGCCTGGCATAAAGAAGGCACATAATAAATGGACATTTATATTGTTAGCTATTCGAGTCATGGAATAAAAGATCATTCCAAGGAAAAGGTTGACATCAGTGTCAGACACATTTTAAAGATTGAGAAAGACACAGCCTGAATTAAGGCTGTTGGACATGAGAAATGTTTACTTTTAGAGTGGTAAATTCTGAATGGCCGTTTTCCTTGTTTCTATGTAATTCTTTACAGGTTCCCAAGTACTTTCCTTTGGGAATAAAATAAATACCTTTCTTGGTCGGCAAATTACTATGGTTTTTTTGTTGTTGTTGTTATGTTTGTGAACTAGAAATTGGGAACATTGGCACTCTACATTCATTTCCTGTGCCCTCAATTAACATGACCTCTGTTCTTGGTTCTGGTGGTTCCATGGGTCAGGGGATTCTGATTATTCTTTAATGTTGCCTGAATGCTTTTGGTTTTCGGTATTAAAATCATGAAGTGATGCTTACTGAACAGTTCTCTTTTTTGCTTTTGCTGACATTAGGCGGCTGTGATTCAGTCCACTCTGATGGCCTTTAGTAGATTAACAAGAATTGAATTTCAGTTGTGTTAAGTTCTGGGTTTTTTAAAGCAATGCCAAAGGGAAAGTCTTCTGTTAAGGATCAAGAGTACAAAAGGAACTGTTACACAATGTTTGCTTCACTTGTTAGTCAAGTCTGAAGTGTGTAGGAACTCAAAAGAAACAAGTACAATATTAGAAAACTTAGGAACAGAATGTTTTATAATATAAGTATAAGCAATTTCAGTGGTGTTTTGTTTTGCTAGCCATTAATATTAAGTATCGCACTCACAGATCCAGGGGCTTAACAAGATAAGAAGCTGGTGTAAGTCGTCAGCCCCACTCCTCCCCTTGGGCTCTGGTGCCCGGCCCTGCCGGCCTTCAGCTCCTCCAACGGATTGTGTTTCCTCCTTTTATTTGTCTATGGCTCAAGCTGTCCTCTTACACCAAAACACTAACAGTCCTCTGGAATTCAGGTCGGATGTCACTTCCTCAAGGAAGCCTGTGACCCTCCTCCCCGGCTGGGTCAGATTCCATTCGCAGGGCACCTGGCACTTCTCCTCGCAGCTCGATCTTTCCCTGCTGTGGGCTCCGTGAGGCCAAGGAGCAGGTCGAGCTGAGTCAGGGCCCCGCGCCGAGCCCCGAGCCAAGTACACAGAAACTATTTGTTAAATAAAGTTCAACGTTTATTAAGTACCAAGCGCTTCACTTCCTTCATTCCTCACATTAACCCTTTAGGTGGATATTCTCATCGAGAGATGAGGAAACCGACACCAGAGACATAACTTGCCTGAGGTCACATGGTCAACAAATGACACAGCCAGGACTTTGGTCACTTTGAGGCCAAAGCCAGTGTCGTTTTGTCTTTCATTTTCCTCGTTGCCGGCGTTCTCAGCCTGGTGCTACGTGGTCTATCACAGGAAAGCAGGCAGAGGGTCTGACGGAACTGCAGCCCTGTGCTTCTAGGGGGCGTATGTGGTGGGCCTTCTCGGAGGGCAGCCCTGCTCCTCCCGGTCACAGGCCCTGTTTTCATTTGGAGGATGACAGCTCTCCCTGTCCCAGTGCATGTGGTCTGGGCGCGCTCAGCCCCAGGAATGAGGCACTGTCACCTGTTCTCGAGCCAGGCAGCACGTAATCCATCGGATCCAAACAGTACCATTGGTTCAGCCATGGGCTTGTGACTCAGTATTGCCAGTAGGAGCCAACTGAGACCCAGTCCAGAACTTTGGTTGGAGTTTTTGCAAAAACAGTCGATCTCTCCAACTGGTCTTGGCCCGTGAAAGCATGAAGATCGGCGCTACTTCCTCAGACTCCGCACCTGGTAGGGCAGACAGGAGGGCAGAGGGGACATCTGAGAATATCAGCGGAGCCCTGCTCAAGCCGTGCCTGAGGCTCTCTGTCCCTGTGCTTTCCACTAACTTGAGTCATAAAAGTCCTTTTTCTACAAAAGCCTTGTTTCAGTTCAGAGTTGTGCCACTCGCAATCCAAGGAATCCTAACCAGCACGGTGGATGTGTTTGCCTTTTTCTGTTTCCATTTTGCATGGGCTTAGGTCACTTCCACAGGCTGTTGGAATGACCATACGTGTGTGTCTTCTGGCCCGTGGAGGAAAGCCGTGAGGAGGTAACATGGCAGCGATGATATCGAAACGGGTTTTGTGGTTTGGGGAATTGGGGCTTCTAGGACCTGCTCGGTAACTTGTAGAATGTAAGAAACCTCATTTATTTATTTCTCTGCATCTTCGTTTTGTACAGAAAGTGAGGGTAATATTTGCCATGCCACTTAGACAAGAAGGAATTGATAAGAATGTGTGTATACTTCGTACTCGGGCATTACTTCTCTCCAGCGTGCTGGTAACACATCAGCCTGTCAACCCGTGGTTTTTCGTATTTCTCAGTCACTAGACTAACCTAACCAATAGTGAGGTGGGTTGTTAAGGAGGGTCCTGCTTTGGGGAGACTGTAGAGGGAGGAGATTCCTGTTGTAGAGCTCAGGAGGCCTTCGACGACTGTCCCAACCTCATCATAACAATAACTGTCTGCATGTTCAAGACAGTTAGAATAGTAAGTGTCCTTTCTTTCTATGCTGTGGATTTTACAAGTGGGGGTCTTTGGACTTGAACTTTTTTTTTTTTTAAAGATTTTATTTATTTATTTGACAGAGATAGAGACAGGCAGCGAGAGAGGGAACACAGGCAGGGGGAGTGGGAGAGGAAGAAGCAGGCTCATAGCAGAAGAGCCTGATGTGGGGCTCGATCCCAGATCGCCGGGATCACGCCCTGAGCCCAAGGCAGACGCTTAACCGCTGTGCCACCCAGGCACCCCCTGGACTTGAACTTTTCAAAACTCATTCTGATCCTTCCAAAATTGCTTTCTCTAAAATCCACTAGCTGCGTTTATAGTTATCTGGTAGTAGAAAGAAAAATCTGTATGTTCAAAGAGCTTAATTTTCCCCTCCCAGAGACATTAAAAAAAAAAAAAATGAAGCCAAGCCAGCAAAGATATAAACCATTTATTTCCATTTCTAAAATCTATGTGAATTGATTGATTGATTTCATATTTAAAACCATCCCTTTGTAGAGTCATTATACTTTACAGAAAATACGCTAAATTTATTAAAATACACACAAACTATTGCCGAAAATGCTATTCTTAATCCCTCTGACTGACCAACCCAACACTTGTTTTCAAAGCACTTACGATTTTCAGAGGTTTCCATGGGGGCAAGGAACGAAGAAATCATCTTGGGACAGGAGTGGAAATTTGGTCAGAATAATCCCCCAACTACGTGTCTACTTCTTTTTCTTTTATTCTTTTCTTTTTAAAGATTTTATTTATTCATTTGACAGAGATAGAGACAGCCAGCGAGAGAGGGAACACAGCAGGGGGAGTGGGAGAGGAAGAAGCAGGCTCCCAGCGGAGGAGCCTGATGTGGGGCTCGATCCCACAACGCCGGGATCACGCCCTGAGCCGAAGGCAGACGCTTAATGACTGAGCCACCCAGGCGCCCCATACGTGTCTACGTGACAGAGTGCCTAGGTTTTAGGGGCCCTTACAAAGCGTACCTAATTATACAAGGTTTTCCTTGTTACAGTGGGCCTTTTCCTTACCTACAATTTAAGACATGCAGCAAAGTATATGCTACATCATAAGGAAAATGTACTCAAGAAACCGAAGTGCCTCGGCTGTTTTTCTGGGTATACTAATGTGTCAGGTACCATCGTCATCTTAAGAACTGAAGACTGGGATGCAGTGGAATCCCGGAGTAAAAACAACAATGCTGGGCGGGGCTGGGTGTGGCTTAATTTAGAAAACCAGCCCCCTGATACTAAGAACGACAAATAGATTCCTATTTCTCTTTCAAAAAGACCTGGGCTATTTCGATTTGGGTTTTCAGCGAGTTAGTAATTCTTGATTCAGTTTGTGAAGTATTAAGATCTTGTCACTTCTCCCTTTTCAAGTCCTCTTTTGGGTGATTTCACTGGTTCTTAGCACCAAGCCCTCGAAGAAGGGGTGAAAGGAACATCTGCCAGGTAGCAATTGAAATAAGACAATTGGAAGGATTTGGAAGTTATCGCATAAACTAAAGTTCGGGGATAATGGTAAACTTCAATTATGAAGCCCAGCGTTTCCTTTTAAGGGAGAGCCCTGTGTTGCTTTGGTTTGGTCTTGACCCTCTTGGGAGACGACAGAAAATGGCCAAAGAGGTTATAACATAAATTCTTAGGGATGAAATGCAACTTTACCTTAAAAAAAAAACCCAAAGATTTTCTTTGTTCCAATTAGGATTTTAAGTGTACAAGTGTAGCCTGAGGCTATGAGCCATTGGCTCTCTGCTCCCCACTTGGGTTACTTCACAGCATACCCACAGACGTGGGGGCGCACCAGCTCCCAGGACAGAGGAGCCTGGAAGTGCTGCAGCTTGAGCTCGGAGAAGCGTGCGCGCTCCAGCGCCTTCCAGCTCTCTCTGGTCAGGTGGCACCCGTCAAACAGCATGTACCAGCAAGGATGCAGGATCTGCTGCCAGAAGTAATTCCAACTTGAGCTGTTAGCTACGACATGCTCCAGGAAATAGAAAGCCCCTCCCTGAGAAAGGAAAAAAAAACAACAAAAAACAGGATTCTAGTTTTGGAAGAACAGGTTTATAAGATGATGGAAGCTTCGATTTCAGGGGCCCTAAAGGCTAACTTCATGAGAAGGCGTGGATACATTAGCACTTACTAAGACGCCATTTCTTTTCTTTTTTTTTAAGATTTTGTTTATTTATTTGACAGAGAGACAGCCAGCGAGAGAGGGAACACAAGCAGGGGGAGTGGGAGAGGAAGAAGCAGGCTCATAGCGGGGGAGCCTGATGTGGGGCTCAATCCCGTAACGCCGGGATCACGCCCTGAGCCGAAGGCAGATGCTTAACGACTGAGCCACCCAGGCGCCCCTAAGAGGCTGTTTCTTAGTTTCTGTCAAATTTAATCCAGAGCTGCCAATCTAACGCAATTAACACATACTTTCTGATCATAAAAGCAATATGTCATGATAGCTAAAACTTGTGGCAGCTCCTGCCTGCAAGGTCCTACCCTTAATGCCGATCACGTATCCACTGCTTTAATCCTTATGATACACTTCTTCGGTAAGTATTATCATTCCTATTTTTACCGATGAGGAAAATGAGTCACACAAGAAAGAGCAACTTGCCCAAGGTCACACAGCTTACAAATGTCAGATCAGGTTTGGTTTGAACCTGGACAGTCTGGCTCCGGAGGCTGGTAATACTGCCTCGCCCATATGTGGATCTTCGGGAATGTAAAAAGTCTAAACAGAAAAGCAAGGACTATTCTTCCTCTCAAGGGAACTGCTGTTAAGATTTTGTGTGTACATCGTGTGACTATGCCTCTTTTCCCTAAAACTGGGACTAGAATGTCCCTTCTGTTTTGTAACCGGCTTTATTTTATTTATGCATTTGAATGTTATTCTAAAACATGATTTAAAAGCTCTTTACACAGTATTTCACACCACTGAGGGCACCGTCTCTTAATCATTCTCATTGAAGTTATTTCTAATTTTTCATTATTATAAATACTGTTATAGTGTCTACCTTTATCCATACACCTTGGTGCCCATCTCTATTTCCAAATAAGTAACTTGCTAAAAAGTGGAACTGCTGAGTCAAAAGTCTGTGCCACCTTGAAGATTTAATTAATTAGTTTATTTATTCTTTATTTTTAAAATATTTTTACTTATTTGAGAGAGAGAGCATGGGGGGGAGGGTCAGAGGGCGAAACAGACTCCCCACTGAGCAGGGAGCCCGACATGACCGGCAGGCCTGGATCCCAGGACCCCAGGGTCATGCCCTGAGCCGAAGGCAGATGCTTGACCAACTGAGCCACCCAGGCGCCCAGGTCTGTGCCTTCTTAAAGCTGTCGGTGCAGGTTGTCAGACTGCCCTTTGGAAGAGTCATCGCAAGTTTACATTCATACGAGCAATGGGTGCGAGTGCCCATTTCCAACAGACTCATCAGTCCTTTTTCCTCTATCCTGTCAGTTTGATGGGTGAAATGGTATTTCATTTTCAATAATATGCATATCTTTAATTTCTTAATATATATAACTTTTTTTTTTGCTAAACCTTATTGGTGATTTGGACTTCTTCTGTTTCGTCTGTTGATGTCCTTTACCAGTTTTCTAATAGGGTGTTGGGTTTTTCTTACTGCTTAGTGAGGGCATTTAGTATAATAAGACTACGTACAAACGTTTCCCCCAGTTTGTTGTTTGCCTTTTCTTTTTTTTAACATTTTATTTTTAAGGAATCTCTACACCCAACATGGGGCTTAAACTCACAACCTCGAGATCAAGAGTCCCACCTGGGTGGCTCAGTCTGTTAAGCAGCTGCCTTCCGCTCAGGTCGTGATCCCAGGGTCCGGGGATCCAGCCCCCTGTTGGGCTCCCTGCAGTGGGGAGTCTGCTTCTCCCTCTGCCCCTCCTCTGCTTGTGCTCGCGCGCTCGCTCGCTCTCTCTCAAATAAGTAAATAAAATCTTAAAAAAAAAAAAAAGTCACATGCTTTGACCGAGCCAACCAGGCACCCAAGTTGTTTGCCTTTTAACAATTTTTTTTAACTTCTTCTTCTTAAAAACGTTTTTTTTTTTAACTTCATCTGAACATTGTTCTTGGGTTCTGCTTCTCAAATCTGTGAGAGTCTGAGTCCACCCCCAGCACTGCCTGAGGCTAAACAGTCACATCTTATACTTCCCTACCGTTGTCACAAGGATGTAAATACTGTGATGAATGAAAATACCGAAGCATCTAGAAGCATTACTGAAGTCACTGTACCACCGTATCGTCAGGGATTTTATTCAGTGGATATAATGTGTAAATCACTGTCCCGTAGGAATTAGCAACCGCTGTTTTCATCTAGAACAGTCCTATAAATGTGGGTGACGTACAGACAAGATAGACGTTATACGTTCTCAGAAGGACTTCGGAAGGCTTCTCCCCTTCTACCTCGATGGGGAGTAAGGGGAGAGGGACCTCCAAATCCCCTCCAAAACCCGTAGTGATGGTCACACTCTTCTTAGCCTCCTCTGGCTACTCGAGCCTTGCGTGTCCCAGACAGAGAGCGGGGAGGTGGCAGTTTCCCAGTTCTGTGGTTAGGTGTAAGACCTGTGTTCAGGATTGGAAAACCTGGAATTTCCTGAGTGGGTTAAAAAAAAAAAATTTTCCGTAGATGAGAACAGGAGGAGGCACAGGTCTGGGGAGGCGGATGTAGCCCTTGGGGTAACACAAGTTAAGCAAGAGATGCCTGTCACCCGTTCAGGTGACCGTTGCATAGAGAGCTGGATATGCAGGTTTGGGGTTAGAAGAAAGATCTGGGCTAGGTATTTAGATTTGGAAACTACCTGGGTACGCAGGGTCATTGACAACTTTGGCAGGGGTGGGGGTGGGGGGGGAGGTCCATGAGATTGCCTTGGGGCTGTATTTAAGTGAAATGAGAGCCAAAAAAGAAAGTCCAGTATTTAGAGATGGGCAGAGGGAGAGCAGCCAGCAAAAGTGGTAGAAATATTGAAGTCGGAGAGATGATAAGGCCCTGATGACAAGCACTGTGATGCAGCAGTAAGAGTATTTGCATTCGAGAAAGTCAGAGCCACTAGCTGTGTAACCTTGAGGAAGTTTCTCAACTAACCTCTGTTTCCTCAACACACCATGAAGACAGTCTCTGCTTTAAAGGACTGTTGTGAGGGTTAAATGACACTGTGATAAAGCTCCTGGTTACGTTCAGCAGAGGGCGGGTGCCTCACCGGAGCTAAGGGAGATGACCAAGAATGAGATCTCGTTAGGATTGCTAGAAAATGCAGGTAAGCATTACTTCCTTTGTAGGGGTAACACTGTCAACAAAACACTAGCCTTGCCCACTCACTGCCCTGTCTTAGGACATAAGAACCCAGCATTTGGATGTAAAAATCAGAACATCTCAGGGCACCTGAGTGGCTCAGTTGGTTAAGCATCTGACTCTTGATTTCTGCTCACGTCATGACCTCAGGGTCGTGGGATTGAGCCCCACGTCAGCTCTGGCTCAGCATGGAGTCTGCTTGAGACTCTTTCTCTCCCTCTGCCTGTCCCCCATGTGCTCTCTCTCTCTCTGAAACAGGTGGATAAGGGACATCTGGGTGGCTCAGTGGGTTAAGTGTCTGCCTTCAGCTCAGGTCATGATCCCAGGGTCCTGGGATCAAGTCCTGCATTGGGCTCCTTGCTCGGTGGGGAGCCTGCTTCTCCCTCTCCCTCTGCTGCTGCTCCCCCTGCTTGTGCTCTGACAAATAAATAAAAATGTTTTTAAAAAAAGTTTCTTGTCTATCATTCCCATGAACATACAGACATACGTATATGTACGTATGTGTGTGGGTATAAGCCCTCACACAATGGGCTTATACTCTAATAGTCTATGTTTTGATTGCTTTTTGTCATTTAACATTATCTCGGGGAGTTTTTCATATTAACATAGATAACTCTTCCTTGTTCTTTTTAACAGATGCACAGAATTTTTTTATACTATGTGGCAGACAATTTACTTGAACAGCCTCCTACTGATGGACATTTAGGATAATTCCAATTTGTGCTGTTACAAATACTCCAGTGAATGTCTTTGCATATAGACAAGTTTTTGCGTATTTCTGCTGTATAGCTATAGGATAAATTACTACTGGCTAAAAGACTATGTACACTTTAAGTTTTGAATATTATCAAGTTACCCTCCAAAGAGGGCACTTCCTCCAGTGCTATGGGGGTATTCTGCCTCCCAAACAAACCCCAATACCATATTGACCTTAAAAGCCTCTGACAGTATAATAGGTAAAAATGTATCTTGCTTTAGTTTCTTTGTGTGTAAGGTTGAGCATTTTTATCAAATAATTGGCTTTTTTTTTTAAGAGAGCGAGGGAGGAAGTGGGGGAGGGGCAGAGAGAGAGGGAGAGAGAGAGAATCCCAAGCAGGCTCCATGCCCAGCTCCAGCCGGAGGCGAGGCGTGATCCCACTACCCTGAGATTAGAACCCCAGCGGAAATCAAGAGTTCCTCCTTAACCCACTGAGTCACCCAGGCATTCCTGTAACTGACTATTTTTATTTATATTTCTGTTCCTGCTGTTTGCCTATTTTTCTCTTCTGTTTTTCTTATTTGTAAAAAATCCTATTGATCCCTTGCAGTGTCTTTTAAAATGAAGGAGGGGCGCCTGGGTGGCTCAGTCGGTTGAGCATCTGCCTTTGGTCATGATCTCAGGGTCTTGGAGTGGAGTCCCACATTGGGCTCCTTGCTCAGTGGGGAGCCTGCTTTTCCTTCTGCCTGCTGCTCGCCCTGCTTGTGCTCTCTCTCTCTCTCAGACAAATAAATAAAATCTTTAAAAATAAATAAATGAAATTAAGGCAGTTAACCTTTTTGTCTATCCTCCCGGGCAAATACTACTTCTATGTTTTGCTACATCATTTACGGTACTTTTTTTTCTCTCTCTCTCTCTCTGTAGAAGTTTTTAAATTTTATGTACTCAGAATCAGTCTTTCCCTATATGGCTTCTTTCTGACTCTAAGATTTTTAAAAATTCAACAGTGCCTTCTCCAGTAGCCTTACTTTTTGTGTTTGAGTGTTTGATCCGCCTGAAACTGACCGAACTGCCTAGGTGATAGGGCTGCCACCACCCAGTCCTCCTCACAACCCCTCACTCACCGGCCTCAGCACCCTGCGCACCTCCTGGAGCATCTGCTCCTGGCTCTTCACCGAGCACAGGACCAGGGTACAGACCACCACGTCCACGGAGCCATCGGCCACCTGCGACATGTTCTCTCCCGCAGCCACCACAAAGCGCTCGAACTGCAGGTGTTGGTTCTCCGCAACACTCTTGATCAAGAACTTCTCGAAGTTGGGGTTGGGGTCAATACAAGTCACCCTGCATCCCGGCGGGTAGAACTTGAAGTTGGCCCCGGTGCCGCAGCCTACCTCCAGCAGGGAGAGTGTCCCGGAGGGGCCCACAAAGTCCTGCAGGTTGCCGAAGAGCTCGCGCTTTTTGCTTGCCATCTGCTCATTGTATATCACGGTGAACCTCTGCATGAAGTGGGGGAACCATTTTTTGCATATCTGGCTCCACAAGCCCAGAAAGTTCAGCAGGAACATGGGAGATGCCAGGATGTAGACGAAGAGCCTGAGGATGAAGATGGTGAGAGCCATCACTCAGGAGACAGCGAGCGACCAGTTACCCTGGACTTCTTTATTGCGAGAGGAAGAGCTCTGGCCACACTCCAGAGCCAATCAACTGCAGAGGAAAGAACCGGCTGGGAGAGAGAGAGAGACGCCGTGGAAGTCAAATCAGGGGCGAGAGGCCCGTTTCACCTAATTTATAGGCGTTTGGCAAAAGATTCAGCTTAGTTTTCATGAAGCAAAGGGAGAAGGTTCCCAGCTTCCTTTAGAAGGAAAGTTGATCACAGTCCCTTATTCCAACGCAGCGCTCGCTTCTCCTTGGCTGGGTTAGGGCTGCTGCGAGTTTCCAGCCGCAGTTTTACAAGCACAGCGCACTTACGCCCTCTCCGGGTGCTCCAATGACATCTGCAAAGAAAACAGAATCTGTGGGTGGAGCCTGGTGAAACCCTACCGGAGGGCGGCTGCCAAGTGCCCCCCTCCTACTAACCCTTTGGTCCCTCTCCTTCCCCGACGCCGTTTTTTTAAAAAGAGGAAGTGACTAGACACGCTTGCTTGGCCACAGTCAATAAGAATGTCCCCCTTTTGCATTCTTGGTTGAGGCTCTCAGACATTCATAACTCAACAGGGTTATTTTTAAGTCACTGTTTTGGCCCGCCCGTTTTTTAAAGGGGAAGTTTCATCTTCAAATTGTGCAGGACTGCTACGTTACTCAGCTAATTTAGATAAAAATCGTCCGCAGAATACTCATCTTTGGGAAACTAAAAACCTAAAGTGTACAGAAAATAGTTTCAAGCATTCATCTGTTTTTAACAAGAAAGCCTTGGCTTTAGAGTGGGTCAGGGAACACAGAAATTTTCAAAAATAATAGTAACATTTTTTTCTTTTTAAAAGATTTTATTTAGAGAGCGTGAGCAGGGGGAGGGGGGGGAGGAGGGGCAGAGGGAGAGAAAATCTTAAGCAGACTCCTGGGAGTGGGGAGCCCTGGGCTGGGCTGGATCCCACAACCCTGAGATCATGACCGGAACTGAAATCAAGAGTCAGAGGCTTATTCACCGAGCCTCCCAGGTGGCCCTGGTGACATTTACTTTTTTAAACTGGGTGATGGATACAGGAGTGTTCTGTTGTTTCATTATTGTTATATCCTATACATATTTTATAAATACTATCTCTTTTCCATTTTTAACAGCTTTTTTGAGTTGGAATTGATATAATAAACTACATAAAGTGTACAGTGCAATATATTTTGGCCTATGTACAGACTTGTGATGCCATCACTTCAAAGTAATGAACGTATCCATCACCCCCAAAAGTTTCCCATTGCCCTTTTGTAATCTCTTCCTCCTGCCCTCCTCATTCCAAGGCAAGCACTGATCTGTTTTCTGTCACTAGAGATGGATACACATTTCCTAGAATTTTAAGTAAGTGGAATCCGGCATTACCATGGAATCATGTGCGTTTTTGGTCTGACTCCTTTCACTCAGCATAATTATTTGGAAGGTCAGCAACATTGTTGCATGAATCCATTGATTTTATTGCTAAGTAGCATTCCCTTGTATGGATGGGTAACAGTTTGTTTATCCGTTCACCTGTTGATGGACATGTGGGTTGTTTCTTTGTTTTTGGCTTGTACAGATTGAGCTAATGTGAACGTTAGTGTACAGGTCTTTGTGGGGACATAGGCCTTCATTTCTCTTGGATAAATTCTTACGAATAGAATGTATGGGTTACATGGTAGGCAAATATTTAACTTTTTAAGAAACTGCCAAACTGTTCTCCAAAGCAGGTATAACATTTTATATTCCCACTGTAAAGGTAGATTTAGCTGCTTACACCCTCAGCAATACTTGGTGTGGTTGTCTTTTTAAATTTTAGCCATTTTAAAAGACATGTAGTGGTCTCTCATTGTACTTTTAATTTGCGTTTCCCTGATTAATGATGTTGAGCACCTTTAGTGGGCTTATTTGCCATTTGTGTGTATTATTTGATAAGGTGTCTGTTCAAATATTTTGCCCATTTTTAAATTAGGTTCTTATTGAAGATTGAGAATTCTTTGTACATTCTCAGTATGTCATTTACCAAATGCGTGATTTTTTTCCTAGTCTGTGGCTTGTCTTTTTATTCTCTTAGCACTGTCCCCATCTTGTCCTCTCTCTTCTCCCCCTGCCTCTGGCAACCACCAATCTGTTCAATAATGAATTTTTTTTTTCTTTTTTGTGGGGTTGGTTTTTCCTTCCTTCCTTCCTTCCTTCCTTCCTTCCTTCCTTCCTTCCTTCCTTCCTTCCTTCCTTCCTTCCTTTTCTTACATGTAAGTGAAATCATATGGCATTTGTCTTTCTCTTATCTTACCTAGAATACCGTTAAGGGGTGACTGGGTGGCTCGGTCAGTTGAGCATCCATCTGACTCTTGGTTTCAGCTCAGGTCACGATGTTGGGGTTGTGGGATCAAGCCCCGAGTCGGGCTCTGCACTCAGCAGGGAGTCAGCTTGGGATTCTCTCTCCCCCTCTCCATCTGCCCCTCTCCTACTCTCTCTCTCTTTCTCTCTCAAATAAATAAGTCTTTAAATATCAATCAATCTTAAAAAAAAAAACGCCGTTAAAGTCCATCCATGTTGTCATTATCTTAGCTGTGTCTTTTATTTTGATAAAGTCCAATTTGTACATTTTCTTCTTATGGCCCATGACTTTTCCCCCTAAAAACCCTTGCCTATTCTATGGTTGTAAAAAGTTTCTCTTATATTTTCTTTCTACATGTTTTATAGTTTTAGATTTTATATTTAGGTTAGGTCTGATTCAATTGAAGTTTTTTTTTTTCCTTTTTTTAATATATGGGATATGCGGTAAAGGACAAGGTTGATTTTTTTTCTGGTTTTATTGAGATATAATTGACAGAAAGCACTTTATAAGTTTAAAGTATATAGCATAAATGTTAGTATTTTTTTCTGTGTGGATACGTAGTTACTCCAGCATAATTTGTCAAAAGGACCATCCCGTCCTCCATTGACTTATCTTGGCAACTTTGTTGAGAATCAGTCACCCATATACGCGTGGGTCTACTGCTGGGAATTCTGTTCTCCTTTATTGTCTGTTTGTCCATCCATATGCCAGGAACACACTGTTTTGATTACTGTGGTTTTATAGAAAATCTTGAAATCAGGTAGTCTAAGTTCTTTGACTTTGTTCTTCATCCGCAGAATTGTTTTGACAATTCTAAGTAATTTGCATTTTAAAATAAAATTTTGAAATTTTAAAAATTATATAAATATATGTATCGTTTATTTTTCATTGCAAATTTAATTTCCTTAGTAAATACAGGAATATTAAGATTTTCTAGTTCTTCTTGTGTCTATTTTGGTAACGTGTCTTTCAGAAGTTTGCCACTGTAACAAGTCTAAATTGTTGAATATATTGGTACAGAGTTGTTCACAGTATTCTCTTCTAATCCTTTTAATATCTGTAGGATCTATAGACATGCTTTCTTTTCCATACTGATACTGATATTTTGTGTCTTTTTTTTTTTTTTGGTCAATTTAGCTAGAGGTTTTTGTTTTTCCAAATTTTTATTTAAATTCTAGTTAGTTAACATACAGTGTAATATTGGTTTCAGGAGTAGAATTTAGTGATTCATCACTTACATTTAACACCCAGTGCTCATCATAACAAGTGCCCTCCTTAATCCCCATCACCTATTTCACCCATCCCCTGCCCACCTCCCCTCCAGCAACCCTCGGTTTGTTCCCTATAGTTAAGAGTCTCTTGTGGTTTGCCTCCCTCTTTTTTTTTCTTTCCCTTATATTCATCTGTTTTGTTTCCTAAATTCCGTATATGAGTGATATTATATGGTATTTGTCTTTCTCTAACTTATTTTATTTAGCATAATATACTCTAGCTCCATCCATGTTGTTGCAAATGGCAAGATCTCATTCTTTTTGATGGCTGAGTAATATTCCATTGTAGATATATACCACATCTTCTTTGTCCATTCATCAGTCAATGGACATTTGGGCTCTTACTATAATTTGACTATTGTTAATGGTACTTCTATAAACATAATGGTGCATGTGCCCCTTTGAATCAGTATTTTTGTATCCTTTGGGGTAGATCCGTAGTAGTATAATTGCTGGATCATAGGGTAGCTCTATTTAACTTTTTGAGGAACCGCCATACTGTTTTCCACAGTGCCTGCACCAATTTGCATTCCTACCCACAGTGTAAGAGGGTTCCCCTTTCTCCACATCCTCGCCATCATCTATTGTTTCCCGTGTTATCAATTTTAGCCATTCTGGCAGGTGTGAGATAATATCTCATCATGGTGTTTTTTTTTTTTTTAAGATTTTATTTATTTATTCGACAGAGATAGAGACAGCCAGTGAGAGAGGGAACACAAGCAGGGGGAGTGGGAGAGGAAGAAGCAGGCTCATAGCAGTGGAGCCTGATGTGGGGCTCGATCCCATAACGCCTGGATCACGCCCTGAGCCGAAGGCAGACGCTTAACCGCTGTGCCACCCAGGCGCCCCTCTCATCATGGTTTTGATCTGCATTTCCCTGATGATGAGTCATGTTGAGCATCTTTTCATGTGTCTGTTGGCCATCTGGATGTCGTCTTTGGAAAGAAGTCTATACATATATTCTATTTCTTAACTGGATTATTTGTGTTTTTTGGGGTGTTCTTTATAGATTTTGAATACTAACCCTTTATCAGGTACGTCATTTGCAAATATCTTCTCTCATTCGTAGGGTGCCTTTTAGTTTTGTTGATTGTTTCCTTTGCTGTGCAGAAGCTTTTTATCTTGATGATGTCCCAGTAGTTCATTTTTGCTTTTGTTTCCCTTGCCTCTGGAGACTTACCTTGTAAGAAGTTGCTGTGGCTGAGGTCAAAGAGGTTGCTGCCTGTGTTCTCTTGTAGGATTTTGATGGTTTCCTGTCTCACATTTAGGTCTTTCGTCCATTTTGAATTTATTTTTGTGTATGGTGTAAGAAAGCGGTCCAGTTTCATTCTTCCCCATATTGCTGTCCAATTTTCCCAACACCATTTGCTAAAGAGACTTTTTTCCATTGGACATTCTTTCCTGTTTTGTCGAAGAGTTTTGTTTTGTTTGATTGGGAGGGGGAGAGCGAGAGTGAGAGAGAGTGGGGTGGGGGGGTGCAGAAGGGCAGGGGGAGAGGGAAGTCTTAAGCAGGCTCCATACCCAGTGTGGAACCCGATGTGGGGCTCAGTCTCACGACCCTGAGATCATGACTTGAACCAAAATCCATAGTCAGACACTAACCCACTGAGCCACCCAGGTGTCCTGGTTGTTTGTTGTTGTTGTGTTGTTTTTTTTTTTTAATTGAAGGATAGTTGACATACATAATACAATATTATATTACTTTCAGGTGTACAACATACCCATTCAACATTTATATGCATTACAAAATGCTCACCACCATAAATGTTGTTATCTTCTATTACAAAGTTATTACAATAATGGAGACGCCTGGGGGGCTCAGTTGATAGAGTGTGTGACTCGATCTCGGAGTCATGAGTTCAAACCCCAACTTGGGTATAGAGATTACTTTAAAAAAAATCATGTGAAACTTGGACTAATTTAAGAATTTTTCTTTGTACTGCTTAATTCATTTATAAATATTTCACATATGACTAGCTTTCCTGTATGTTTGAAGATGATGGCTTAAATTCTGAATAATAAATAAAAGAGGGGATGCAAATGTTACTGGAAAAAAAAGAAAAGAAAAAAGACAATAAAATTAACCCCCTACCCTCTCAGAGACCCTCAGTTCAGATTGGTCCTCATTAAGTAATGAGCAAAAGAAGCAAGGTACAAGCTTGTGTGAATGGAGAAGTGGAAAGGTCTTTGCTGTTGTAAAAGTGCTGATATTTGCTATTTGACTTTCTGATTGTGAAAATGAGAAATGTCACATTAAAGAAACAAAGTTATTACAATATTATTTACTACATTCCCTATGCTATACTCTATTTCACTGTATACTCTATATCCTTATTTATTTTATTGCAATTAAGTTTGTACCTCTTAATCCCCTTCACCTGTTTTGCCCATTCCCCTATGGCAACCACCACTTTGTTCTCTGTATTTCCGAGTCTCTGTTTTGTTTGTTCATTTGTTTCGTTTTTAAGATTCCACATATAAGTGAAATCATACGTATTTGTCTTTTTCTGTCTGACTTATTTCACTTAACATAATACCCTTCAGGTCCATCCATGTTGTTGCAAATGGCGAGGTTTCACTCTTTTTATGGCTGAGGAGCACCCACACTAAACTTCCTTATTCATTCATGTGTTGGTGGGCGCTTAGGTCGATTCCATATCTTGGCTATTGCATATAGTGCTGCAAGGAACACAGGGGTGTATATATCTTTTCAAATTGATGTTTTCATTTTCTTTGGGTAAATACCTAATAGTGGAATTGCTGGATTGTATGGTATTTCTATTTTTAATTTTTTGAGGAATCTCCACAGGGTTTTCCATAGTGATTACACCAATTTACACTCCCACCATTAGTGCATGAGGGTTTGATACTAGCCATTCTGACAGGTGTGAGGTGATATTGTGGTTTTGATTTGCGTTTCCCTGATGATGAGTGATGTTGAGCATCTTTTCTTGTGTCTGTTGACCATCTGTGTGTCTTCTTGGGAAAATGTCTATTCAGGTCCTCTGCCTATTTTTTAAAAAGATTTTATTTATTTGAGAGAGAGAAAGAGTGAGTGCGGGGGGCAGAGAGGGAGAAAGAATCTGAAGCACACTCTGTGCTGAGCGCAGAGACTGACATGGGGCTCGATCCCACGACCGCAAGATCATGACGTGAGCTGAAACCAAGAGTTGGATGCTTAACCGACTGAGCCACTCAGGTGCCCCTGTCTTCTGCTCATTTTTAAATCACATTGTGGTTATTTGGTGTTGCATTGCATGAGTTCTTTATATATTTTGGATATTTACCCCTTATTGAATATATACTTCACAAATATCTTCTCCTATTCAGTGGGTTGCTTTTTCATTTTGCTGAAGGTTTCCTTTACTTTGCAGAATCTTTTTAATTTGATGTAGTCCCAACTGTTTATTTTCGGTTTTGTTGCCCTTGCCTGAGGAGGCAGATCCAAAAAAAGATTGCTAAAACCAATGTCCAGGGACGTCTGGGTGGCTCAGTTGGTTAAGTATCTGCCTTCTGCTCAGGTCATGATCCCAGGGGCCTGGGATCAGAGTCCCACATCGGGCTCCTCGCTTAGTGGGGAGCCCCCTTTTCCCTCTGCCTGCCGCTTCCCCTGCTTGTGCTCACTCGCTCTTTCTCTCTCTGATAAATAAACAAATAAAATCTTAAATAAAACCAATGTCCAGGAAATTACTGCCTATGTTTTTAGGATTTTTATGGTTTCAGGCCTTTCATGTAAGTCTTTAATTGACTTTTGAATTTGTTTTTCTATATGGTGTAAGAAAGTGGTCCAGTATCATTCTTTTTTTTTTTTTTTTTTTTGCATATATGCTTTCTTTTGCATATGTTTTTCTAACACCATTTACTGAAGAGACTGTCTTGTCCCCGATAGTATGTTTGTGCCTCTTTTTAAGTAACCATATAAACATGGGTTTATTTCTGGGCTTTCTATTCTGTTCTATTGATTTATGTCTCTATTTTTGTTCCATGACCATAGTATTTTTCCTACTAGAGCTTTGTAGTACAGTTTGAAGTCTGGGAGTGTGATACCTTCATCTTTGTTCTTAAGATTGATTTGGCTAGTCAGGATGTTTTTTAGTTCCATACAAATTTTAGGGTTATTTGTTCTAGTTCTGTGAAAAATGCTATTGGTATTTTGACAGGGATTATGTTGGATCTAATTGCTTTGGGTACTAAGGACATTTTAACAAAATTAATTAGTGCGTGCTAACCATAGTGTGGTATATCTTTCCATTTATTTGATTTGTCTTCAATTTCTTTCATCAGTGTTTTATGATTTTCAGAGCACAGTTGGTGAAGTTTATTCCTAGGTAGTTTATTGTTTTTGGGCAGTTGTAAGTGTGATGATTTTCTTAATTTCCCTTTCTGCTATTTCATTATAAGTATATAGCAATGCAGCAAATTTCTACATATTAATTTTATATTTTGCAGCTTTATTGAGTTCAGTTATTAGTTCTAGTAGTTTTTTGGTGGAGACTTTAGGGTTTTTTTTTATATGATGCCATGTCATCTACAAATAGTGACAGTCTTACTTCCTCCTTACCAAGTTGAACGCCTTTTACTCCTTTTTCTTGTCTGATTGCTGTGGCTGGGACTTCCAGTACCATAGTGAATAAAAGTGGCAAGAGTAGACATCTTTGTCTTGTTCCCAATCTAAGAGAAAAAGCTCAGTTTTTCAGTATTGAGTATGGTGTTAGCTGTAGCTTTGTCATAGATGGCCTTTATTATGTTGAAGCATACCTCTAAATCCACTTTGTTGAGAGTTTTTCAGCATGAATGGATATTGTATTTTGTCAAACACTCTGGCATTTGTCGAGATGATAATATGGCTTTTATCCTTTCTCTTGTTAATGTGATGTATCATGCTGATTGATTTGCAAACATTGAACATCCTTGCATCCCTGGAATAAATCCTACTTGATTGTGGTAAATGATTCTTTTTAATGTATTGTTGAATTCAGTTTGCTGATATTTTGTGGAGGGTTTTTGCATCCACGGTCTTTGTTTTAAAGTCTATTTTGTTTGTTATAAGTATTGCTACCCTGGCCCTTTTTTTTCTTCTTCCATTTGCATGGTATATGTTTTTCTAGGCTTTCACTTTTCAGTCTGCATGTGTCTTTAGTCTGAAACGAGTCTCTTGTGGGTACCATATAGGTGGGTCTTTTCTTTTTTTTAATCCATTCAGTGACCCGATGTCTTTTTATTGAAGAATTAAGTCCATTTACACTTAAAGTAATTACTGATAAGTATGTACTTATTGCCATTTTGTTACTGTGTGTCAACTAGACTCAAAAAATTAAACATAAAATTGCAGTCTGTATTCTAATCGTCTCTTTTGGTGGAGGGAAATGTTATATAACTGAATTCCAGTTGCCTGACGTAAGTGATCTAAGCTGGGCAAAAGATAAGCAGTTGCTGGTAGCAGCTCCTGCCTGATTAGAAATACATACCTAAAGGGTGATTAAGACATTGCTTTGAAGTGAAAAACAAGAGCTTGCTGTCAATGTATTTTAGAAGAGTTCCTTAATATTAACATTCGGGGCTATCAAGTGAATCTGAATGGTACTCAGATAGTATAAATAGGAAAAGACTAATACATTATGCTGATTGCTATGCAAGCATTACCAACGAATTCCTTATAAGACCTTGTTAATGGGTAACGTAGGGTCTCTTTTAAGAAAGAACAGTCAGTATCCCGGCAGTGTTGCTTATAAGCTTATAAAAATCACAATCTTCTACTTCTTGAGCATTAAACCAGTAATGATCCCTAAGAGAATTTTTTTTGAGAGAGAGAGAGAGAGGGCGAGAGAGTGCATGAACGTACCTGTGTGTGTGCACGCACGCACTTGAGCACGACTAGGGAGGGGAGGGGCAGAGGGAGAGAGAGTGAGAGACCCTCAAGCAGGCTCCCCATTCAGCATGGAGCCCAATGCTGGGCTCAATGAGATTATGACCTCAGCCAAAAATCAAGAGTTGGATGCTTAACCAACTGAACCACCCAGGCGCCCCCCCTGCCAAGAGAATTAGTAAATGGAAACTCATGTTTACTTTCAGTTAAACCCTGAAATTAGGTTAAAGCAAAACAAAATGACAACAACAAAAACAAAATGCTTGGTTTTAGCTAGTTGAATATAAAAACAAAGATGAGAAAATTATTTCTCCTTTACTACATGGGTTCCCAAAGTTCAAAAGAGATGTGAATTTATTAATAGTAGATACTAATTCAATCAACTTGTTCTTTTGTTTTAAATAACTTAATTTATAGATTAGTCACCATAAAGTTTATCTCAAGTTGGATTCCCTCTTTACCTAGCGAGCATTTTAGCCACCTCTCCTCACAGTTAATTCAGAGAGCCCAAAGAATACAAAATTCAAGCATGGGATTCTAGAAACTACGTTTAAAAAGTAGGTAAAAGCTGTAAGAAAGTCACATTATAAATTTTTAAATAAGAAGTAAATTATTTGGGGGTGTCTGAACCATCATTCTTTTTTGGCATAAATTGTTTCAATTAGAGTTTTAAAAATAGCAAATACTCTTTCTCCAAGTATACTTTGGAACCAGAAAGAAGATAATTAAAAAATATATATCAAATAAATGGCTTTAAATAAAATCTAACTTAAAAGGACATGGTTTTGATTAACTTAACAGAAGAACAGCTTTCATTTTAATTATAAACTCTTTATTATTTGGCATTTATATGTAAGGTATATATTTAATAACTGAATATTCTATACAAACTCTAGGAAGATATTCCAAATGTGAAATTATGATTATAACATAAAAAATCATCAAAATATATCAAAGAAGCATGTGATTCAGTGCCAAATTTATAACCACATATTTAATATGTCACAATCCTTTTGTTCCAAAAAACGTTCACATGAGGACTGTAAAGTGGGCAATTACTTGCCCAAAGGATAAACGATATTCATTATATAGAACATGGAGAGGGACACAATGCAAAACAAAGATTCTTCAGAATTTCATTATGGAATTGCTAGTAAGACAACAGAACCCGAGGCTACAAGGACCTGTCCGAGTAGAATATTTATGTTAAATATGCCGGTATTGCTTGCCCGGTAGAGGTGATCCGTCAGCCACTGTTGGTAGAAGGATGGCCCACAATAGACACCAGGAAAATTTTTTCGACCACAGCCATATCCGTAACTGGTAATTCCCATTACAAAAAATCGTTTATGTTCTGGTAAGTAGCACATTAATGGTCCACCACTATCGCCCTATTAAAAAAGTCCCCAAATAGGGTTAGTTGCTTCTAGCAATCTTTAAACAACAGTAAAGCTGGAATAAATTAATCACATTAATCATACATTTATATAAATACACATTTTTAATATACCTTCAAGTTATAAAGATCCATAGATTTTCAGTTTTATATTCCAACTCAGACAGGAGGCATTCAGTCTGGCCTGATATTTAGAGGAGCCATAAAGCTGGTGAATAAACTATCTGCATGGTTTTGAACCAGAATTGTATAAATCACATTGTTTGGATTTTTTAGTACAATTACTCAGGAGAAATATAATTTAGGAAATAATGTGCAAAATACTGTAAACACCAGTAGGATACTTCTGTTGCTTAATGTTTTATATGAAAAGCGTAGCTTTAAGATGGATAAAGGATTCTTTAAGGCGTGTGCGTGGTTTGCAAACTAGAGGAGAGGAGTAAACCAGCATCTCGCAACGGGTGGCGTCTTTCTAAGTGTTAACGTTGGCTGGCGCGGGGTAGCAGGAATAAATGGCTAGGGCTCTCAATTCTATTACAAATCACAGATGTCCATCCTGGTTTATGCAAGATGGTCAGTGCACCAAAACACTATTACTAAGGACTGTTACTCACTGAAAACAAGGACTTTGAGATAACAGTTTCAGCACCTGAAGATTAAGGACTGCATTTCTAAGGTGTTTTCAGTTTCTCTATATAAGGTAGGCATTGCATAGTTTTTTGGTTTTTTTTTAAGATTTTTTATGTATTTATTTGACAGAGACAGCCAGCGAGAGAGGGAACACAGGCAGGGGGAATGGGAGAGGAAGAAGCAGGCTCCTAGCGCAGAAGCCTGATGTGGGGCTCGATCCCAGAACTCCAGGATCACGCCCTGAGCCAAAGGCAGCCGCTTAACGACTGCGCCACCCAGGTGCCCCGCATAGTTATTTTTTTGATAACGACGATGTTTTGCTTATGAATGCAACTCAATTAGATTCTCTACTGTTTTACTCAGCAGAATTTTTAAGGAAAAGGACACTGGGAAGATAAACCCTGGATTACAGAAACCAGAATGAGTAGGACAAGGTTAGAGTATGGGGTACTGCTCGCGAGTGAAGTGCTGATATATTCAGAAGTAGTGAGGAAAAGAGAAATATAGATTCAAAAAGCACAAGAGACAAAACCAAAAGATAAATTGACTTCACAAAAATAAAACAACTTCTGTGCTACAAATGGTAACATCAGGGAAATGAAAAGAGAGACCACAGAATGGGAGAAAATATTTGCTAACCATATATCTGGTAAAGGACTGGTATCTAGAATCTATAAAAAAATGCTAATACTCAACAATAAGAAGATAAATAACTCAATTTAAAAATGGGCAAAGGGTCTGAATAGACATTTCTCCAAAGATCTACAAATGGCTGGCCAATAATTACATGAAAAAAGGCTCCACATCATTAGTCACCGGGGAACACAAATTAAAACCACAATGAAATACCACGTCATACCCACAGGATGGCTCAGATTAAAAAGACAAGTGCAGACCAGGATGTGGGGAAATTGGAGCCTTCATATTGCTGGTGGGAATGTAAAATACTGCAGCCACTCTGGGATGGAGTTCGGCAGTTCTTCAAAATGTTAAACATCGACCCAGCAATTCCAGTCCTAGGTGGAATTTCCAAGAGAACCAAAAACCTGCCTACACATAAAAAAATATATACTCAACATTCATAATGGTTAAAAAGTGGAACTAGCTCAAATATCCATCAGCTAATGAATAGATATAAAATGAGGCACATCCATACAATGGAATATTACTGTCAATAACATGAATAAAGTAGTAATCCATGCTACAGTATGGATGAACCTTGGAAGCATTATGCTAAGTGAAAGGAGCCAATCACAAAAGACTACATATTGAATGATTCTATTCACATGAAATTTCCAGACTAGGCAAATCTATAGGGATTAGTGGTTGCCTAGGTCTAGGGGCAGGTGGGAGGAGAATGGGGAGTGATTCATGGGTAGAGCCTTCTTTTTGGGTTGACAAAAGTGTTCTAAAATTAGATTACGATGATGGTCCCACTGCTCTGTCAATACACTAAAAATCCATTGAGTTGTACACTTTAAATGGGTGAATTGCATATATGTAAATTATACCTCAATAAAGGTAGTAATAAAAAAAAGAAGAATCCAAGGCAAATTTGTCTCAAGTTAACCACGAAACCAGGGTATCAGGAAAGCAAGAGGATTTGGATTGTTAGAACGTAGTTAAAAAGGAGGGGGAAAAAGTGCAATACTTGTAAACTTGATAATTAAGACTTCTGAAAGTGATCAAAGGCCTTGTTGAAGTTTCTTTCTAGCTTTAGAAAATATTTCAAAGGAAAATTATTTGGTCTTACCCGGCAAGTATCAAAAATCCCATCTTCATCACCTGCACAAAATGAAGTATTAGGAATCATGTTCCCATAACTCTGCTCAGAATCACACATCTTTCGAGAGATATAATGCACTTTTGCTTCCTGTAACACATCCGTAACATTACCTGTGAACAACAACAAAAACACCAGTGAGCGATTTCAGAGAGCAGCCATTTTGACAGTCATAGCAAATGTTCGCGTGGAATAGATTTTCTTCCCCAGGTGGCTCAACAATTACATAAAACCGTATCCATCGGTGCACGTATGCCTAGGAAGACTGGAAGAATGGTCGTCAAATGTTAATGACCATTATCTCTAGATAGTCGGGATTTCAGGTAATGTTGGTTATCTTTGCTTTCCTCTATTCCTTGAAGGTCTCTCAAAAGGATCTATACTTTTTTGAGATTTATTCCTTTACTCGTGGGGTGGGAGGGGCAGAGGGAGAGAGTGTCTCAGGCACACGCCCCGCTGAGCGCAGAGCCCTCGCAGGGCTCCCTCCCACCGCCTTGGGATCACCACCCCAGTGGAAACCAAGAGTTGGACGCCCAACCAACTGCACCGCCCAGGCGCCCCAAGGACCTATACTTTTTACAAAATAAAGCTGTAAAAAAATTGTCAAGGGCCAAGGAGGTAAATGCTGAGATCCGTCTTCGGTTCTACGTTGTGAATAATTTTTATTCAATTTCCTAAGAATGCTAAGTTTTGAAGCATGGTCTACGTGAAAACAAAACGGGTTTTTAAATCATACACTCCCTTCACTTCTCTGTTAATTCCTGAACATAAGTGGCTCTTTGTTACTGCAAAGAGGAAAATACAGGGCAATTCTTCAGGGACTATTAAAGGACAGATCATTTTAAGATTTGTCTGTAGAAAAGCTTCTGTAACGGCAGCCTCTGATAGTATCAGCCCCAGAGCTGCTGTCCTCACATGCGGTGCCCAAGTATTCTGTGTGCCCTGCATCCTTCCCCATTGTCCCCTTGGCCGTAGGTGGGCCAGTGATCTAACTGTTCCATTCTGAGAATTCCGTTCTCCTAGGACACCGGTTGGTCTAGGAGTACGTATTGTGTTGTGTTGTGTTGTGTTGTGTTGTGTTGTATTTGGTTAAGTGTGAGTCTAGCCAATCGGAATGCTTCCCTAGCACTGCTTTAACTGGAGCTGCCGGAGGAAAACCTTTTTTCACTGTCGTCACGTGACTGCTTAGTTCTAAGTTCAAAGCAGCTGCAGCCAAATTTGAACTTTCTGATGACAGGCAGCCCCAGAAAATGGTCTATATGCAGAAAGAATAGGCACAGGAAATAGAAATGAAATATGTCCCGATGACATTCAGATCCCTAGATAGAGGCTTCTTTGAGGCCAGCCACATTTCTACGCTTTATTTAAAAGTAATTGAAGTAACACTGGCTGCATATAACAGAATATTTGTCACATGTAAGTTACAGAATATAATAACGCCTGTGAACCTACCACCCAATTTATGAGTCTAAACAATACTAATACTAGCAGGCATTGGTGCAAGACTATTAACAATAACTAGAGATTTTCAAAGTGAATAAGACAGCCGAGAAACAGATGTCTGGTCTTCTATTCTGTTCACCTGGTGACTTAGAATATCCTTGCACAAATATAACAGAGACTAATTACTACAGCTTTAAAATAAACTTTGATTTCTGGATGGCAACTCCTCTAACATATTTTTCTTCTCAAGGAGTGTCTGGCTGTTCTTGGGTCTTTTAGAATGAGCTTTTTAATTGCCTCAAAACACATGTTAGGGTCTATCATTCCCTGTTTTGTTGTTGTTTTGTTTTGTTTTCAGTTTTTCAGATAGAATTGCCATCTTTATGACAGTGAGTTGCCCTATTCAAGCATGACGTATGCCGTTCCATTCCTTAGGTGCGCTTTAATGTCTTAAAAATGTTGTAGGACCTTGCCCATAAAAGGCCTGCGATCTCTTGTTAGATTGTGCTTACCTACCTAATCAGTTTGGTATTATTGTACATTTAATTTGTTAACTTTCTTCTCCAACATTTTATTATGAAAAATTTCAAACAAAAGCAAAGATAAAAGAATTTCTCGGTAAACAACCATATGCCCACTTCCTATAGATTCTTTAGTATTTTTGTTTCATCTGTTAACTGTTTCTTAAAAAGATTTATTTATGTATGTATTTTAGAGGGGGCGGGGGGAGAGGGAGAGGCAGAGGGAGAATCTCGAGCAGACTCCCTGCTGTGCGTGGAGCCTGACGTGGGGCACAGTCTCATGACCCTGAGATCATACCTGACCCGGAATCAAGAGTCAGATACTTTGGGGCGCCTGGGTGGCACAGCGGTTAAGCATCTGCCTTCGGCTCAGGGCGTGATCCTGGCGTTATGGGATCGAGCCCCACATCAGGCTCCTCTGCTATAAGCCTGCTTCTTCCTCTCCCACTCCCCCTGCTTGTGTTCCCTCTCTCGCTGGCTGTCTCTATCTCTGTCGAATAAATAAATAAAATCTTTAAAAAAAAAAAAGGGGGAGTAAGATGCTTCACTTACTGAGCCAAGGTTAACAGGTGCCCCCTGTTAACTTTTTTTTTTTATTCTGTGATTATTTTGGGAACTTTTCATTTAGATATAATTTCAAAATTATAGAGAAAAAGCAGGAGTAGTACAAGGAACTGTAAAATACCTTTTACTCAGATTCAACAACTGTCGACTTTTTGTCACACTTGCATTGTCATTTGTACTCTGTGTGTGTGTATATAAATTTTTCTGGTGGCACCTGGGTGGCATAGTGGTTAAGTGCCTGCCTTCGGCTCAGGGCGTGATCCCGGCGTTATGGGATTGAGCCCCACATCAGGCTCTTCAGCTATGAGCCTGCTTCTTCCTCTCCCACTCCCCCTGCTTGTGTTCCCTCTTTCACTGGCTGTCTCTATCTCTGTCAAATAAATAAATAAAATCTTTAAAAAAAATTTTTTTTCTGAATCATTTGAGAGTAAATGGCAGACATTGTACTCCTCTATCAGTAAATACTTTAGTGTATATTTCTTAAGAACAAGGATGTTTTCTTACATAACCACAGTACATTTATCAAGATCAGGAAATTTAACATTGGTACAATACTATTAACTAATTCATGTTTAATCTCCACGTATTATTGGATTTTCCAACTATCTTTCTGTTATTGTTTTATAGTTTAATTTCATTGTCTATAGTTTAATTCCTTTAAGTCACTTTCTGTCTCTATGATTTGCCCATTCTGGACATTTCATCATATAAATGTGATCAGACAATATGGCGGCTGTTAGGTCGAGCTTATTTCACTTAGCCTCATATTGTAGCACGTATTAGTACTTCATTCCTTTTAACAGCTAGGTAATACTCCATTGTATGAATATACTACATTTTGTTTATCCATTTAGCAGTTGATGGATCTTTGGTTTTATTTTTTGTTTTTGCTATTTCGAATAATGCTCCTATGAGCATTTGAGTACAGGTTTTTGTGTGGACATATGTTTTCATTTCTCTTGGGTGTATACCTAAGCGTGGAATTTCTGAATCGTACGGTAACTATATGTTTCATTTTTAAGGAGCTACCAAACTGTATTCCAAAACACCCGTGCCATTTTACATTCCCACCAGCCACACGTAAGTGTTCCAATTTCCCCACACCCTTGTCAACACTTGTTCCTAACTTTTGGTTATAGACATCCTTGTGGGTGTGACATCTGTTATCTTTGAAAGTTACATTTCCTAACTATGGATAGTGTATAAAAATGAAATAGATTTTGGTTTTATATCTGGACATTTTACTAGACTCTCTTCATTCCAATGTATTATAGATTGTTTATTGCAGATAGTCACATCACCTGTGAATAACGGGTGTTTTCTTATTACCTGAGTCTTTTTTTTTTTTAAAGATTTTATTTATTTATTTGACAGAGATAGAGACAGCCAGCGAGAGAGGGAACACAAGCAGGGGGAGTGGGAGAGGAAGAAGCAGGCTCCCAGCGGAGGAGCCTGATGCGGGGCTTGATCCCATAAGGCCGGGATCACGCCCTGAGCCGAAGGCAGACGCTTAACCGCTGTGCCACCCAGGCGCCCCTGTTATTACCTGAGTCTTAACATGTTTTTGCATCTTTTTCTAGTGTTACTGAACTTGCTAGAACCTCTCCTACAATACTGATAAAAGTAGTGATGGTGGGAGAAATTGTTCCTGATTTTAAGAGAAATGTTTTTCTGTAATAATGTTTACTGTAGCCTGGAGGTGGATAACCTTAATCAGGTTCAGGAAGTTCACTTCCATGTCTCGACTGTTATGTTTTTAACAGGGCTGCTTCTGCGCCTATTGAGATAATTTAAAAAAAAATCCTTTGATCAGTTAATGAGGTAAACTACATTAAGAGACTTTGAACATTAAGCCACCCTTAAATTCCTTAGATAACTCATCTCGATTATGTTGAATTCTATTTACACTACTCTTGATAGATGTGGTGTGCTAATGTGTATGGAATGTCTGCATTCATAATATTGGCCTTTCTTGTACTATACTCGACTTGGGAATCATACGCCGAGTTGGGGTGTGTTCCCTCTTTTTGGATTCTTTGGAAGTATTCATATAAGATTTAAACTATCTGTGGTAATTAAGGTAAGGTTCAGTTGTTCTGAATTCTGATGTTTTATTTTTGAAAACAATAATTACTAATTCAGGGGTGCCTGGGTGGTTTAGTTGGTTAAGCATCTGAATCTTGATTTTGGCTCAGGTCATGATCTCAGGGTCATGAGATGAGCCCCACATCAGGCTCTGTGCTGGACATGGAGCCTGCTTAGGATTCTCTCTCTCCCTCTGCCCCTCCTTCTCTCTTGCTCACTCTCTCTCAGAAAAAAAAGAAAAAAAAAAAAAAGACTGATGGTTTCTGTCACTATAGGTTTGCCTTTTCTAGAAATTTTGTATTAATCAGTTGGCCATAAGTATAAGGTAGGTTCTTCTTCTTTTGATTCTATTGTGTTCTATTGATCTCTGTGCTCTCATTAAACAAACCAATACCATACTGTCTTGAGGCTATAGTTTTATAGTATATTTTGAAATTAGAGTAACTCCCTCAACTTTGTTGTTTTCTAAAACAATTTTGGCTACTTTAGGTCCTTTGCCTTTTCATATAAGCTTGTCAATTTGTATAAAAAAATCTTGCTGGGATCCTGATAGGGATTGCATTGAACATATAGGTCAATCAAGGTAACTGTCTGATTAACAATACCGAATCTCACAATACACAAATGTACTACGGCATTCATCTTTTAGGTGGTCTTTAATTTCTTTATGTAATATTTTGCAGTCTCCAGTGTATAGACCTTGCACAATTTTTGTTGACTACAATAAGTATAGGTATGGATCACTCTCATTTTTCTAAAAGATTTTATTATTTGAGAGAGAGAGCCAGAGCACAAGCAGGGAGAGAGGCAGAGGGAGAGGGAGAAGCAGACTCCCCGCTGAGCTGGGAGCCTGACACAGGGCTCGATCCCAGGACCCCAGGATCATGACCTTGAGTTGAAGGCAGACGCTCAACTGACTGAGCCACCCAGGCATCCCCTTTTTTAAAAACCTTAATTGGGTATTTATTGAGCTCTTAAAAATTGATTTTTATGAAATTTAGGGAGTTTGGAGCCATATTTTCTTTGAATATTTTTTCTTACCCGTTTTCTTTCTTCCCCCTTCCAGAAATCCCATTACACACACGTTGGTACACTTGATGTTGTGCCACAGGACTCTGCGTGCGTTCGTTTCACTTCAGTATTTTTTTCTATGTTCTTCAGATTAGGTCACTTCTATTGCTGTTTTAGTTCACTGATTCTTTCTTGTGCCACTTCGAATATCTAGAATTTCTATTCAGTTCTTTTTAAAATTGACTATTTCTCCGCACATATTCCCTATTGGATAAATCCTTTTTATCACATTTTCCTTTAATTATTTGAACAATAGTTTCTTTATTATGCATATTTAAAGAGCTTCTTTGAAGTCTTTATCTGCTAAATTCAACATTTGAGTCTATTCAGAGTCAGTTTCTAATGACCAGCCCTCCCACCCCCAGTATAAGTGATGGTTTGGGGGGGAGTTTTTGCACGTCTTATATTTTTGTTGAAAATGGAGCAGTTTAGATACTATATTGTAACAACTCTGGATTTGGATTCCGTCCTCAACAATGTTGTTGTCATTCTTGAAAGTAACTTGCCTGGACTTAAATTATACAGTCTGTGTCCCCTAGGGTATGTGACTGTTGACGTCTCTGCTCAGCGTTTTAATTTAACAGTGATTTTTACCTTCAGCGCAGCTTCGTAGGGCTTACCTGGGTACCTGCGTAGTTTAGTGGTCAGCCAATGATTTGGACTGTTGGTGAATGAATGTGTGTGGGGGTTGGAGAATGCATTTAACAAGTTCAGTCAGTTTTTTGTTTTAATTTTTAGAGGTGGGGGAGGGGCAGAGGAGAGGGAGAGAGAGAATCTCAAGCGGGCTCCACGCCCAGGACAGAGCCTGACTCAGGGCTTGATCTCCCAACCCTGAGATGACCACCTGAGCTGAAATCAAAAGTGGGATGCTTAACCGACTGAGCCACCCAGGGCCCTTCAGTCAGTGTTCAAATCAACCTTAACTTTCACCTTTTTGTGAGTTCTCTTGGGTTTTCCCCATACATGTGTGGTTTCCAGTAAGCCAAGAATGTCTGGGGATCTTGTTGAGCCATTCTGCAGCTCTCTCATTTGGGGGATTTTTCTGTCAAATTTCTGGCTGTCTTACTGCCGGCTCTTTCTAGGACTATAATCCCAGGCCAGCAGCGCTGTGGATTTTCCCCATTTGTCTCTTGCTGCTGAGTCCACTACTTTTACTGACAGTGCTGCTAGCCTGGATTTTCAACTGCTCTTCCAACCAGAGTTCACCTCCTCTGGCAACAACGCTCTGCTCTTCATGGCCTTGGGAGAACTACGTACTGACTGATGCGACAGGGGAGTTGGGAGCACCCACGAGCAAGAAAGCTGCAGAGTCATCTTTTTACCCAAATTTATAGCTGTGTATGATCAATGTTCCTCAAGTTGTTATATACTTTGGTTGATTTCCAGGACCCTGAAATGGTCGCTTTTGATGATTTTGTCCAGCTTATATTTATTTGGGGAAGAGGTTGTGCCAGCCTCCCCATGCCGTTGTAGCCAAAATTCCCACCCCTTTTATTATTTGTAAATGAATCATAATCAGAGTTCACAGTTTGTACATTACCTATCTTTGAACTTGGAGTTTTGTTTTATGGCCTAATAAGCAGTCGATTTTTTTTAAGATTGATTTATTTGAGAGAGAGCGTGTAGCTGTGCAAGTGGGGGGAGGGGCAGAGGGGGAGAATCTTCAAGCAGACTCCCCAGTGAGTGAGGAGCTTGACTTGGGGCTTGATCTCATAACCCATGGGATTATGACCTGAGCCAAAAACCAAGGGTTGGACGCTTAACCAACTGAGCCACCTGGGTACCCCGAGTGGTCAATTTTTAAAAGATTCCACCTGCACTTCAAAAGAGAAAAGCCTCTGAATTTTTTAATGTACTCATTTGGCTGTTAAATCAAGCTGGCTAATTTTGTTGTTCAAATATTCCAAATCTTTACTAAGTTTTTATATGATATGCTAACAATAAAAAGGGAGTTGTATTAAATTCTCTATTATCAAGGAGGAGTTATAATAATTGCTGTACAATTCTATTTTTCTTTAATATTATCTGGGTCCTACTTATTAGGCTCAGAAGTCTAGAATTATTCTATCTTCTTGGTGAGTTGAAACTTTTCTAAATAGAAATGATCTTTTTTATCCTTTTGTCTTAAAGTCTGTTTTGTCTTACAGTCTATTTTGTCTGCAATTTGCATAGTGGTACTAGCTTTCTTTTCATTTTAATTTACTTGATATATTTTGTCTTACAGTCTATTTTGTCTGCAATTTGCATAGTGATACTAGCTTTCTCTTAATTTACTTGATATGTTTCTTTACTATTGTTGTACTTCAGTCCTTCTATATCCTTACATTTTAGGTATCTCTCTAGGTAAGCTGGATTTCCTACTCCCTAATCTGATTTTCTGTCTTTTAACTAGTGGTTTAGTCCATTAACATTTATTGGGATTATGGGTATATGTGGGTTTGTTTCTATGGTCTTATTTTATACTTTCTATTTTTCTCACTTTTCCTAAGCTTATTTCTCCTTTCTTGATTTTTTAATTAAGATTTTTTCTTTAATACAGACGTAGTGAAGAGAAGGGCCATATGCACCCCAATGTTCATAGCAGCAATGTCCACAATAGCTAAATCGTGGAAGGAGCCGAGATGCCCTTCAACAGATGACTGGATTAAGAAGTTGTGGTCCATATATACAATGGAATATTACTCAGCTATCAGAAAGAACGAATTCTCAACATTTGCTGCAACATGGACGGCATTGGAGGAGATAATGCTAAGTGAAATAAGTCAAGCAGAGAAAGACAACTATCATATGACTTCTCTCATCTATGGAAAATAAGAACTAGGATGATCAGTAGGGGAAGAAAGGGATAAAGAAAGGGGGGGTAATCAGAAGGGGGAATGAAGCATGAGAGACTATGGACTATGAGAAACAAACTGAGGGCCTCATAGGGGAGGGGGGTGGGGGAATGGGATAGACCGGTGATGGGTAGTAAGGAGGGCACGTATTGCATGGTGCACTGGGTGTTATACGCAACTAATGAATCATCGAGCCTTACATCGGAAACCGGGGATGTACTGTATGGTGACTAACATAATATAATAAAAAATCATTAAAAAAAAATAAGTCTGACATGTGACCTCAGCTCCTGGGAGGTTATCTCTAAGCCCTTGGGAAAAAAAAAAGATTTTTTTTCTTTATTTTCTTATTCCATATGTTTCTTATTCCATTCCAAGTTATATCCCCTATGTCTATTATTCAAATTTGACCATTCATGCTTCAATCTAATGTTAATCAGTATCTTAACACTTCTGAATAATACACAGACCTGAGACTACTTTAACTCTGATCACCATTCTGAAATACAGCTCCTCCCCTATATTTAAGTATCTATTTTTTTAAATTCCATGAATTATACATTATTTTTATTGTGTTCTGAGGTTTCCCAATCTCAGCGCTATTGACCTTGTAGGCCAATAATTCTTCGTTGTGGAGGGTGAGAGCACTCCCCCTGTGCACTGAGGACGATGAGCAGTATTCCTGGCTTCTGCCCGCGAAGATGCCGGTGGCATACGTACACCCCGCCTAGTAGGGACAAACACAGTTTTCTCCAGACAGGACCACATGTCGCCTGGGGACAAAACTGTCCTTAGCTGAGAACCACTGCTGTGTACGATATTTACCTATATGGTTAGTTATTTGCTCACTTCTGCATTACGTACCTCCCTTTTGGCGTCGTTCTCTTTCTTTCTGATACATTTCCTCTTTCCTTTGGTGAAAGATTATTGGTGGTAAAGTCAGTTCTAGTTCACTCTTACTCTCCAGTGATAGCTTAGCTGGGTACACAGTTGAAGGTTCATTTATTTTCTCAGTATTTTGACCGGGATAGTTCATTGTATTTTGACTGTCATTATTGCGATTGCGAAGTTTTCTGAAAGCCAATCTGTAGTTATTTTGTAAGGATTTTAGTTTTGTTTCTGGCTGTATTCACACCACTTTTTTCTTTCTACAACTTCATTACAGTGTGTGTAAAGGAATTACGTTTTGTTTTGGATATCCATTTGTATGGGAATATCCATTTTGCTCATGGATATCTGGGTTCATGTTTTCTCTCAGTTACAGAAAAATTTCAACCCCAATCCAGTGAAGATTGCCTGTCCTCATTCTCTCCATTTGTTCTTGCTAGCACTCTCATTAGATGTATATTTGACTCTCTTATTCCATCCTTCTTCTACTTTGCTTTCTGTCATAACCTCTCCTTTTATTCCTCTGTGCCACAGTCTAGGCAGTTTGTTGAGACACAGCTTCTGGCTCACAAATTTTCTCTTCAGCTGAGTCTAGTATGACACTGAATTCACCTAGTGAGTTACAAACTTGAGCAGTTACGTTTTTTCATTTTTAAAGATCCTATTTGGTTCTCTCTCTCTCTCTCTCTCTTTTTTGGGGGGGGGGAGGACCAGAAGGAGAGGGAGAGAGAGAATCCCAAGTAGGCTCCACAACCAGCATGGACCCCGACACAGGGCTTGATCTCACAACCCTGAGATCATGAAATCAAGAGTCAGACGTTTATGCACCGAGCCACCCAGGCACCCCTGGTTCTCTTTTACGTCTGCCTGGTCATTCTAGATAGTCTATTGCTTATTTCTAATTCTACTTTTTAATTTCCTCAAACAATTTACATATAATTATTTTGTATTCTATACCTAAAATATTAATATTGGAGATCCTTGGGGGATCTGTTGTTTTATTTCTGTTGACTTTCATTATTATGGTTTTTCTCCTAATATGTTTGGTGATCTTTGATTGTGAGCTGATATTTGGTTGATTTCAATCTGTGGGAATCCTAAGTATTTTCTGGCTTGGTACTAATTTAGTCCATTGAGTTTATTTCAATTATCATATTTTTATTAACTTTTTTTTTTTGTTTTTAGAGAGAGAGCACACACACGAGCTGAGGGGGAGGGGCAGAGGGAGAGAGAGAATCTTAAAGAGGTTCCACATCCAGTGTGGATCCTGACATGGGGCTCGATCTCACAACCCTGAGATCATGACCTGAGCTGAAATCAAGAGTCAGACACTTAACTGACTGAGCCACCCAGGTGCCCCTCAATTATTATATTTTTTAATTATTATCATTGTTTGGTTCTTTTTCATAGCTCCTTTTTATTCATATTTTTAAGCACATCTTTTATTTCTTATAATATATTAAATACCTTTTTGCAGGTCTTTTTTGGATGTTTATTGTTTCTGCTGGCTCTTACTCCTAATGCCTTATTTGCTTTGGTGTTTAGTGGTTTTTAAAATTATAATCCATTCTCATTGAAACTTTATCAGGTGGAATTCTTTTGAGGTCTTAGGTGAAATTCAGTTTCTATACAAATGATGTGCATTTGATTCTCTCAGCCACCTGGAGACCTTAACAGTCCATGACCTATTTCAACTAAATCCTAAGCTTGAGTCTTTCTATTCAGAGCGATTTGGGGCAGCAACTCCATATGAGTGGTATTTGTAATTACATGTTTTCTGGGAAATTTTCTGCCTTTTCCCCCTTCAATTAAGCAGTTTTCCTAGAAATCCTGGAGGTGGGGGTGGGTGTTGAGGATGCTTTGGTTATATCTTGTTCTTTTAAAAAAAATAAACTTCATTTCAAAATAATCATAGTCACAGGAAGTTGCAAAGGTAGGACAGTGAGGTCCTGCGGACTCTTTGTCCTGTTTCCTGCAATGGTTACATCTGTGTAACTAAAGGACAGTATCAAAATCCAGAAACTGACATTGGTACAACGTGTGTTTGTGTAGTTCGGGCCACTGTGTTGTATGGCTATATTCTTATAATTACCTCCACAATTAAGACAGGGAACTATTTCACCATCACAAAGATCTTCAAGCTATCTAGCCTTCTTACACCTAGCAACCAGTAATTCGTTCCCTATCTCTATAATTTTGTCATTTTGAGAATGGTATATAAATGGAATCGTATGTGTCTTTTGAAAATGGCTTTTTTTCCCCACTCAGCATAATGTACGTTGATGCACGTATCAATAGTTAATTCCTGTTAACTGGTAAGTATCATTCTGGGTTAAGGATATACTACCATCTGTTTAATCATTCACCTAATGAAGGACATTTAGTTTTTCCCAGTTTTTGGACGCTGCAAATAAAGCTTTTATGAACATTTGCAAATTGGTTTTTGTGTGGAAATATGTTTTCATTTCTCTGGGATAAATGCCCAGGAGTGTGATTGCCGGGTCATATCATAAATGTATGTACATGTGTGTGTTTTTAAGAAACGATATCTCGGGGCGCCTGGGTGGCACAGCTGGTTAAGCGTCCAACTCTTGGTTTCGGCTCAGGTCATGATCTCAGGGTCCTGGGACTGAGTCCTGTGTCAGGCTTGGAGCTCCGCACAAAGTCGGCTTAGGAGTCTCTCTCTCTGCCCCACCCCCACTCACGTGTGTGCAAAATAAATCTTAAAAAAAAAAGCGAGAGAAACTGTATTCTGGTGTTTAGTGCGTGCAGATTTAGGACCGCCATGTCTCTTTGTGGGTTTACATTTATATCGTTGTTCTGTTCCTCACTGTCCCTAGTAGTTTTATTTGCTCTTAAATCTACTTTATCTGATATTACGTAGCCATTCCAGTTTTCTTTTGATTAATTTGGCCGTGATGTACCTTTACCCATCCTTTTATTTTTCACCTTCCTATATCATATTTTAAGTGAACTATGTATAGATGAACTCTATGCTGGGTCATGAGTCTGACTCAGGTCAGCGCTCTGGCTCCAGCTTTGGGAATCTTCCCCCACACTCGAGCAGGCTTTGTTCTTCGACCCTCTCAGGGCCCATGGGACCACAGAAATTCACATTCAGTGTTACCACTGGCAAATACCCTCATGATAAAAGACAACTTCAGTGCTTCCGTTATCTAAGTTCCCATCTTCACATTCAGCCCTTGACCTATGTGTTTTCTCTCTTAATTGTTTTCACTGGGGGGCGCCTGGGGGGCTCAGTTGGTTAAGTGTCTGCCTTTGGCTCAGGGCATGATCCCAGAGTCCTGGAATCAAGTCCCGCATGGGGCTCCTTGCTCAGCGGGAAGCCTGCTTCTCCCTCTGTCTGCCACTCCCTTTGCTTGTATGTGCCCTCTCTCTGACAAATAAAATCTTTAGGGGCGCCTGGGTGGCTAAGTCGTTAAGCATCTGCTTTCGGCTCAGGGCGTGATCCCGGCGTTCTGGGATCGAGCCCCGCATGGGGCTCCTCCGCTGGGAGCCTGCTTCTTCGTCTCCCACTCCCCCTGCTTGTGTTCCCTCTCTCGCTGGCTGTCTCTCTCTCTCTCTCAAATAAAGAAGTAAAATCTTTTTAAAAAATAAATAAATTAATTAAATAAAATCTTTTAAAAAAATTTTAAAAATAGTTTTCACTGGGAAGGTAGGTGTGTGCATGTAATCTACCAAGTTGCTGGGGAGCCAACTTAATCCTTAAAACAGCTCTCTGACAGGTATTACCGCTCTCATCTTACAGATCATGATAATGTAGGACAGTGTGAAAGATGATACGGTGGAAACATGAGTTTTGAGGCAGGCCAATCTGGAATTGAAGTTTTACTCCTCACTTAGCTGTGTGACTTTGGGTGGCTTACTTAATCTCTTTATTGTATTTATTTTTTTACTTACATACATACGTACTTATTTATATATTTATTTATTTAGATTTATTTGTCAGAAAGAGAGAGAGAGCACAAGCAGGGGAACAGCAGGCAGAGGGAGAAGCTGGCTCCCTGTGGAGCAGGGAGCCTGATGCAAGACTTGATTCCAGGACCCTGGGTTCATGACCTGAGCTGAAGGCAGATGCTTAACCGATTGAGCCACCCAGGCGTCCCTCACTCAGCCTGTTTAAATCTGTTTATTTATCCATGTCATAGTACTTCTCATGGTGTTAGTGGAGGCATTAAATGAGAAATGCATTAAGGGTGCTTAGCATTACGTACCTAGCCCTGAATAAATGCAAGCTACTCTGATCATTGTTGTTCTAATTGTTGTTAAGGGGTCAATAACTTGCCCACGTCATTCTGCTAGTATGTTGCAGGGCTGAGATCCACACTCAGGTCTGTGATTCTAAAGCCCATACTCTTTTCCCTACACATGTTGCTTTCTTAACTTGTTTAAACAGTATTCATAGAGGAAAAAAAGAAAAATAATAATTCACAGATCTTTCATACATTTATCTGTATCATATCTAAATAATCTACATTTATTTAATTATTTAAAAGTTGGGTTGTTGTTTTTTTTAAGTTAATGTATGTGTGTATGTGTGTAATCTCTACACCCAACATGGGTCTCGAATTCACAACCCCAAGATCAAGAGTTGCATGTTTTTCAGACTGAGCCAGCCAGGTGCCCCTAATCTACACCTATTTTTAAGATTTATTCATCCATCCTAGAGACAGGAGGGGGAAGGTCAGAGGGAGAGAGAGACAGAGAGAGAGAGAGAGAGAGAGAGAATCCCAAGCAGACTTCCTACTCAGTGGGGAGACAGATGCAGGGCTCCATCGGGGACCCTGAGATCATGACCCAAACCAAAATCAAGAGTTGGATCCCCAATCAGCTGAGTCACCCAGGCGCCCCTCTACATATATTTAAATGGCTAATTTCTCTAGTCTCAGCACTTGATCTCACAGATCACTAACTAAATTTTGATTCCGTCAAGAACAGTTCATACTTAATGCAGTACTTAGATATTCAGGCTGTGGAACAAAGAAGACCTGGATTTGTGTCCTAGCTCCTCAGCCTCTAAGATCCACAATTCCTGGTCTGTTAAATGGGAATAATGACATAAACTTCCAATTAGGAATATTTTGAAGATAAGATAAAATAATATATTTAGAAAATGACCTAAAACATGGTAAATGCTCCCAAAAGGTAACTGTTTTTAGTACCAAGGCAGAGACTATTTTCTACATTTATTTGTTCATAATTCATAATAGTTCAACCAATCAGTAATTAGTGCTCATTTGTGCACTAAAGAAAATAGCACTCAACCTGTTTGATAGTAAACAGGGTATTAAATTAAAAGGACACTTAATTTGATTCCTTACAGCCAGAAGCTTATTATTTATGATAAGCAATCCTCTTACAGAGCTAGCTCTATCATCTATGAGTCTCAGAAACTACAAAGACACTTAGAACCATCATCCTCTCTGAGAATGTTTACAGGTTCAAGTATCTTAGCATGCATAACTAGAGAAAGTCTCTATTTCTGCTTTGGAAGATAATTTTCTCTTTCCTACAAGGAAGAAAAAATACAAGAAAAAAAGACATTTCCTTTTCAATGGTTTATAAAGACCTATTGCTCAAATTCATGATATAAAGTGATGAAGACATAAAAGCGTTCACCCTCTCCAATAATTAGGGAAAATGTATAAATAAAATTCAGACTATAATTACCTCCCTCTTCTGTTCTTCCCCAGCCGCTTATAAAACACTTTGTGTTTTGGTCCAGTTTTTGGAAAACATCAAAAGGCAGACAAATAGGCTGAATATAGTCATTATACTTCACTGCTTTTCTTAAATGAAACAGGGCAATATCGTTTACATAGGTTTCCAAGTTGAAGTCTGGATGGATAATGATTGCTTTAACTTTTATCTTCTTGGACTGTGGATGACGCCTTTTTATACTATTAGTTCCAATCACAGCTCTCCACATTAAAGGGTCTCTGAAAGAGAATAAATGTTGTTATAAACGTGTTATTTAACTAAGTAAATATTCTTAATCTCCTAGTTTTTGTTGTTCTCATGTTAGATTAATAACAAATTTAATCCTACTTTCATGTACATGAAGTCACGTCAAATAAAAACCAAAAGATGATGGAGGAAGGAGAAAACTATCAGTGGGACAGAGGGTCTGAAACAGATGTGAGTACATGAGATTTTAATATACGATGAAGGTAGCACTTCTTACCAGTGGGCCTGAAGAATGAATGATTTGATAAATGGTATTGGGACACCTAGCTAACTAACTAGTTTGAGAAGTGAAATAAAATTAAATCTC
Organism: Ursus americanus; assembly: GCF_024610735.1. Classification (NCBI taxonomy): domain Eukaryota; kingdom Metazoa; phylum Chordata; class Mammalia; order Carnivora; family Ursidae; genus Ursus; species Ursus americanus. The sequence continues at coordinate 42,201,556 of NC_142151.1, read as the reverse complement.
TGAAAAACATTGAACAGTAAAATAAACTTGATAAACGTTTAAATGTAAAATATTTTTTAACATAAAAATCTTTAAAGTCTTTTTTTAAAGATACATAAAGTGGTATATCTGAGATTTGCTTCAAAAAATTGGAGGAGTTGGTGAAGATTAAGATGAAATAAGGTCAGGCATGAGTTGACAACTTGAAGCTGGGTGATAGCATATGGGAGGTCACTAAACTATTCCTTCTACTTTTGTAAATTTTGAAGTTTTAGAATGAAACATTTAGATATTAAATTAACATGCGAATCATAAAAATTAAGCCAGAAAGAAAATGTAGATGAATATATAGCAATGATATCATTAATATAAAACAGGAAGCAACTAATGGATCTTGACAATCTTAAAAAAACAAAGAACAAGTAAAAAACCAAACTAAAAAATCTTTTGTAGGTCAAAATCAACAATTAAAACCTTAAGTATTTAATAGTTGTTACATTTGGAATTGGATTAGGAAGGAGGACCTTTTACTTTATACATTGTTGTTTACAAATGCTGAAATTCCTTTTCATCCTTCAAATTGGCAAAGTTTATGAGTGAGTGTGTGTGTGTGTGTGTGTGTGTGTGTGTGTGTGTTTGATGATAATACTCAGGACAAACAACAGTCACAAAAACAAAGGAACTCTCAACTCATGTGGCAAGTGTAAACAGATGGGTATGTTAGCAGCGTGTATCAATAGTCTATAAAAGTTGCATTGTATTTTTTTAAAGATTTATTTATCTGGGGTGGGCAGAGGGAGACAGAGAATCGCTAGCAGACTCCCTGCTGAGTGCAGAGCCCAACTCAGGACTTGATCTCAGGACCCCGAGATCATGACCCAAGCCAAAACCAAGAGTTGGACGCTCAACTGACTGAGCCACCTAGGTGCCCCAAGTTGCACTGTATTTTACTTGGCAATTCTGCTTCCTAGAATTTCTCCTAAGGAAATAGAAGACATTTAGCTATCTTAAAACTGGATTAGGTGACCTCTAGAAAGTTTACAAAAAAAATTTAAAGCTGTAGTTCTATTTTGTATAAAAAGAAATCACTGCCTTAAGCTACTTTGAAATAATGATCTTTCTTTTCTTTTCCAAACTTAGTCTACTTATATTCCTTATTTACTTTAATTTATATCAGGCCATAAGATTAAAAGACAGGCTGTATACACTGAACACTGCAAAACATTGCTGAAATTAAAGAAGACATGAATAAATGGAAAGACATCCCATGTTCATGGATTGGAAGGCTTAGTATTGTTAAGATGACAATACTACCCAAGGCGATCTACAGATTCAATTCAATCCCTATAAAAATCCCAATGATATCTTTTGGAGAAATAGGAAAATCCATCCTAAATTCATACAGAATGTCAAGGGACACCAAATAGCCAAAATAATCTTGAAAAATAAGAATGTAGTTGGAGGACTCAAATTTCCAAACTTCAAAACTACAGCAAATTTATAGTAATCAAAACAGTGTAGTACTGGCAGATACACACACACCCCCCCCAAAGGAAAAGGATAGAGAGCCCAGAAATACAACCTTGTATATGGGCTCAAGTGATTTTCAACAAAAGTGTCAAGACAATTCAGTGGGGAAAGGACAGGCTTTTTCAACAAATTGTGCCGGCAAAATTGTATATGTACATGCAAAAGAATGAAGTTGAACACTTACCTTACACCATATGCAAAAATTAACTCAAAATAGATAAAGGCCTAAATATAAAAGTAAGACAAGGGATGCCTGGGTAGCTCAGTTGGTTAAACATCAGCCTTTGGCTCAGGTCATGATCCCAGGGTCCTGGGATCAAGTCCCACATCAGGCTCCTTGCTCAGCAGAGAGCCTGATTCTCCCTCTACCTGCCACTCCCCCTGCTTGTGCTCTGTCTCTGATAAATAAATAAATAAATAAATAAATAAATAAATAAATAAA